>NW_028133245.1:0-539089 GCF_964374135.1 Grampus griseus | reverse complement strand
GCTGCTATTACTACTGCTGCTGCAGCTACTTCTACTGCTGCTGCTAAATCTACTACTACTGCTACTCCAGTGCATGACAAATACTCCTAGTGTTCCTACTACTGCTGCTGTTGATACTACTGCTACTACTAGTATCAATACTACAAACCCAGTTCATGGCCAATCTAGTGGTACTACACCTATTAGTGCTAATGCTACTACTTGCCCATTGCAGGACAAATCTGCTGCTACTACTACTGATATTGCTGCCAATTCTACTGCTGCTGCTACCAATACAAGTACTACTACTACTACCCCAGTGCATTTCAAACACTACCAATATTACCACTACTGCTGATACTACTACTACTGGTGCTACTATTACTGCTGCTGCTACTAGTACTACTACTGCCCAGTCCATGCCAAATACTACTACTATGACTACTACTGCTGCTACTACTACTGCTACTGCTTCTATTAAGACTACTGCTGCTAATATTACTTCTACTGCTTCTAATTCTACTGCTGCTGTTATTACTACTACTACTACTAGCCCAGGGCATGGCAAATAATACTACTATTATTACTACTGCTGCTGCTGCTACTTCTACTTGTAGTGCTACTACTTGTAGTCCAGTGTATGGCAAATACTACCTCTATTACTACTACCGCTGCTGCTGCTAATACTGCAACTACTAGTATTAATAACACTAGCCCAGTGCATCACAAATCTACTACTACTACTGCTATTTCTGCTACTGCTACTACTACCACTGGCCCACTGCAGGGCAAATGTGCTGCCTCTAGTATTGCTGCTGCCACTTCTACAGATGCTGCTCCCAGTACTACTACTACTACTACTACTAGCCCAGTTCATGGCAAATGCTACTACTATTACCACTACTGCTGCGACTACTACTAATGCTGCTACTACTACCACTGCTGCTACTAGTACCACCAGTAGCCCAGTGCATGGCAAATAGAGTAGTGTAACTAGTAGTGCTGCTGCTGCTACTACTGCTACTATGTGTAGTACAGTGCATGGCAAATACTACTACTATTACCACAACTGCTAATACTACTACTACTGCTGCTACTACTTCTGCTGCAGCTATTTCTACTGCTGCTGCTAATTCTACTACTACTACTAGTCCAGTGCATGGCAAATACTACTACTGTTACCTGTACTGCTGCTGCTCCTACTTCTGCAACTACTACTGCTACTACTAGTAGTCCAGGGAATGGCAAATACTACTAGTATTACTACTGCTGCTGCTGCTGCTACTACTACTGCTCCTTCTACTGCTACTACTAGTAGTCCAGTTCTTGGTGAATACTACTACTATTACTACTAGTGCTGCTACTGATCCTACTGCTACTACTACTAATCCAGTCCATGACAAATGCTACCATATTACTACTACTGCTTCTGCTGCTGCTGCTACTACAGCTTCTACTACTATCAATACTAATAGCCCTGCGCATGGCAAATGTACTACTAGTGCTGTTATTGCTGCTGATTCTACTACTACTACTCGCCCCTTGCAGGGAAAATCTGCTACAACTACTACTGCTGCTGCTGCCACTTCTACTGCTGCTGCTACCACTACTAATACTACTCGCCCAGTGCATGGCAAATACTACTACTATTACTACTACTGCTGCTGCTTGTACTAATGCTACTACTACTGCTACTATTAGTAGTCCAGTACATTGCAAATACTACTGCCACTCCTGATGCTGCTAGTACTGCTATTACTACTATCAATACTACTATCCTTGTGTACAGCAAATCTACTAGTACTGCTATGGCTGCTACTGCTACTAGTACTACTGACCCACTGCAGGACAAATCTGCTGCTACTATTACTGCTGCTGATGCCACTTCTATTTATGGTGCTACCTCTACTACTACTGGTACTACTAGTAGTCCAGTGCATGGCAAATCTACTACTTCTATTGCTGCTACTGCTAATACTACTACTTGCCCAATGCATGGCAAATCTGGTGCTACTACTACAGCTGCCATGGCCACTTCTACTGCTGCTACTACCACTACTATAACTACTAGCCCAGTGCATGGCAAATACTACTTCTATTACCACTACTGCTGCTACTTCTACTGCTGCTGCTGCTACATTTACTGCTGCTGCTAGTACTACTATTCCTACTACTTCCATGAGCCTAGTGCATGGCAAATACTACTACTATTACCACAACTGCTGTTACTACTACTACTGCTGCTGTTACTTCTTCTGCTGCTGCTATTACTACTACTACTAGCCCAGTGCATGGCAAATAGTACTAGTATTACTACTACTTCTGCTGCTGCTATTACTTCTACTATTACTGCTACTACTAGTAATCCAGTGCATGGCACATACTATTAATACTACTTCTGCTGCTGCTGCTACTACTACTATCAATACTACTAGCCCAGTGCATGGCAAATATACTACTACTACTGCTATTGCTACTACTGCTACTACTACTACTGGCCCAGTGCAGGGCAAATCTGCTGCTACTACTACTGCTGCTGCTGCCACTTCTACTGCTGCTGCTACCACTACTACTATAACTTCTACTACTAGCCCAATGCATTCCAAATACTACTAAATTTACCACTACTGCTGCTACTACTACTACTGCTGCTACTTCTATTGCTCCTGCTACTACTACTACTACTAATATTACTTCAGTGCGTGGCAAATACTACTACTATTACTACTGCTGCTGCTGCTACTTCTACTGCTACTTCCTGTAGTGCAGTGCATGGCAAATACTATTACTATTACTGCCGCTGCTACTACTGCTACTACCGCTGCTACTACAAGTCCTGTTGCTGCTAATTCTACTGCTGTTGCTGCTACAGCTACTGCTGCTGCTACTACTACTACTAGTCCAGTGCATGGGTAATACTACTACAATTACTACTAGTGCTTTGGCTGTTACTTTTGCTACTACTAGTGCTACTACTAGTAGTCCAGTGTATATCAAATACTACTAGTATCACTTTTAGTGCTGCTACTACTTCTAATGCTGCTGCTACTTCTACAGCTGCTGCTACTTCAACAACTGCTACTAACCCAATGCATGGTAAATACTACTACTATTACTACCACTGCTACTGCTGCTGCTACTAGTGCAAAGACTACTGCTAATACTAGTAGTGCAGTGCATTGCAAATACTAGTATAATTGTTATTTCTGCTGCTGTTACTAGTGCTACTTCTAGTGGTCCATTGCATTGAATATACTACTATACTTACTACTACTGCTGCTGCTGCTACTACTGTAACTGCTAGTAGTACGGTGCATAGCAAATACTACAACTATTACTACTACTGCTGCTGTTGCTACTACTGCTACTACTACTATCAATACTATTAGCTCACTGCATGGCAAATCTACTACTACTACTGCTATTTCTGCTACCGCTATTACTACTACTACTGGCCAACTGCAGGGCAAATCTGCTGCTACTATTTCTGTTGATGCTGCAACATCTATTACTGTTGTTACCTCTACTACTACTGCTACTACTAGTAGTCCAGTGCCTGGCAAATACTACTACTATTACTACTGCTATTGCTGCTAATGCTACTACTACAATTGGCCCACTGCAGGGCAAATCTGCTGCTACTACTACTGCTGCTGCTGCCACTTTTATGGCTGCTGCTATCACTACTATTATAACTTCTACTGCTAGCCCAGTGAATGGCAAATACTACTAATTTTACCACTACTGTTGCAATACTACTACTGCTTCTGCTAAGTCTACTGCTACTACTACTACTACCATTCTCTCAGTGCATGGCAAATACTACTAATATTACTACTACCGCTGATGCTTCTACTTCTGCTACTACTACTAAAACTAGTGCAGTGCATGGCAAATACTATTACTACTACTGCTGCTGCTACTACTGCTACTACTACTGCTACTACTACTAGTACTCTTGCTGCTAATTCTACTGCTGCTACACCTACTGCTGCTGCTACTACTACTACTAGTCCAGTGCATGGCTAATACTACTACTATTACTACTACTGCTTTGGCTGCTACTATTGTTATTACTAGTGCTACTACTAGTTGTCAAGTGTATACCAAATACTACAAGTAACACTACTACTGATGCTACTACTTCTAATGCTGCAGCTACTTCTACATCTGCTGCTACTTCTACTAATACTACTAGCCCAATGCATGGTAAATACTACTACTATTACTACCACTGCTGATGCTGCTGCTACTAGTACTACTAGTAGTGCTACTACTCATAGTCCAGTGCATTGCAAATACTACTATAATTACTACTTATACTGCTGCTACTACTGCTACTACTAGTGGTCCTGTGCATTACAAATACTTCTATAATTATTACTACTGCTGCTGCTGCTACTACTGCTACTACTACTGGAGATACTAGTAGTATGGTGCGTGGCAAATACTATGACAATTACTACCACTGCTGCCTCTGCTACTACTAGTATCAATACTACTATCCCAGTACATTGAAATCTACTACTATTCCTCCTATTGCCTCTACTGATACTACTACTACTGGCACACTGCAGGAAAAATGTGCTGCTACCACTACTGCTGATGCTGCCACTTCTACTCCTGCTGCTATCACTACTAGCCCTGTGCATGGCAAATACTACTACTATTACCTCTACTGAGGCTACTACTACCAGGGCTAATGCTACTTCTGCTGCTGGTGCTGCTACAACTACTACTAGCCCAGTACCTGGTAAATACTACTACAATTACTTCTACTCCTTCTGCTGCTACTACTGCTACTACTACTGCTACTGATAGTAGTGCAGTGCATTGCAAATATTAATACTATTACTACTACTGCTGATGCTGCTAATACTGCTACTATTAATATGAATACTACTAGCCCAGTGCATGGCAAATCTACTACTACTATTGCTGTTGCTGCTACTGCAACTACTACTACTTACCCAGTGCATGGAAGATACTACTACTATTACCACCACTCTGCTGCTGCTGCTACTACTACTGCTACTAATAGCCATAGTACTACTAGTATAATTGTTATTTCTGCTGCTGTTACTAGTGCTACTTCTAGTGGTCCATTGCATTGAATATACTTACTACTACTGCTGCTGCTGCTACTACTGTAACTGCTAGTAGTACTGTGCATAGCAAATACTACAACTATTACTACTACTGCTGCTGCTGCTACTACTGCTACTACTACTATCAATACTACTAGCCCAGTGCATGGCAAATCTACTAGTACTACACCTATTAGTGCTAATGCTAATACTACTACTTGCACACTGCAGGGCAAATCTGCTGCTACAACTACCGATGTTGCTGCCAATTCTACTGCTGCTGCTACCAATACAACTACTAGTACTACTACCCAGGTGCATTTCAAACACTACAAATATTACCAGTACATCTGCTACTACTACTACTGCTGCTAATACTACTAATGCTGCTACTACTACTGCTGCTGCTACTAGTACTACTACTAGCCCAGTCCATGCCAAATACTACTATTATTACCCCTACTGCTGCTACTACTATTACTGCTACTATTACTACTACTGCTGCTACTACTAATGCTACTGCTTCTAATTCTACTGCTGCTGCTGTTGCTACTACTCCTACTAGTACTGCTATATCTAGTAGTCAAGTGCATGGCAATTACTACTACTATTACTACTGCTGCTTCTGCTGCTACTACTGCTACTACTAGTATCAATACTACTAACTCAATGAATAGTAAATCTACTACTACTACTCCTATTGCTCCTACTGCTACTATTACTACTGGCCCTCTGTCTGGCAAATCTGCTGCAACTACTCCTGCTTCTGCTGCCACTTCGACTTCTGCTGCTACCTCTACTACTTCTTCAACAACCAGCCCAGTGCATGGCAAATACTACTACAATTACTACTACTGCTGATTCTGCTCCTACTGATACTACTACTGCTTGTACTACTAGCCCAGTGCCTGGTAAATACTTCTACTATTACTACTACTCCTGCTGCTGCTACTACTGCTACTACAACTGCTGCTACTAATAGTGCAGTGCTTAGCAATACTACTAATATTACTACAACTCCTGCTGCTGCCACTAATGCTATCAATACTACTGGCTCAGTGCATGGTAAATCTACTACTACTACTGCTATTGCTGCTCATGCTACTACTACTACTGGCCCACTGCTGGGCAAATCTTCTGCCACTTCTACTGTGGCTGTTACCTCTACTACTACTACTACTACTACTACTACTAGCCCATTGCATGGGAAATACTACTTCTGTTATCACTAGTGCTGCTACTCTTTCTACTGCTGCTACTACTACTGTTGCTGCTACTTGTACTATTACTAGTGCAGTGCATGGAATATAGTACTACTATAACTACTCCTATGTCTGCTGTTTCTACTACTGCTACTACTACTGCTACTAATAGTAGTCCAGTGCATGACAAATACTACTACTATCACTACTACAACTGCTGCTGCTACTTCTGATACTACTACTGCTACTAAAAGTAGTCCAGAGCATGGAAAATACTATTACTACTACTGCTGCTGCTGCTACCACTCCAACTATTACTGTTTCTACTCATAGTCCAGTTCATGGCAAATACAAATACTATTACTACTACTGCTGCTACTTCTAATACTGCTAATACTACTATCAATACTAGTAGACTAGTGCATGGACAATCTACTACTACTACTGCTATTGCTGCTACTTCCACTACTACTACTGGTCCACTGCCGGGGAAATCTTCTGCCACTTCTACTGTTGCTGCTACCACTACTAATACTAGCTCATTGCATGGCAAATACTACTACTATTACCACTACTGCTGCTACTCCTACTACTGTAGCGAATACTACTACTGCTGCTACTTGTACTATTACTAGCCCAGTGCATGGAATATACAACTACTATAACTACTCCTATGTCTGCTGTTTCTACTACTGTTCTACTACTGCTACTACTAGTAGTCCCGTGCATGGCGAATACTACTACTATTACTACTACTGCTGCTGCTGCTACAATTATAAATACTACAAGCCCAGTACATGGCAAATCTACTTATAGTACTTCTATTGCTGCTATTTCTACTACTACTACTGGCCCACTACAGGGCAAATCTGGTGCTACTACTACTGCTGCTGCGGCCACTTCTACTGCTGCTACTACCAGTACTATTACTACTAGCACAGTGCATGGCAAATACTACTTCTATTACCACTATTGCTGCTACTTCTACTACTGCTTCTGCTACTACTTCTACTACTACTATCAATACTACTAGCCCAGTGAAAGGCTAATCTACTACTTCTACTGCTATCGCTGCTACTTCTACTACTACTATTGGCCCACTGAGGGGAATATCTGCTGCTACTACTACTGCTGCTCCTGCCACTTCTTTTGCTGCTGCTACCACCACTACTACTACAACTACTAGACCAGTGCATTGGCAATACTACTACTATTACTACTACTGCTGCTGCTTCTGCTACTACTGCTCCTATTACTGCTACTAATAGTAGTTCTGTATATTGTAAATACAACTACTATTACTACTACTGCTGATGATTCTACTACTGCTAATTCTACTATATATGCTACTAGCCAGTGCATGGCAAATCTACTACTACTACTGCTATTGCTGCTACTTCCACTCCTACTACTGGCCCACTGCCAGGCAAATCTTCTACCACTTCTACTGCTGCTGTGACCACTAGTACTACTATAAATACTAGCCCATTGCATGGCAAATACTACTACTATTAACACTACTGCTGCTACTCCTACTACTGCTGCTACTACTACTACTGCTGCTACTTGCTCTCTTAGTAGCCCAGTGCATGGAAAATACTACATATATATAACTACTCCTATGTCTGCTGTTTTTATTATTGCTACTACTACTGCTACTACTAGTAGACCAGTGCATGGCAAATACTACTACTATTACTACTTCTGCTGCTGCTGATACTACTTCTACTACTTCTGCTAGCAATAATATTCCAGTGCATGGCAAATACTACTACTATTACTACTAATGCTGCTACTGCTACTACTATCAATCCTACTCTCCCAGTGCATGGCAAATCTACTACTAGTTCTTCTATTGCTGCTACTGCTACTACTACTACTGTCCCACTGCAGGGCAACCCTGGTGCTACTACTACTGCTGCTGTGGCCGCTTCTACTCCTGTTGCTCCCACTATTACTACTGCTACTAGTAGTCCAGTGCATGGCAAATACTACTACTATTACCACAACTGCTGCTACTACTACTGCTGCTGCTACTTCTACTGCTACTGCTATTACTACTACTAGTCCAGTGCATGGCAAGCACTAGTACTATTACTACTACTGCTGCTGCTGCTGCTCCTACTTCTACTACTACTGCTACTACTAGCAGTCCAGTACATTGCAAATACTACTACTATTACTACTACTGCTGCTAGTACTGCTACTACTATTATCTATAGTACTAGCCCAGTGCATGGCAAATCTACTACTACTACTTCTATTGCTGTTACTGCTACTACTACTACTAGACCAGTGCATGGCCAATACTACTACTATTACCACTATTGCTTCTACTACTAGTACAGCTGCTTCTACTACTGCTGCTGCTACTTCTACTGCTGCTGTTGCTGCTACTACTCATACTAGCCCTGTTCGTGGAAAATACTACTGCTATTACTACTACTGCTGATGCTGCTACTACTGCAACTACTAATATCAATACTACTAGACCAGTGCAAGGCAAATCTAGTACTACTATTGCTAATGCTGCTACTGCTACTACTACTAGTAGCCCAGTGAGTGGCAAATACTACTACTATTACCACCATTGCTGCTGCTATTACTACTGCAGCAACTAGTAGTGCTGCTGCTACTTCTGCTGTTGCTGCTGCTACTACTACTATCTCCATGCATGGCAAATACTTCTACTATAACTACTACTGCTGCTGCTGCTGCTACTACTGCTACTGCTACTGATAGTAGTGTAGTGCATGGCATGTACTACTACTGTTACTGCTGCTGCTGCCACAGTTATTGCTGCCACTACCACTACAACTACTGCTACTACTAGTACTCCAGTGTATGGCAAATACTTCTTCTGTTACTACTACTGCTGCCATTGCTGCTACTGCTACTACTACTGCTACTACTTGTAGTCCAGTGAATTGCAAATATTACAACTATTACTGCTACTGCTGCTGCTGCTACTGATACTACTGCTACTGCTGCTACTTCTCCTGCTGCTGTTACTACTACTACCACTACTAGTCCAGTGCAAGGCAAATAATACGACTATTACTACTACTGCTGCTGCTGCTACTACTGCTACTAATACTGCTACTACTAGTAGTCCAGTGCATGTCAAATACAACAAATATTACTTCTACTGCTGTTACTTCTACTACTGCTAATAATACTATCAATATTACTAGCCAGTGCATGTTAAATATACTACTACTAATGCTATTGCTGCTACTTCCTCTACTACTACTGGCCCACTGCTGGGCAAATCTTCTGCTACTACTTCTGTTGCTGCTGTCACTTCTATTGCTGTTGCTACCACTACTACTACTGCTACTAGTAGTAGTCCAGTGCATGGCAAATACTAATACTACTAGTACTACTGCTGATGCAGCTGCTAGTATTGCTGCTACTACTGCTACTACTAGTCCAGTGTGTTGCAAATATTAATACTATTACTACTACTGCTGATGCTGCTACTAGTGCTACTACTAATATCAATACTACTAGCACTGTGCATGGCAAATCTAGTAATTCTATTGCTATTGCTGCTACTGCTACTACTACTACTAACCCAGTGCATGGCAGATACTACTAGTATTACTACTACTGCTGCTGCTGTGGCTACTACTGCTAGTAATATACTCCAATGCATGGCAAATACTACTAATATTACTGCTACTGCTGCTGCTACTACTGCTACTACTAGTATCAATACTACTAACCCAGTGCATTGCAAATCTAATAGTACTATGCCTATTAATGCTAATGTTATACTACTACTGGCACATTGCAGGGCAAATCTCCTGCTACTACTGATGTTTCTGCCACTTCTACTGCTGCAGCCAGCAATACAACTAGTACTACTACTACCCAAGTGCATGGTAAACACTACTAATATTACCACTACTGCTGCTAGTACTACTATTGCTGCTACTACTACTGCTGTTGGTACTAGTACTACTACTAGCCCAGTGCATGCCAAATACAAATGCTTTTACCACTACTGCTGCTACTACTACTACTGCTGCTATGTCTACTACTGCTGCTACGTCTACTACTGCTGCTACTATTACTACTAGTAGCCCCGTGCATGTACTACTGCTATTACCACTACTGCTGCTTCCACTACTAATGCTGCTACTACTACTGCTGCTGCTACAATTACTGCTGTTGCTGCTACTAGTACTACTACTAGCACAGTGCATTGCAAATATGACTACTATTACTAGTACTGCTGCAGCTGTTACTGCTACTACTACTGCTATGAATAGTAGTCCAGTGCATGGCAAATATTACTACTATTACTACTACTGCTGCTGCTGCTACTACTGCTGCTGCTAGTATCAATACTACTAGCACAGTGTATGACAAATCTACTAGTACTACACCTATTACTGCTAATGGTAATACGACTACTGGCCCACTGCAGGGCAAATTTACTGCTACTTCTCATGCTGCTGCCAATTCTCCTGCTGCTGCTACCACTACTACGAATAGTACTACTAGCCCAGTGTATGGTAAATACACTACTAATGCTGCTATTGCTGCTACTGTTACTACTACTACTCGCCCACTGCAGGGTAAATCTGCTGCTACTACTACTGCTGCTGGTGCCACTTCTACTGCTGCTGCTACCACTACAACTACAAGTTCTACTAGTAGCCCAGTGCTTGGCAAATACTACTACTATTACCAGTACTGCTGCTACTATTACTACTGCTGATGCTACTTTTATTGCTGCTGATACTACTACTATTAGTTCAGTGTATGTCAAATACTGGTACTGTCACTACTACCACAGCTGCTGCTACTTCTGCTATTACAAGTACTGCTGTGCACAGCAAATACTATTAATACTACTGCTGCTGCTGCTGCTACTACTGCTACTACTATTAGTACTCTTGCTGCTACTTCTACTGCTGCTGCTGCTATATCTACTGCTGTTGCTACTACTACTAATAGTGCATGGCAAATAATACTACTATTAATACTACTGCTTCTGCTGCTACTACTGCTGCTATTACTGCTACTATTAGTAGTCCAGTGTATATCAAATACTACTAGTATCCCTACTACTGCTGCTACTACTTCTACTGCAGCTGCTACTTCTCCTGCTGCTGGTATTACTACTGCTACTACTGGCCCAGTGCTTGGTAAATACTACTACTATTACTACCACTGCTGCTGCTGCAGCTACTAGTGCTACTACCACTGCTACTACTAGTAGCCCAGAGCATTGCAAACACTACTATAATTACTACTGCTGCTGCTACTACTGCTACTACTAGTAGTACAGTGCATGGGAAATACAACCACAATTACTACTACTGCTGCTGCTGCTACTACTACTGCTACTACTACTGGTACTTCTAGTAGTAAAATGCATGGCAAATACAACAACTATTACTAAAACTGCTGCTGCTGCTACTACTGCTACTACTAGTATACATACTACTAGCCCAGTGCATGGTAAATCTACTACTACTCCTCTTATTGCTTCTACTGGTACTACTCTTACTGGCCCACTGCAGGACAAATATGCTGCTACTACTATTGCTGCTGCTGCCACTTCTACTCCTGCTGCTACCACTACTACTATCCCAGTGCATGGCAAATACTACTACTATTACCTCTACTGATACTACTGCTGCTGCAGGTTCTTCTACTGCTGCTGGTGCTATTACAACTATTTCTAGCCTAGTGCCTGGTAAATACTACTACTATTACTACTACCCCTGCTGCTTCTACTACTGCTACTACTATTGCTACTACTTGTAGTGCAGTTCATGGCAAATACTACTACTATTACTACAACTGCTGCTGCTGTTAATACTGCGACTACTACTATCAATACCACTAGCTCAGTGCATGGCAAATCTACTACTACTACTGCTATTTCTGCTACCACTAATACTACTACTACTGGCCAACTGCAGGGCAAATCTTCTGCTACTACTTCTGTTGCTGCCATCACTACTATTGCTGTTACTACCACTAGTACTACTGCTACTACTTGTAGTCCAGTGTATGGCAAATACTACTACTATTAGTACTACTGCTGTTGCTGCTACTATTGCTACCACTACTGCTACTACTGGTAGACCAGTGAATTGCAAATATTAATACTATTACTACTACTGCTGATGCTCCTCCTACTGTTACTACTAATATCAATACTACTAGCCCAGTGCATGTTAAATCTACTACTACTATTGCTATTGCTGCTACTGCTACTAGTACTACTAACCCAGTGCATGGCAGATACTAATACTATTTCCACTACTGCTGCTGCTACTACTACTACTGCTATTACTACTGCTACTAATACTAGTCCATTGCATGGAAAATACTACTACTCTTACTACTACTGCTGCTGCTGCTACTACTAGTATCAATACTACTAACCCAGTGCATGGCAAATCTACTAGTACTACATCTATTACTGCTAATTCTAATACTACTACTGGCACACTGCAGGGCAAATCTGCTGCCACTACTATTGATGTTTCTGCCACTTCTACTGCTGCTGCTACCAATATAACTACTACTGCTACTACCCCAGTACATGGCAAACACTACTAATGTTACCACTACTGCTGTTACTACTACTGCTGCTGCTACTACTACTGCTGCTGCTAATAGTACTACTACTAGCCCAGTGCATGCCAAATGCAACTATTATTACCACTATTGCTGCTACTACTACTATGGCTGCTACTACTACTACTGCTGCTACTTGTACTACTACTAGCCCCGTACATGGCAAGTTCTACTGCTATTACCACTACTGCTCCTACCACTTCTACTGCTTCTACTACTATTGCTGTTGCTACTTTTACTGCTGTTGCTGCTAATAGTAGTACACTAGCACAGTGCATTGCAAATACTACTAGTATTACTACTACTGCTGCTGCTTCTGCTACTTCTTCTACTACTACGGCTACTACTAGTAATCCAGTGCATGGCAAATACTATTAATACTACTACTGCTGCTGCTGCTACTACTACTATCAATAATACTAGCCCAGTGCATGTCAAATATACTACTACTACTGCTATTGCTGCTGCTGCTACTGCTACTGCTACTACTTGCCCACTGCAGGGAAAATCTGCTGCTACTATAACTGCTGCTGCTGCCACTTCTACTGCTGCTGCTACCATTACTACGACAACTTCTACTACTTGCCCAGTCCATTGCAAATACTACTACTATTACCACTACTGCTGCTACTACTACCACCGCTGCAGCTACTTCTATTGCTGCTGTTACTACTACTACTATTATTTCAGTGGATGGCAACTACTACTACAATTACTACTACCACTGCTGCTGCTACTTCTGCTACTACTACAGCTACTACGAGTAGTGCAGTGAATGGCAAATACTATTACTAATACTGCTGCAGCTACTACTGCTACTACTACTAGTACTGTTGCTGCTACTTCTACTACTGCTGCTGCCACTTCTACTGCTCCTACTACTACTACTAGCCCAGTGCATGGTAAATACTACTAGTATTACTATCACTGCTGCTGCTGCTGCTGCTACTAATGCCACTACTACTGCTACTAGTAGTAGTCCAGTGCATTGCAAATACTACTATAATTACTACTTCTGCTGCTGCTATTACTGCTACTACTAGTAGTACAGTGCATGGCAAACACTACTACAATTACTACTACTGCTGCTGCTGCTACTATTGCTACTACTAGTAGTATAGTGCATGGCAAATACTACTACTATTACTACAAGTGCTGCTGCTGCTACTACTGCTACTGCAAGTATGAATACTACTAGCCCAGTGCATAGGAAAACTACTACTACTATTCCTATTGCTTCTACTGATACCAGTAGTACTGGCCCACTGCAGGACAAATCTGCTGCTACTACTATTGCTGCTGCCGCCACTTTTTCTCCTGTTGCTACCACTACTTCTAACCCAGTGCATGGCAAATACTACTACTATTACCTCTACTGATGCTACCACTACTGCTGCTTATGCTAGTTCTACATCTGCTTGTGCTACAACAACTAGTACTAGCCATGTGCCTGGTAAATACTACTACTATTAGTACTCTTCCTGCTACTGCTAGTAAAGTTACGATTACTGCTACTACTGGTAGTGAAGTGCATGGCAATTACTACTACTCTTACTACAACTGCTGCTGCTGCTACTACTGCTACTACTACTGTCAATACTACTAGCTCAGGGCATGCCAAATCTACTACTACTACTGCTATTTCTGTACCACTACTACTACTACTACCGGCCAACTGCAGAGCAAATCTACTACTTCTTTTGCTGCTGCCACTTCTATTTCTGTTGCTACCACTATTACTGCTGCTACTACTAGTAGTCCAGTGTACGAAAAATACTACTGCTACTAGTATTACTGCTGATGCTGCTACTACTGCTACTACTAATATAAATACTACTAGCCCAGTGCATGGCAAATCTACTACTAATATTGCTATTGCTGCTACTGCTACTACTACTAACCTAGTGTATGGCAGATGCTACTACTATTACCACTACTGCTGCTGCTGCTACTGCTGCTACTACTACTGTTACTAATAGTCCAGTGCATGGCAAATGCTACTAATGTTACTCCTACTGCTGCTGCTGCTACTACTTCTACTACTAGTATCAATACTACTAACCAGTGCATGGCAACTCCACTAGTACTACACCTTTTACTGCTAATGCTAATAATTCTATTGGCACACTGCAGAGCAAATATGCTGCTACTTCTACTGATGTTGCTGCCACTTGTACTGCTGCTGCTACCAATACAACTACTACTACTACTACCCCAGTTCATGGCAAACACTACAAGTATTACCACTACTGCTGCTACTACTACTGCTCCTAGTACTATTGCTGCTGCTTCTAGTGCTACTACTGTCCCAGTTCATGCCAAATACAACTACAATTACCACTACTGCTGCTACTACTACTAATGCTGCTACTACTACTACTGCTGCTGCTAGTACTACTGCTGCTACTATTATTAGCTCAGTGCATGGCAAGTGCTAATGCTATTCCCCCTACTGTTGCTACCACTGGTACTGCTGCTACAACTACTTTTGCTGCTACTTTTACTTCTGCTGCTGCTACTAGTACTACTACTAGCACAGTGCATTGCAAATACTACTACTATTACTACTACTGCTGCTGCTGCTGCAACTAGTGCTACTACTACTGCTATGAGTAGTAGTCCAATGCATGGCAAATACTACTACTATTACTACTACTGCTGCTGTTGCTACTACTAGTATCAACATTACGAGCAGAGTGTATGGCAAATCTACTAGTACTACACCTATTACTGCTAATGCTAATAATACTACTGGCTCATTGCAGGTCAATTTTCTGCTACTACTACTGAGGCTGCTGTCACTTCTACAGCTGTTGCTACCACTACTACTACTACTATTAGCCCAGTGCATGGCAAATACTACTAGTATTACCACTACTGTTGCTACAACTACTACTGCTGCTACTACTACTGCTGCTGCTACTAGAACTACTACTAACGCAGTGCATGGCAAATTCTACTACTATTACCAGTACTGCTGCTACAACTACTACTGCTGTTAATATTACTACTGCTGCTACTATTATTTCCACTCGCCCAGTGCATGGCAAATACTACTACTATAACTAGTACTGCTGCTGAAGCTGCTACTACTACTACTACTTGTAGTCCTGTGCATGGCAAATACTACTCCTATTACTACTAATGCTGCTATTGCTGCTGCTGCTGCTACTACTACTAATGCGGCTGATAGAATTACTTCAACTACTACTACTATCCCATTGCATGGCAAACTACTACTACTATTACCAATACTGTTGCTACTCTTACTGCTGCTGCTGCTAATTCTACTGCTGCTGCTACTATTCCTACTGCTTCTAGCCCAGGGCATGGCAAATACTACCATTATTACTACTAGTGCTCCTGCTGCTGCTGCTACTACTACTGCTAGTACTTGTAGTCCTATGCATGGCAAATACTACTACTATTACTACTACTGCTACTACTACTACTACTGCTGCTACTACTTCTACTGCTGCTGCTTCTACTACTACTACTTCTAGTGCAGTATATGGCAAATACTACCATTACTACTACTGCTTCTTCTGCTAAAACTGCTACTATTATTTCTACTAGTAGTAGTCCAGTGGATGACGAATACTACTACAATTACTGCTGCTGCTGCTGCTACTACTACTACTTCTAATTCTACTACTCGTAGTCCAGTGCATGGCAAATACAACTACTATTACTACTACTGCTGCTGCTGCTACTACTTCTACTACTACTATCAATACTACTAGCCTAGTGAAAGGCAAATCTACTACTTCTACTGCTATTGCTGCAACTTCTACTACTACCATTGGCCCACTGCAGGGAAGATCTGCTTCTACTACTACTGCTGCTCCTGCCACTTCTTCTGCTGCTGCTACCACCACTACTACAACTCCTAGATCAGTGCATCAACAATACTACTACTATGACTACTACTGCTGATTCTGCTGTTACTCCTGCTACTACTAATGCTAGTACTAGTAGTCCAGTGCCTTGCAAATATTACTACTCTTATTACAACTGCTGATGCTGCTACTACAGCTACTACTACTATCAATATTACTAGCCCGGTGCATGGAAAATCTACTACTACTGCTGCTATTGCTGCTTCTTGTACTACTACTGGCAACTGCAGGGCAAATCTGCTGCTACTACTACTGCTGCTGCTGCCACTTCTACTGATGCTGATACCACTATTACTACTACTACTACTAGCCCAGTGCATGGCAAACACTACTACTATTACCACTACTGTTTCTACTACTACTACTGCAGCTGCTAGTTCTACTGCTACTGCTACTACTACCACTACTATTAGTAGCTTCGTGTATGGTAAATACTACTACTATTACTATTACTGCTTCTGCAGCTACTACTACTGCTAGTACTGGTAGTCCCATGCATTGCACATACTACTACTATTACTATTTCTGCTGCTTATGCTACTATTATTGCTCCTTCTACTGCTACTACTAGTAGTCCAGTGCATGCCAAATACTACTAGTATTCCTACTACTGCTGCTGCTACTGTTACTACTTCTACTAATACCACTACTAGTAATCCAGTGCATTTCAAATATTATTAATACTACTACGGCTGTTGCTGCTACTACTACTATCAATAATACTAGCACAGTGCATGACAAATATACTACTACTACTGCTATTGCTGCTATTGCTACTACTACTACTGGCCCACTGAAGGGCAAATCTGGTGCTACTCTTACTGCTGCTGCTGCCACTTCTTCTCCTGCTGCTCCCACTACTACTACAACTTCTACTACTAGCCCAGTTCATGGCAAATACTACTATTATTACCACTACTGATGCTACTACTACTACTGCTGCTGCTACTTCTATTGCTGCTGCTGCTACTACTACTACTATTAGTTCAGTGCATGGCAAATCTACTATTACTACTACTGCTGCTGCTGCTACTTCTGCTACTACTACTGGTACTACAAGTAATGCAGTGCATGGCAAATATTATTACTACATCTGTGGCTGCTACTACTGCTACTACTACTGCTACTACTACTAGTACTGTTGCTGCTACTTCTACTGCTGCTGCTACTACTACTAGTCCAGTACATGGCAAATACTACTACTATTATTAGTACTGCTTCTGCTGCTACTATTGCTACTACAACTACTACTACTAGAAGTCCAGTGTATATCAAATTCTACTAGTATTACTACTACTACTGCTACTACTACTGTTGCTGCCACTTCTACTGCTGCTGCTAATACTAGTACTACTACTAGCCCAGTTCATGGTAAATACAACTACTACTACCACTGCTGCTGCTGCTGGTAGTAGTGGTACTACTACTGCTACTACTAGTAGTCCAGGACATTGCAACTACTACTATAATTACTACTTCTGCTGCTGCTACTACTGCCACTACTGTTAGCATAGTGCATGACAAATAATACTACAATTACTAGTACTGCTGCTGCTGCTGTTACTACTGCTACTACTACTGCTACTACTAGTAGTACAGTGCATGGTAAACACTACAACTATTACTACAACTGCTGTTGCTTCTACTACTGCTACTAATAGTATCAATTCTACTATCCCTGTGCATGGTAAATCTACTATTACTACTCCTTTTGCTTCTACTGATACCACTACTACTGGCCCACTGCTGGAAAAATCTGCTGCTACCACTATTGCTGCTGCTGCCACTTCTACTCCTGCTGCTCCCACTACTACTAGCCCCGTGCATGGCAAATACTACTACTATTACCTCTACTGATGCTACTACTACTGCTGCTGCAGCTACTTCTACTGCTGCTGGTGCTACTACAACTACTACTAGACCAGTGCCTGGTAAATACTGCTACTATTACTACTACTACTGCTGCTGCTACTACTACTACTACTGCTACTACTAGTAGTGCACTGCATGGCAAATATTACTAGTATTACTACAACTGCTGCTGCTGCTTCTGCTATTACTACTATCAATACTACTAGCTCAGTGCATGGCAAATCTACGAATACTACTGCTATTTCTGCTACCACTACTACTACTACTACTGGCCAACTGCAGAGCAAATCTTCTGCTACTACTTCTGTTGCTGCTGCCACTTCTCTTGCTGTTGCTACCACTACGACATCTACTAGTTGTTCAGTGCATGGCAAATTCTACTACTATTTGTATTTCTGCTGCAGCTGCTGCTACTATTGCTACTACTACTGCTACTACTAGTAGTCCAGTGCATTGCAAATATTAATGCTGTTACTACTTCTGCTGATGCTGCTATTGCTACTACTAATATCAATACTACTAGCCCAGTGCATGGCAAACCTACTACTACTATTGCTATTTCTGTTCTTCTACTACTACTACTAACCCAGTGCATGGCAGATACTACTACTATTACCACTACTGCTGCTGTTGCTGCTACTACTGCTACTACTATTGCTATTACTAGTAGTCCAGTGCATTGCAAATACTTCTACTATTACTACTGCTGCTGCTGCTAATACTGCTACTACTAATGCTACTACTACCAGCCCAGTGCATGGCAAATACTACTATTATAACCACTACTGGTTCTACTACTAACATTGCAGCTGCTAATTCTACTGCTCCTGCTACTATTACTACTACTACTAGCCCAGTGCATGGTAAATACTACTACTATTTCTTCTACTGCTGCTGCTGCTAATACTGCTACTACTACTGCTACTACTAATAGTCCAGTGCACGGCAAATACTACTACTATTACTACTACTGCTGTTGCTGCTAATACTGCTACTACTACTGCTACTACTAGTAGTCCTGTGCATTCCAAATACTACTACTATTACTACAACTACTACGGCTATGTTGCTACTGCTACTACTACTTATGGCCCAGTGCAGGGCAAATCTGCTGCTACTACTACTGCTGCTGCTGCCACTTGTACTGCTGCTGCTACCACTACTACTAGTAGTAGCTCAGTGCATGTCAACTACTACTAATATTATCACTACTACTACTACTACTACTACTACTGCTGCTGCTACAACTACAACTAGTTCATTGCATGGCAAATACTACTACTATTACTACTACTGCTGCTGCTGCTACTACTATTGTTATTAGTAGTAGTCCTGTGCATAGCAAATAATATTACTATTGATACTTCTGCTGCTACTACTGCTACTACTAGTAGTATCATGCATGGGAAATACAACCACAATTACTACTACTGCTGCTGCTGCTGCTACTACTGTTACTACTACTGCTACTTGTAGTAGTAAAATGCATGGCAAATACAACTATTACTAAAACTGCTGCTACTACTGCTACTACTAGTATAAATACTACTAGCCCAGTGCATGGTAAATCTACTACTACTCCTCTTATTGCTTCTACTGGTACTACTCTTACTGGCCCACTGCAGGACAAATATGCTGCTACTACTATTACTGCTACTGCCACTTCTACTCCTGCTGCTACCACTACGACTATCCCAGTGCATGGCAAATACTACTACTATTACCTCTACTGATACTACTGCTGCTGCAGGTTCTTCTACTGCTGCTGGTGCTATTACAACTACTTCTAGCCCAGTGCCTGGTAAATACTACTACTATTACTACTACTCCTGCTGCTTCTACTACTGCTACTATTATTGCTACTACTTGTAGTGCAGTTCATGGCAAATACTACTACTATTACTACAACTGCTGCTGCTGTTAATACTGCTACTACTACTATCAATACCACTAGCTCAGTGCATGGCAAATCTATTACTACTACTGCTATTTCTGCTACCACTAATACTACTACTACTGGCCAACTGCAGGGCAAATCTTCTGCTACTACTTCTGTTGCTGCCGTCACTACTATTGCTGTTACTACCACTAGTACTACTGCTACTACTTGTAGTCCAGTGTATGGCAAATACTACTACTATTAGTACTACTGCTGCTGCTGCTGCTACTATTGCTACCACTACTGCTACTACTAGTAGACCAGTGAATTGCAAATATTAATACTATTACTACTACTGCTGATGCTCCTCCTACTGCTACTACTAATATCAATACTACTAGCCCAGTGCATGTTAAATCTACTATTACTATTGCTATTGCTGCTACTGCTACTAGTACTACTAACCCAGTGCATGGCAGATACTAATACTATTTCCACTACTGCTGCTGCTACTACTACTACTGCTATTACTACTGCTACTAATACTAGTCCATTGCATGGAAAATACTACTACTCTTACTACTACTACTGCTGCTGCTACTAGTATCAATACTACTAACCCAGTGCATGGCAAATCTACTAGTACTACATCTATTACTGCTAATTCTAATACTACTACTGGCACACTGCAGGGCAAATCTGCTGCCACTACTACTGATGTTTCTGCCACTTCTACTGCTGCTGCTACCAATATAACTACTACTGCTACTACCCCAGTGCATGGTAAACACTACTAATGTTACCACTACTGCTGTTACTACTACTGCTGCTGCTACTACTACTGCTGCTGCTAATAGTACTACTACTAGCCCAGTGCATGCCAAATGCAACTACTATTACCACTATTGCTGCTACTACTACTATGGCTGCTACTACTACTACTGCTGATACTTGTACTACTACTAGCCCCGTACATGGCAAGTTCTACTGCTATTACCACTACTGCTCCTACCACTTCTACTGCTTCTACTACTATTGCTGTTGCTACTTTTACTGCTGTTGCTGCTAATAGTAGTACACTAGCACAGTGCATTGCAAATACTACTAGTATTACTACTACTGCTGCTGCTTCTGCTACTTCTACTACTACAGCTACTACTAGTAATCCAGTGCATGGCAAATACTATTAATACTACTACTACTGCTGCTGCTACTACTACTATCAATAATACTAGCCCAGTGCATGTCAAATATACTACTACTACTGCTATTGCTGCTGCTGCTACTGCTACTGCTACTACTTGCCCACTGCAGGGAAAATCTGCTGCTACTATAACTGCTGCTGCTGCCACTTCTACTGCTGCTGCTGCCATTACTACTACAACTTCTACTACTTACCCAGTCCATTGCAAATACTACTATCACCACTACTGCTGCTACTACTACCACCACTGCAGCTACTTCTATTGCTGCTGTTACTACTACTACTATTATTTCAGTGGATGGCAACTACTACTACAATTACTACTACCACTGCTGCTGCTACTTCTGCTGCTACTACTGCTACTATGAGTAGTGCAGTGAATGGCAAATACTATTACTAATACTGCTGCAGCTACTACTGCTACTACTAGTAGTACTGTTGCTGCTACTTCTACTACTGCTGCTGCTACATCTACTGCTGCTGCTACTACTACTACTAGTCCAGTGCCTGGCAAATACTACTACTATTGCTACTACTGCTTCTGCTGCTATTGCTACTACTACTGCTACTACTAGTAGTCAAGTGTATATCAAATACTACTAGTATCACTACTCCTGCTGCTACTACTTCTACTGCTGCTGCCACTTCTACTGCTCCTACTACTACTACTAGCCCAGTGCATGGTAAATACTACTAGTATTACTATCACTGCTGCTGCTGCTACTAATGCTACTACTACTGCTACTAGTAGTAGTCCAGTGCATTGCAAATACTACTATAATTACTACTTCTGCTGCTGCTATTACTGCTACTACTAGTAGTACAGTGCATGGCAAACACTACTATGATTACTACTACTGCTGCTGCTGCTACTACTGCTACTACTAGTAGTATAGTGCATGGCAAATACTACTACTATTACTACAAGTGCTGCTGCTGCTACTACTGCTACTGCAAGTATCAATACTACTAGCCTAGTGCACAGGAAAACTACTACTACTATTCCTATTGCTTCTACTGATACCAGTAGTACTGGCCCACTGCAGGACAAATCTGCTGCTACTACTATTGCTGCTGCCGCCACTTTTTCTCCTGTTGCTACCACTACTTCTAACCCAGTGCATGGCAAATACCACTACTATTACCTCTACTGATGCTACTACTACTGCTGCTTATGCTAGTTCTACATCTGCTCATGCTACAACAACTAGTACTAGCCATGTGCCTGCTAAATACTACTACTATTAGTACTCTTCCTGCTACTGCTAGTAAAGTTACGATTACTGCTACTACTGGTAGTGAAGTGCATGGCAATTACTACTACTCTTACAACTGCTGCTGCTGCTACTACTGCTACTACTACTGTCAATACTACTAACTCAGGGCATGCCAAATCTACTACTACTACTGCTATTTCTGTACCACTACTACTACTACTACCGGCCAAATGCAGAGCAAATCTGCTACTACTTCTTTTGCTGCTGCCACTTCTATTTCTGTTGCTACCACTACTACTGCTGCTACTACTAGTAGTCCAGTGTACGAAAAATACTACTGCTACTAGTATTACTGCTGATGCTGCTACTACTGCTACTACTAATATAAATACTACTAGCCCAGTGCATGGCAAATCTACTACTAATATTGCTACTGCTGCTACTACTACTACTAACCCAGTGCATGGCAGATGCTACTACTATTACCACTACTGCTGCTGCTGCTACTGCTGCTACTACTACTAATAGTCCAGTGCATGGCAAATGCTACTAATGTTACTCCTACTGCTGCTGCTGCTACTATTTCTACTACTAGTATCAATACTACTAACCAGTGCATGGCAACTCCACTAGTACTACACCTTTTACTGCTAATGCTAATAATTCTACTGGCACACTGCAGAGCAAATATGCTGCTACTTCTACTGATGTTGCTGCCACTTGTACTGCTGCTGCTACCAATACAACAACTACTACTACTACCCCAGTTCATGGCAAACACTACAAGTATTACCACTACTGCTGATACTACTACTACTGTTGCTACTACTACTACTGCTGCTGCTAGTACTACTGCTGCTACTATTAATAGCTCAGTGCATGGCAAGTGCTAATGCTATTCCCCCTACTGTTGCTACCATTGGTACTGCTGCTACAACTACTTTTGCTGCTACTTTTACTTCTGTTGCTGCTACTAGTACTACTTCTAGCACAGTGCATTGCAAATACTACTACTATTACTACTACTGCTGCTGCTGCTGCAACTAGTGCTACTACTACTGCTACGAGTAGTAGTCCAATGCATGGCAAATACTACTACTATTACTATTACTGCTGCTGTTGCTACTACTAGTATCAACACTATGAGCAGAGTGTATGGCAAATCTACTAGTACTACACCTATTACTGCTAATGCTAATAATACTACTGGCTCATTGCAGGTCAATTTTCTGCTACTACTACTGGGGTTGCTGCCACTTCTACAGCTGTTGGTACCACTACTACTACTACTATTAGCCCAGTGCATGGCAAATACTACTAATATTACCACTACTGTTGCTACAACTACTACTGCTACTACTACTGCTGCTGCTACTAGAACTACTACTAACACAGTGCATGGCAAATTCTACTACTATTACCAGTACTGCTGCTACAACTACTACTGCTGTTAATATTACTACTGCTGCTACTATTATTTCCACTCGCCCAGTGCATGGCAAATACTACTACTATAACTAGTACTGCTGCTGAAGCTGCTACTACTGCTACTACTTGTAGTCCTGTGCATGGCAAATACTACTCCTATTACTACTAATGCTGCTATTGCTGCTGCTGCTGCTGCTACTACTAATGTGGCTGATAGAATTACTTCAACTACTACTACTATCCCATTGCATAGCAAACTACTACTACTATTACCAATACTGTTGCTACTATTACTGCTGCTGCTGCTAATTCTACTGCTGCTGCTACTATTCCTACCACTTCTAGCCCAGGGCATGGCAAATACTACTATTATTACTACTAGTGCTCCTGCTGCTGCTGCTACTACTGCTAGTACTTGTAGTCCTATGCATGGCAAATACTACTACTATTACTACTACTGCTACTACTACTACTACTGCTGCTACTACTTCTACTGCTGCTGCTACTACTACTACTTCTAGTGCAGTGTATGGCAAATACTACCATTACTACTACTGCTTCTGCTGCTAAAACTGCTATTATTTCTACTAGTAGTAGTCCAGTGGATGACGAATACTACTACAATTACTACTTCTGCTGCTGCTGCTACTACTACTAATTCTACTACTCGTAGTCCAGTGCATGGCAAATACAACTACTATTACTACTACTGCTGCTGCTGCTACTACTTCTACTACTACTATCAATACTACTAGCCTAGTGAAAGGCAAATCTACTACTTCTACTGCTATTGCTGCTACTTCTACTACTACTATTGGCCCACTGCAGGGAAGATCTGCTTCTACTACTACTGCTGCTCCTGCCACTTCTTCTGCTGCTGCTACCACTACTACTACAACTCCTAGATCAGTGCATCGACAATACTACTACTATGACTACTACTGCTGATTCTGCTGCTACTCCTGGTACTACTACTGCTAGTACTAGTAGTCCAGTGACTTGCAAATATTACTACTCTTACTACAACTGCTGATGCTGCTACTACAGCTACTACTACTATCAATATTACTAGCCCGGTGCATGGAAAATCTACTACTGCTGCTATTGCTGCTTCTTGTACTACTACTACTGGCAACTGCAGGGAAAATCTGCTGCTACTACTACTGTTGCTGCTGCCACTTCTACTGATGCTGATACCACTACTACTACTACTACTACTACTACTACTAGCCCAGTGCATGGCAAACACTACTACTATTACCACTACTGTTTCTACTACTACTACTGCAGCTGCTAGTTGTACTGCTACTGCTACTACTACCACTACTATTACTAGCTTCGTGCATAGTAAATACTACTACTATTACTATTACTGCTTCTGCAGCTACTACTACTGCTAGTACTGGTAGTCCCATGCATTGCACATACTACTACTATTACTATTTCTGCTGCTTATGCTACTATTATTGCTCCTTCTACTGCTACTACTAGTAGTCCAGTGCATGGCAAATACTACTAGTATTCCTACTACTGCTGCTGCTACTGTTACTACTTCTACTAATACCGCTACTAGTAATCCAGTGCATTTCAAATACTATTAATACTACTACTGCTGTTGCTGCTACTACTACTATCAATAATACTAGCACAGTGCATGACAAATATACTACTACTACTGCTATTGCTGCTATTGCTACTACTACTACTGGCCCACTGCAGGGCAAATCTGGTACTACTCTTACTGCTGCTGCTGCCACTTCTTCTCCTGCTGCTCCCACTACTACTACAACTTCTACTACTAGCCCAGTTCATGGCAAATACTACTATTATTACCACTACTGATGCTACTACTACTGCTGCTGCTGCTACTTCTATTGCTGCTGCTACTACTACTACTACTATTAGTTCAGTGCATGGCAAATCTATTACTACTACCGCTGCTGCTGCTACTTCTGCTACTACTACTGGTACTACAAGTAATGCAGTGCATGGCAAATACTATTACTACATCTGTGGCTGCTACTACTGCTACTACTACTAGTACTGTTGCTGCTACTTCTACTGCTGCTGGTGCTACATCTACTGCTGCTGCTACTACTACTAGTCCAGTGCATGGCAAATACTACTATTAGTAGTACTGCTTCTGCTGCTACTATTGCTACTACAACTACTACTACTAGAAGTCCAGTGTATATCAAATTCTACTAGTATCACTACTACTACTGCTACTACTACTGTTGCTGCTACTTCTACTGCTGCTGCTAATACTAGTACTACTACTAGCCCAGTTCATGGTAAATACAACTACTACTACCACTGCTGCTGCTGGTAGTAGTGGTACTACTACTGCTACTACTAGTAGTCCAGGACATTGCAACTACTACTATAATTACTACTTCTGCTGCTGCTACTACTGCCACTACTGTTAGCATAGTGCATGACAAATAATACTACAATTACTAGTACTGCTGCTGCTGCTGTTACTACTGCTACTACTACTGCTACTACTAGTAGTACAGTGCACGGTAAACACTACAACTATTACTACAACTGCTGTTGCTTCTACTACTGCTATTAATAGTGTCAATTCTACTATCCCTGTGCATGGTAAATCTACTACTACTACTCCTTTTGCTTCTACTGATACCACTACTACTGGCCTACTGCTGGAAAA
Organism: Grampus griseus; assembly: GCF_964374135.1. Lineage (NCBI taxonomy): Eukaryota > Metazoa > Chordata > Mammalia > Artiodactyla > Delphinidae > Grampus > Grampus griseus. Next base: position 512,042 of record NW_028133245.1, on the reverse strand, counting down.
ATCTGCTGCTACCACTATTGCTGCTGCTGCCACTTCTACTCCTGCTGCTACCACTACTACTAGCCCCGTGCATGGCAAATACTACTACTATTATCTCTACTGATGCTACTACTACTGCTGCTGCAGCTATTTCTACTGCTGCTGGTGCTACTACAACTACTACTGGACCAGTGCCTGGTAAATACTGCTACTATTACTACTACTACTGCTGCTGCTACTACTACTACTACTGCTACTACTAGTAGTGCACTGCATGGCAAATATTACTACTATTACTACAACTGCTGCTGCTGCTGCTTCTGCTATTACTACTATCAATACTACTAGCTCAGTGCATGGCAAATCTACGACTACTACTGCTATTTCTGCTACCGCTACTACTACTACTACTGGCCAACTGCAGAGCAAATCTTCTGCTACTACTTCTGTTGCTGCTGCCACTTCTCTTGCTGTTGCTACCACTACGACATCTACTAGTTCAGTGCATGGCAAATTCTACTACTATTTGTACTTCTGCTGCAGCTGCTGCTACTATTGCTACTACTACTGCTACTACTAGTAGTCCAGTGCATTGCAAATATTAATGCTGTTACTACTTCTGCTGATGCTGCTATTGCTACTACTAATATCAATACTACTAGCCCAGTGCATGGCAAACCTACTACTACTATTGCTATTTCTGTTCTTCTACTACAACTACTAACCCAGTGCATGGCAGATACTACTACTATTACCACTACTGCTGCTGTTGCTGCTACTACTGCTACTACTATTGCTATTACTAGTAGTCCAGTGCATTGCAAATACTTCTACTATTACTACTGCTGCTGCTGTTAATACTGCTACTACTAATGCTACTACTACCAGTCCAGTGCATGGCAAATACTACTATTAATAACCACTACTGTTTCTACTACTAACATTGCAGCTGCTAATTCTACTGCTTCTGCTACTATTACTACTACTACTAGCCCAGTGCATGGTAAATACTACTACTATTACTACTACTGCTGCTGCTAATACTGCTACTACTAGTAGTCCTGTGCATTCCAAATACTACTACTATTACTACAACTACTACAGCTATGTTGCTACTGCTACTACTACTTATGGCCCAGTGCAGGGCAAATCTGCTGCTACTACTTCTGCTGCTGCTGCCACTTCTACTGCTGCTGCTACCACTACTAGTATTAGTAGCCCAGTGCATGTCAACTACTACTAATATTATCACTACTACTGCTACTACTACTACTGCTGCTGCTACAACTACAACTAGTTCATTGCATGGCAAATACTACTACTATTACTACTACTGCTGCTGCTGCTACTACTGCTACTACTATTGCTATTAGTAGTAGTCCTGTTCATAGCAAATAATATTACTATTGATGCTTCTGCTGCTACTACTGCTACCACTGGTAGTCCAGTGCATGGCAAATATTAATATCACTATTTCTGATGCTGCTGCTACTACTGCTAATACTACTATCAATACTACTAACCCAGTGCATGGGAAATATACTATTGCTATTGCTGCTACTACTACTACTACTACTGGCCCACTGCAGGGCATATCTGCTGCTACTACTACTGCTGCTGCTGCCACTTGTACTGCTGCTGCTACCACTACAACTACTACTACTACAAGTTTATTTCATGCAAATACTACTACTATTACCACTACTGCTGCTACTACTACTAATGCTGCTACTATTACTACTGCTGCTACTAGTACCACTACTAGCCCAGTGCATGGCAAATACTACTACAATAAGTAGTACTGCTGCTGCTGCTTCTACTACTACTACTTGTAGCACAGTTCATGGCAAATACAACTAGTATTACCACTATTGGTACTATTAGTACTACAGCTGCTGCTACTGCTGCTGCTACTTCTACTGCTTCTGCTAATTGTACTACTACCAGTAGTCCAGTGCATGGCAAATACTACTACTATTACCACTACTGCTGCTGCTGCTACATCTGCTACTACTACTGATACTACTAGTATTCCAGTGCATGGCAAATACTACTACTATTACTACTGCTGCTGCTGCTGCTACTACTGCGACTACTACCAGTACTACTAGTAATCCAGTGCATGGAAAATGCTACTTTATTACTACTACTTCTGCTGCTGCTGCTACTACTGCTACTATTACTATCAATGTTAATAGCCCTGTGCATGGCAAATCTACTACTCCTACTGCTGTTGTTGCTAGTTTTACTATTACTACTCGTCCATTACAGGGCAAATCTTCTGCTAGTACTAATTCTGCTGCTGCCACTTCTACTACTGCTGCTACAACTACTACTACTACAAGCTCAGTGCATGGTAAATACTACTACTATTAGTACTAGTGCTGCTACTACTACTAGTGCTGCTTCTACTTCTACTGCTGCTGCTAGTGCTACTACTACTAGTAGCCCAGTGCATGGCAAATACTACTGGTATTACTACTAATGCTGATGATTTTACTACTGCTACACTACTGCTACTAGTCCAGTGCATTGTGTATGCTACTAATACTACTACTATTTCTGATGCTGCTACTACTGCTACTATTACTATCAATACTACTAGCCCTGTGCATGGCAAATCTGCTAGTACTATTGCTATGTCTGCTACAACTACTACTATTACTACTGACCCACTGCTGGGCAAATGTGCTGCTACTTCTACTGCTGCTGCTGCCACTTCTATTGCTGCTGCTACCACTACTACTACTACTAGTCCAGTGCATGACAAATACTACTACTATTACTACTGCTGCTGCTGCTGCTACTACTGCTATTACTAGTAGTTCAGTGTATGGCAAATAGTATAACTAATACTGCTGCTGCTGCTATTACTGCTCCTACTACTGGTCCTACTAGTAGTCCAGTGCCTGGCAAATACTATTACTACTACTGCTGCTGCTGCTGCTAATACTGCTACTACTACTGTTACTACTAGTAGTCCAGTTCATGGCAAACACTACTACTATAACTACTACTGCTGCTGCTGCTCTACTACTGCTACTACTACTGCTACTACTCTTAGTTCTCTGCATGGCAAATACTACTATTATTACTACTACTGTTGCTGCTACTACTATCAATACTACTAGCCCAGTGCATGGCAAATCTTATACTAATTCTTGTATGCAGCTACTGCTACTACTACCACTGGCCCACTGCAGGGCAAATCAGGTGCTACTACTATGGCTGCTGTGGCCACTTGTACTGTTGCTACTACCACTACTACTGCTACTAGCCCAGTACATGGCAAATACTTCTGTTACCACTACTGCTGCTAGTTCTACTGCTGCTGCTAGTACTACAAATACTATTACTACTTGCCCAGTGCATGGAAAATACTACTACTATTACCACAACTGCTGATTCTATACTACTGCTGCAGCAATTTCTACTACTGCTGTTATTACTACTATTACTGCTAGCCCAGTGCATGGCAAATAGTAGTGCTATTACTACTATTGCTGCTGCTGCTGCTACTACTTCTACTACTACTGTTACTACTAATAGTCCAGTGCATGGCAAATACAACTAATATTACTACTACTGCTGCGGCTACTTCTATTGCTACTACTACTATCAATACGACTACCCCAGTGCAGGCAAATCTACTACTTCTACTGCTATTGCTGCTACTTCTACTACTACTACTGGCCAACTGATGGGCAAATCTGCTGCTACTACTACTGCTGCTCCTGCCACTTCTACTGCTTCTGCTACTACTACTACTACCACTACTAGACCAGTGCATTGACAATACTACTACTATTAGTAATACTGCTGCTGCTGCTTCTAGTACTGTTACTTCTACTGCTACTACTAGTAGTCCAGTGCATGGCAAATACAACTACTATTCCTCCTACTGCTGCTGCTGCTACAATTGCTAACACTACTGCTGCTACTAGTAGTCCAGTGCATGGCAAATATTACCACAATTACTACTACTGCTGTGGCTGCTACCACTGCTTCTACTACTGCTGCTACTACTAGTACCACTGCTGCTACTTCTACTACTGCTACTGCTAATTCTACTGCTGCTGCTAGTACTACTACTACTAGTAGTCCAGTGCATGGCAAATACCACTACTGCTGTTGCTGCTGCATCTTCTACTGCTAATACTACTGTTACTTCTACTACTATGACTAGTATTCCAGTGCATAGCAAATACTACTACTATTACCACTGCTGCTGATGTTGCTAATACTGCTACTACTAATGCTACTACTAGTAGTCCAGTGCATGGCAAATACTACTAGTATTATTACTACTGCTGCTGCTACTACTGTTACTTCTACTGCTACAACTAACAGTCCAGTGCATGGCAAATATTACTAATATTCCTACTACTGTTACTGCTGCTACTACTGCTACTACTACTGCTACTACTAGTAGTCCAGTGCATGGCAAACACTACCACACTTACTACTACTGCTGCTGCTACTACTACTGCTTCTACTACTATCAAAACTACTAGCCCATTGCATGGCAAATATACTTCTACTCCTGCTATTGCTTCTATTGGTACTACTACGACTGGCCCACTGCAGGGCAAATCTGCTGCTACTACTACTGATTCTGCTCCCACTTCTAATGCTTCTGCTACCACTACTAATACTACTACTAACCCAGTGCATGGGAAATACTACTACTATTATCACTACTGCAGCTACTATTACTACTGCTGCTGCTACTTCTACTGCTGCTGCTACTACTATTACTACTAGCCCATTGTATGGCAAAAACTACTACTATTGCTACTACACCTGCTGCTCTTACTACTGCTACTACTAGTAGTCCAGTGCAATGCAATACTACTACTATTACTACTACTTCGGATGGTGCTACTACTGCTTCTACTATTATCAATTCTACTAGCCCAGTGCCTTGCAAATCTACTATTACTACTACTCTTGCTGCTATTGCTACTACTACTACTAGCCTAGTGCATGGCCAATACTACTACTATTACTGTTACAGCTTCTACTACTACTACTGCTGCTGCTGCTACTACTGCTACTACTATTGCTACTACTATTAGTCCTGTGCATGGCAAATAATATTTCTACTATTGCTGCTGCTGCTGCTACTACTGCTACTAATGGTAGTCCAGTTCATGGCAAATATTAATATTACTACTCCTGATGCTGCTGCTACTAATGCTAATACTACTATCAGTACTACTAGCCCAGTGCATGGCAAATATACTACTACTACTGCTATTGCTGCTACTGCTACTACTACTACTGGCCCACTGCTGGGCATATCTGCTGCTACTACTACTGCTGCTGCTGCCACTTCTACTGCTGCTGCTACCACTACTACTACTACTACTAGCCCAGTGCATGGCAAATACTAGTACTATTACTGCTACTACTACTGCTGCTGTTGGTACTTCTACTGCTGCTGCTGCTACTACTACTACTACTAGCCCAGTGCATGGAAAATACTACTACTATCACTAATACTGCTGCTGTTGCTGCTACTACTGATACAACTACTTCTACTAGTAGTAGTCCAGTGCATGGTAAATACTACTTCTATTACTACTACTGCTGCTACTGCTACTACTGCTAGTACTACAATCAATACTTCTAGCCCACTCTTGACAAATCTACTAATACTACTGCTATTGCTGCTATTTGTACTACTACTACTGGCCCACTGCTGGGATAATATTTTGCCACTACTACTGCTGCTTCTGCTACTTCTACTGCCTCTGCTGTTACTACTAATACTACTACAAGCCCAGTGCATGGCAAATACTACTAGTAGTACCACTACTGCAGCTACTATTGCTACTGCTGCTGCTACTTCTACTGCTGCTGCTACTACTACTACTAGCCCAGTGCATGGCAAATACTACTACCATTACTACTACACCTGCTACTGCTACTACTAGTAGTCCAGCATATTTCAAATTCTACTATTACTACTACTGCTGCTGCTGTTGCTACTACTGCTACTACTACTATCAATTTTACTAGCCCAGTGCCTGGTAAATCTACTAGTACCACTGCTCTTGCTGCTACTGCTACTACTACTACAAGCCTAGTGCATGGCAAATACTACTACTATTACCAATATTGCTTCTACAACTACTACTGCTGTTATTACTACTGCTTCTGCTTCTTCTACTGCCGCTGGTGCTACTACTACTACTACCCCAGTGCATGGCAAATACTACTACCATTACTACTACACCTGCTTCTGCTACTACTGCTACTACTAGTAGTCCAGTGCATTGCAAATACTACTACTATTACAACTGCTGCTGCTGCTGCTACTACTGCTACTACTACTATGAATTGTAGTAGCCCTGTGCCTGGAAAATCTACTACTACTACTGCTCTTGCTGTTACTGCTACTACTACTACTAGCCTAGTGCATGGCAAATACTACTACTATTACCAATACTGCTTCTACTACTACTACTGCTGTTACTACTACTGCTGCTGCTACTTCTATTGCTCCTGGTGCTACTACTACTACTACTATCCCAGTGTATGGAAAATACGACTACTATTACCACTACTGCTGCTGCTGCTACTTCTGCTACTATTGCTGCTACTTCTGCTACTACTACTGCTACGACTAGTAGTCCAGTGCATGGCAAATATTACTATTATTACTACTACTGCTGATGCTGCTACTACAGCCACTACTAGTATCAATACAACTAGCCCAGTGTATGGCAACTTTACTAGTAGTACACCTATTACTGCTAATGCTTATGCTACTACTGGGCTGCTGCAGGTCAAATCTTCTGCTACTTCTACTGACACTGCTGCCACTTCTACTGCTGCTGCTACCACTACGACTACAACTACTACTAGCCCAGTGTATGGCAAGTACTACTAGTATTACCACAACTGCTGCTACTACTACTACTGCTGCTACTACTGCTGCTGCTTCTACTAGATTTACTACTAGCGCAGTACATGGCAAATACTACTACTTTTACTAGTACTGCTGTTACTACAACTACTGCTGCTAATATTAGTACTGCTGCTAGTAGTACTACTACTAGCCCAGTGCATGGCAAATACTACTACTATAACAAGTACTGCTGTTGAAGCTTCTACTACTGCTACTTCTTGTAGTCCAGTTCATGGCAAATACTACTACTATTACTACTAATGCTGCTACTGCTTCTGCTGCTACTGCCACTACTACTGCTGCTGATACCACTACTACAACTATAACTACTATCCCAGTGCATGGCAAACTGGTACAACTATTACCAATACTTTTGCTACTACTACTGCTTTTGCTGCTAATTCTATTGCTGCTGCTACTACTACTACTACTTCTAGCCCAGGGCATGACTAATACTACTACTGTTACTACTACTGCTTCTGCTGCTGCTACTACTACTACTGCTAGTACTAGTAGTGCTGTGCATGGCAAATATTACTACAATAACTACTACTGCTGCTGCTGCTGCTAGTAGTGCTACTACTACTGCTATTACTACTAGTAGTGCTGCTGCTACTTCTACTTCTGCTGCTGCTACTTCTAATGCTGATGCTACTAATACTACTACTATGAGTCCTGTGCATGGCAAATACTACTAGTATTACTACTACTCCTGCTGCTGCTGCTATTGCTGTTACTTCTACTACTACAACTAGTAGTCCTGTGCATAGCAAACACTACTACATTTACCATTGCTGCTGTTGCTGCTAATACTGCTACTACTGCTGCTGCTACTAGTAGTCTAGTGCATGGCAAATACTACTACTATTACTACTACTGCTGCTACTACTGCTACTACTAGTAGCCGAGTGCATGGCAAATACTACCACAATTACTACTACTGCTGCTGTTGCTACTACTGCTTCTACTACTATCAAAACTACTAGCCCAGTGCATGGCAAATATTCTTCTACTACTGCTATTGCTGCTATTTCTACTACTACGAGTGGCCCACTGCAGGGCAAATCTGCTGCTAATACTAGTGATGCTGCTGTCACTTCTACTGCTTCTGCTACCACTACTAATACTACTACTAGCCCAGTGCATGGTAAATTTTATTACTATTACCACTACTGCAGCTACTATTACTACTGCTGATGCTACTTCTACTGCTGCTGCTACTACTACTACTACTAGCCCAGTGCATGGCAAATTCTACTACTATTACTACTACACCTGCTGCTGCTAGTACTGCTACTACTAGTAGTCAAGTGCATTGTAAACACTACGACTATTACTACTACTTCGGAAGCTGCCACTCCTGCTACAACTACTATCTATTGTACTAGCCCAGTGCCTGGCAAATCTACTAGTACTACTGCTCTTGCTGCTACTGCTACTACTACTACTAGCCTAGTGCATGGCAAATACTACTACTATTACCACTACTTCTTCTCCTCCTACTGCTGCTGCTCCTACTACTTCTGCTGCTTCTTCTACTGCTGCTGCGGCTACTACTACTACTACTAGACCAGTGTATGGCAAATACTACTACTATTACTACTACTGCTGCTGCTGCTACTATTGCTACTACAACTGCTACTAGTACAAATGTTGCTGCTGCTACTTCTACTGCTGTTGCTGCTACTACTGTTACTACTACTATCAATACTAATATCCCAGTGCATGGCAAATTTACTGATACTACTGATTTTGCTTTTACTGCTACTACTAATGCTACTACTAGTAGTCCAGTGCATGGCAAATATTGCTACTATAACTACTACTGCTGCTACTATTACTGATGCTACTACTGCTACTACTAGTAGTCCTGTGCATAGCAAATACTACTACTATTACTTCCATTGCTCCTGCTGCTGCTAATACTGCTACTACTACTGCTACTACTCATAGTCATGCTACTACTATTACTACTAGTGCTGCTGCTGCTACTACTGCTACTACTACTGCTACTTCTAGTAGTCCAGTGCATGGCAAATACTACTACTATTACTACTACTACTGTTATTGCTGCTACTGCTACTACTACTTATGGCCCACTGCAGGACAAATCTGCTGCTACTACTTCTGCTGCTGCTGCCACTTCTACTGCTGCTTCTACCACTACTACTACAGCTTCTACTACTACCCCAGTGCATGGCAAAAACTTCTAATATTACCATTACTGCTGCTACTACTACTACTGCTGCTACTACTGCTGCTGTCACTAGTACTACTACTGGCCCACTGCATGCCAAATAAAACTACTATTACCACTACTGCTACTACTAATACTGCTGCTAATACTACTACTGATGCCACTACTACTACCCCTGCTACTAGTACTACTATTATCCCAGTGCATGGCAAGTACTACTGCTATTACCGCTACTGCTGCTACCACTACTACTGCTGCTGCTACTACTGCTATACTACTATAGTTAAGGTGAGTGTCAGTGCCTACCTTGGTAGAAATATCATGGACTTAGTTAGGGACAGTATCATTGCTGAGTTAGGAATAGTGTCCGGGCCTTAGTTAGGCAGAGTGTCAGTGTGTGAGTTAGGCTTAGTGTCACGACTTTAGTTAGCTACAGTGTCCGTTCACGAGTTGGCAGTAGCATCCTGGTCTTATGTAGGGACAGTGTCAATGCCTGAGTTAGGAGTAGTGTCATGGCCGGAGTTGGGACTAGTGTAAGGGCCTTAGATAGGGACAGTGTCAGTACCTGAGGTAGGAATAATATTATGGCCTGAGTTGAAGTAGTGTCACAGCCTGAGTTAGTAGTAGTGTCAGGGCCTTATTTAGGTATAGTGTCAGTCCCTGAATTTGGAGTAGTGCCATGGCCTTAAATAGGGACAGTGTCAGTGCCTGAGTTAGGAGTAGTGTTAACACCTGAGTTAGGAGTAGTGTGAGGGCCTTTCTTAGGGACAGTGTCTGTGCCTTATTAAGTAATAGTGTCAGGGCCTTAGTTAGGGCAAGTGTCATTTCCTGAGTTAGGAGTAGTGTTATGGCCTGAGTGAGGAGTAGTGTGAGGGCATTAGGGACAGTGTCAGTTCCTCAGTTAAGAGTATGTCAAGTCCTCAGTTAGGTAGAATGTCAGTGCCTGAGTTATTAGTATCAGGGCCTTTATTAGGGAGAAACCAGCTCCTGAGTTAGGAATAGTGTTCAGGCTTGAGTTAGAAGTAGGGTCATCACCTTATTTAAGGACATTGTCATTGCCTGAGTTAGGTGTGGTGTGAGGGCCTTAGGGACAAGTGTCAGTGCCTCAGTTCAGAGTACTGTCAAGGCCTTAGTGAGGCAGAGGGTGAGTGCCTGAGATAGTATTAGTGTCACGGATTTAGTTAGGGACAGTGTACATTCCCGGATTGTGAGTAGCATCCAGGTCTTAGCTAAGGATAGTGTCTGTGCCTTAGTTTGTAGTAGTGTCAGGGCTTTAGTTAGGGACAGATTCAGTGCCTGGGTTAGGAGTAGTTATATAGCCTGTGTTAGGAGTAGTGTGAGGGTCTTAAGTACAGTCTCAGTGCCTGAGTTAAAAGTACTGTCAAGACCTTAGTTAGGAAGCGTGTGAATGCCTGAGATTGGAATAATGTCCGGTCCTTAGTTAAGGACAGTGTCAATGCCAGAGTTGCGAGAAGTTTCAGGCCCTTATTTATAGACAGTGTCAATGCCTGAGTTAAATGTAGTGTCACGGCTTTAGTTAAGGAGAGTGTCCATGCCTGGGTTGGTAGTAGTATCACAGAGTTAGTTAGGGACAGTCTCAGTGCTCAGTTTGAAATACTGTCCGGGTCTTAGGCAGAGTGTCAGGCCGTGAGTTAGGATTGCCGTCATGGCTTTAGTTAGGGAGAGGGTCCATTAACGAGTTGAGAGTAGCATCCTGGACTTAGATAAGGACAGTGTCAGTGCCTGAGTTAGGAGTAGTGCTAAGACCTGAGTTAGGAGTAGTGTGAAGGCCTTTCTTAAGGACAGTGTCTGTGCCGTATTTACTTGTAGTGTCAGGGTCTTACTAAGGGAAAGTGTCAATAAATGAGTTAGAAGTAGTGTTATGGCCTGAGGTAGGAGTAGTGTGAAGGCCTTAGGGACAGTGTCAATGCCTGAGTTAACAGTAATGTCAGGGATTTAGTTACGGAGAGTGTCAGTGCCTAAGTTGGTAGTAGTATCACGGACTTAGGGACAGTTTCAGTGCTGAGTTAGGAATAGTGTCTGGGCCTTAGTTAGGCAGAGTGTCAATGTGTGAGTTAGGATTAGTGTCACAGCTTTAGTTAGGTACAGTGTCCATTCACGAGCTGGGAGTAGCGTCCTGGTCTTATGAGGGACAGTGTCAGTGCCTGAGTTAGGAGTAGTGTCATGGCCTTAGAGACAGTGTCAGTAGCTGAGTTAGGAATAGTATTATGACCTGAGTTGGGGTAGTGTCACCACCTGAGTTAGTAGAAGTGTCAGGGCCTTATTTAGGGATAGTGTCATAGCCTTAGTTAGGGACAGTGTCAGTGCCTGAATTAGGAGTAGCATTAAGACTTGAGTTAGGAGTAGTGTGAGGGCCTTTCTTAAGGACAGTGTCTGTGCCTTATTTATTAATAGTGTCAGGGCCGTACTTAGTGCCAGTGTCAGTGCCTGAGTTAGGAGTAGTGTTATGGCCTGAGTTAGGAGTAGTGTGAAGGCCTTAGTTAGGGAGAGTGTCAGTGCCTCAGTTAAGAGTATGTCAAGGCCTCAATTTGGTAGAGTGTCAGTGCGCCAGTTAGGAGTAGTATCAGGGCCTTTGTTAGGGAGAAAGCGTTTTCCTTATTTAGGAGTAGTGTTATAGCCTGAGTTAAGAGTAGTGTAAAGGCCTTAGTTAGAGACAGTGTCAGTGCCTCAGTTAAGAGTATTTTCAAGGCCATAGTGATGCAGAGTGTGAGTGCCTGTATTAGGATTAGTGGCACGGCTTTAGTTAGGCACAATGATATTTCCCGAGTTGTGAGTTGTGTCCTGGTCTTAGCTAGGGAGAGTGTCTGTGCCTCAGTTAATAGTAGTGTCAGGGCCTTAAGTAGGGACAGTGTCAGTGCTTGTGATCGGTATAGTGTTATGGCCTGAGTTAAGAATAATGTTAGGGACTTAGGGACATTGCCAGTGCCTCAGTTAAGAGTATGTCAAGGCCTTAGTTAGGCAGAGTGTCAGTGCCTGATTTAGGAGTAGTATCAGGGCCTTTTTTAGAGAGAAAGTCAGTTCCTGAGATAGCAGTAGTGTTATGGCCTGAGTTTGGAGTAGTGTGAAGGCCTTAGTTAGGGACAGTGTCAGTGCCTCAGTTAAGAGTACTGTCAAGGCCTTAGTGAGGCAGAGGGTGAGTGCCTGAGATGGGAGTAATGTCAGGTCCTTAGTTAAGGACTGTGTCAGAGCAGAGTTGCAAGGAGTTTCAGGACCTAAGTTAGGGACAGTGTCATGCCTGAGTTAACAGTAGGGTCACGGATTTAGTTAAGGAGAGGGTCAGTGCCTGAGATGGTAGCAGTATCAGTGACTTATTTAGGGACAGTTTCAGTGCTGAGTTAGGAATACTCTCTGGACCTTAGTTAGGCAGAGTGTCAGTGCGTGAGTTAGGATTAGCGTCATGGCTTTAGTTAGCTACAGTGTCCGTTCACGACTTGGGAGTAGCATCCTGGTCTTATGAGGACAGTGTCAGTGCCTGTGATAGGAGTAGTGTCATGGCCTTAGTTAGGGACAGTGTCAGTACCTGAATTAGGAATTGTGTTATGACATGTGTTGGGGTCGTGTCATGACCTGAGGTAGTACAAGTGTCAGGGCCTTATTTAGGGATAGTGTCAGTGCCTGTGTTAGGAGTAGTGCTATGGCCTTAGTTAGGGACAGTGTCAGTGTCTGAGTTAAGAGTAGTGTTATGGCCTGAGTTAGAAGTAGTTTAAAGGTCTTAGTTAGGAACAGTGTAAGTGCCTCTGTTAAGTGTATTGTCAAGGTCTTAGTTAGGCAGAGCGTGAGTGCCTGAGGTAGGATTAATTTCAAGGGATTCGTTAGGCACAGTGTTGGTTACCGACTTGTGAATAACGTCCTTGTTTTAGTGAGGGACAGACTCTGTGCCGTTGGTAAGAGTAGTGTCAGGGCCTTACTTAGGGACAGTTTCAGTGCCTGAGTTAGTAGTAGTGTAATGGCCTGAGTTAGGAGTAGTGTGAGTGCCTAAGGAACAGTATCAGTGCCTCAGTTAAGAGTATGTCAGGGACTTAATTAGGTAGAGTGTCTGTGCCTGAGTTAGGAGTATATTTAGGGTTTTAGTCAGGGAAAATGTCAGTGCTTGCAATAGGTGTAGTGTTATAGCCTGTGTTAAGAGTAATGTGAGGGCCTTCGGGACATTCTCAGTGCCTTAGTTAAGAGTATGTCAAGGCCTTAGTTAGGTAGAGTCTCAGTGTCTGAGTTAGGAGTAGTACCAGGGCTTTTTTAGGGAGAAACTCAGTTCCTGAGGTAGGAGTAGTGTTATGGCCTGTGTTCGCAGTAGTGTGAAGGGTGTAGTTAGGGACAGTGTCAGTGCCTCAGTTAAGAGTATTGTCAAAGCCTTAGATTGGCAGAGTATGTGTGCCTGAGATGAGAGTAATTTCAGATCCTTAGTTAAGGACAGTGTCAGTGCCTGAGTTGTGAACAGTTTCAGGCCCTAATTTAGGGACACTGCCAATGCCTGATTTAAGAGTAGTTTCACGGCTTTAGTTAAGAAGAGTGTCAGTGTTTGAGTTGGTAGTAGTATCATGGATTAGTTAAGGACAGTTTCAGTGCTGTGTTAGGAATAGTGTCCGGGGCTTAGTTAGGCATAATGTCAGTGTGAGAGTTTGGATTAGTGTCATGGCTTTAGTTAGGTTCAGTGTCTGTTCACGAGTTGGGAGTAGCGTACTGGGTCTTATGAGGGACAGTGTCAGTGCTTGAGTTAGGAGTAGTGTTATGGCCTGAGTTGGAGTAGTGTCACGGCCTGAATTATTAGTAGTGTCAAAGCCTTATTTAGGGATAGTGTCAGTCCCTGTGTTAGGAGTAGTGCCACGGCCTTAGTTGGGGACAGTGTCAGTGCCTGAGTTAGTAGTAGTGTTAAGACCTGAGTTAGGAGTAGTGTGAGGGCCTTTCTTAGGGACAGTATCTATGCCTCATTTAGTAATAGTGTCAGGGCCTTAGTTAGGGCCAGTGTCAGTGCCTGAGTTAGGAGTAGTGTTATGGTCTGAGTTAGGAGTAGTGTGAAGGCCTTAGTCAGGGAGAGTATCACTACCTCACTTAAGAGTATGACAAGGCCTCAATTAGGTACAGTGTCAGTGCCTGAGTTAGGAGTTCTATCAGGGCCTTTGTTAGGGAGAAAGTGTATTCCTTATTTAGGAGTTGTGTTACGTCCTGAGTTAAGTGTAGTGTGAAGACCTTAGTTAGGGACAGTGTCTGTGCCTCAGTTAAGAGTATTTTCAAGGCCATAGTGAGGCAGACTGTGAGTGCCTATGTTAGGATTAGTGTAACGGGTTTAGTTAGGGACAGTGTCTGTTCTCGAGTTGTGAGTAGTGTCCTGGTCTTAGTTAATGACAGTGTCAGTGCCTCAGTTTTCAGTAGTCTCAGGGCCTTAGTTAGGGACAGTGTCAGTGCTTGAGTTAGGACGAGTGTTATGGCCTCAGTTAGGAATAGTGTAAAGGTCTTAGTTAGGAACAGTGTCAGTGACTCCTTTAAGAGTTTTGTCAAGGCCTTAGGGAAGCTGAGTTTGACTGCCTGAGTTAGGATAAGTGTCATGGCTTTAGTTAGGGATAGTGTCCATGCCCGAGTTGTAAGTAGCGTCCTGGTCTTAGTTAGGGACACTGTGTGTGCCTCAGTTAGTAGTAGTGTCAGGGCCTTAGTTAGGGACAGTGTCAGTGCATGAGTGAGGAGTAGTATCAGGGCCTTTTTAGGGAGAAAGTCCGTTCTGAGTTAGGAGTAGTGTTATGGTCTGGGTTAGGAGTAGTGTGAAGACCTTAGTTAGGGACAGTGTCAGTGTCACAGTTATGAGTATTGTCAAGGCCTTAGTGAGGCAGAGTGTGTGTGCCTCAGTGAGGATTAGTGTCACGGCTTTAGTTAGGGACACTCCTTTCCCGAGTTGTGAGTAGCGTCGCGGTCTTAGTTAGTGACACTCTTTGTGCCTTAGTTAGTAGTAGTGCCAGGGCAATAGTTAGGGAATATATCAGTGCTTGCGATAGATGGAGTGTTAAGCCCTGAGTTAGGAGTAATGTGAGGGCTTTAGGGACATTGTCAGTGCCTCAGTTAAGAGTATGTCAAGGCCTTAGTTAAGTAGAGTGTCAGTTCCTGAGTGAGGAGTAGTATCAGGACCTTTGTTAGGGAGAAACTGTTTTCCTTATTTAGGAGTAGTGTTATTTCCTGAGTTAAGAGTAGTGTGAAGGGCTTAATTAGGGACACTGTCAGTGCCTCAGTTAAGAGAATTTTCAACACCTTAGTGACGCAGAGTGTGACTGCCCATGTTAGGATTAGTGTAACGTGTTTAGTTAGGGACAGTGTCCATTCCCGAATTGTGAGTAGCGTCCTGGTCTTATTTAGAGACAGTGTCTGTGCCTCAGTTTTTAGTAGTCTCAGGGCCTTTGTGAGGGACAGTGTCAGTGCCTGAGTTAGGTGTAGTGTTATGGCCTGAGTTAGCAGTAGTGTGAAGGCCTTAGTTAGGGAAAGTGTCAGTGTCTCAGTTAAGAGTATGTCAAGGTCTCAATTAGGTAGAGTGTCAGTGCACCAGTTAGGAGTAGTATCAGGGCCTTGGTTAGGGAGAAAGTGTGTTCCTTATTTAGGAGTAGTGTTATGTCCTGAGTTAAGAGTAGTGTGAAGGCCTTAGTTAGGGACAGTGTCAGTGCCTCTGTTAAGAGTATTTTCAAGACCTTAGTGAGGCAGAGTATGAGTGCCTGTGCTAGGATTAGTGTAACAGTTTTAGTTAGGGACAGTGTAATTGAGTTGTGAGTAGCGTCCTTGTCTTAGGTAGGGACATGGTCAGTTTCTGAGTTAGGAGTAGTGTTATGGCCTGTGTTAGGAGTAGTGTAAAGGTCTTAGTTAGGAGCAGTGTCAGTGCCTCAGCTGAGAGTATTTTCAAGGCCCTAATCACACAGAGGGTGAGTGCCTGTGTTAGGATTATTTCCACGGGTTTCATTAGGGACAATGTTCATTCCCGAGTTGTGAATAGCGTTCTGGTCTTAGTTAGGAACAATCTCTGTGCCTTAGTTAATAGTAGTGTCAGGGCCTTAGCTAGGGAAATTGTCAGTGCCTGAGTTAGGAGTAGTGTTATGGCCTGAGTTAGGAGTAGTGTGAGTGCCTTACAAACAGTGTCAGTGCTTCAGTTAAGAGTATGTCAGTGTCTTAAGTAGGTAGAGTGTCTGTGCCTGAGTTAGAAGTAGTATCAGGGCCTTTTTCGGAAGAAAGTCAGTTACTGATTTAGGAGTAGTTTTATGGCCTCAGTTAGAAGTAGTGTGAGTGCCTTAGTTAGGGACAGTGTGAGTGCCTCAATTAAGAGAATTGTCAAGGTCTTAGGGTCGCTGAGTGTGAGTGCCTGAGTTAGGATTAGTGTCACGGCCTCAGTTAGGGACAGTGTCCATTCCTGAGTTGTGAGTAGCGTCCTGGTCTTAGGTAGGGACAGTGTCAGTGCCTGAGTGTAGAGTAGTATCAGTGCCTTTTTAGGGAGAAGGTCAGTTCTCAGTTAGGAGCAGTGTTATTGCCTAAGTTAGGAGTAGTGTGAAGGCGTTAGTTAGGGACAGTGTCAGTTCCACAGTTCAGAGTATTGTTGAGGCCTTAGTGAGGCAGAGTGTGTGTGCCTGAGTTAGGATTAGTGTCACGGCTTTAGTTAGGGACAGTGTCCATTCCCGAGTTGTGAGTAGCATCGCGGTCTTAGTTAGTGACACTGTCTGTGCCTTAGTTAGTAGTAGTGCCAGGGCCATAGTTAGGGAATATATCAGTGCTTGTGATAGATGGAGTGTTATGCCCTGAGTTAAGAGTAATGTGAGGGCCATAGGGACATGGTCAGTGCCTTAGTAAGAGTATGTCAAGGCCTTTGTTAGGTAGAGTGTCTATGCCTGCGTTAGGAGTAGTATATGGGCGTTTTTTAGGGAGAAACTCAGTTCCTGATGTTGCATTAATGTTATGGCCTGAGTTTGGAGTAGTGTCAAGGCCTTAGTTAGGGATAGTGTCAGTGCCTCAGTTAAGAGTATTGTCAAGGCCATAGACTGGCAGAGTGTGAGTGCCTGAGATGGGAGTAATGTCAGGTCCTTAGAGAAGGACTGTGTCAGTGCCTGAGTTGCAAGTAGTTTCAGACCCTAATTTAGGGACATTGTCAATTCCTGTGTTAACAGTAATGTCATGGATTTAGTTAAGGAGAGTGTCAGTGCCTAAGTTGGTAGTAGTACTACGGACTTAATTAAGGACAGTTTCAGTGCTGAGTTAGGAATAGTGTCCGGGCCTTAGTTAGGCAGAGTGTCAGTGCGTCAGTTAGGATTAGTGTCATGGCTTTAGTTAGGGACAGTATCCGTTCACGAGCTGGGGGTAGCATCCTGGTCTTATGAGGGTCAGTGTCAGTGCCTGAGTTAGGAGTAGTGTCATGGCCTGAGCTAGGGACAGTGTCAGTCCCTTAGTTAGGAATTGTGTTATGATGTGAGTTGGGGTAGAATCACGACTTGAGTTAGTAGTAGTGTCACGGCCTTATTTAGGGATAGTGTCAGTGCCTGTGTTATGCGTATCATTAAGCCCTGAATTAGGAGTAATGTGAGGGTCTTTATTAAAGACAGTGTCTGTGCCTTCTTTAGTAGTAGGGTCAAGGCCTTAGTTAGTGCCAGTGTCAGTGCCTGAGATAGGAGTAGTGTTATGGCCTGAGTTAGGAGTAGTGTGAAGGCCTTAGGGAGAGTGTCAGTGCTTCAGTTAAGAGTATGACAAGGCCTCAATTAGGTAGAGTGTCAGTGCCTGAGTTAGGCGTAGTATCAGGTTCTTTGTTAGGGAGAAAGTGTTTTCCTTATTTAGGAGTAGCGTTATGGTCTGAGTTAAGATTAGTTTGAAGGCCTTAGGGAAAGTGTCAGTGCCTCAGTTAAGAGTATTTTCAAGGCCTTAGTGAGGCAGAGTGTGAGTGCCTGTGCTAGGATTAGTGTAACGGGTTTAGTTAGGGACAGTGTCTGTTCTCGAGTTGTGAGTAGCGTACTGGTCTTAGTTAAGGACATGGGCAGTGCCTGAGTTCGGAGTAGTGTTAAGGCCTGAGTTAGGAGTACTGTAAAGGTCTTAGTTAGGAGCAGTGTCAGTGCATCCGTTAAGAATATTGCCAAGGCCTTAATTACGCAGAAGTTGAGTGCCTGAGTTAGGATTAGTTTCACGGGTTTCGTTAGGGACAATGTTCGTTCCGGAGTTGTGAATAGCATCTTGGTCTTAGTTAGGGACAATCTCTGTGCCTTAGTTTATAGTTGTGTCAGGGCCTTAGTTACCAACATTGTCAGTGCCTAAGTTAGGAGTAGTGTTATGACCTGAGTTTGGAGAAGTGTGAGTGCCTTATGAACAGTGTCAGTGCCTCAGTTAATAGTAGTGTCGGGGCCTTAGTTAGGGACAGTGTCAGTGCCTGAATGAGGGGTAGTAACAGTTCCTTTTTAGGGAGAAAGTCAGTTCTGAGTTAGGAATAGTGTTATGGCCTGAGTTAGGAGTAATGTGAAGGCCTTAGATAGGGATAGTTTCAGTGCCTCAGTTAAGAGTATTTTCAAAGCTTTAGTGAGGCAGAGTGTGAGTGCCTGTGTTAGGATTAGTGTAATGGGTTTAGTTAGGGACAGTGTCCATTCTCGAATTGTGAATAGCATCCTGGTCTTAGTTAGGGACTGGGTCTGTGCCTCAGTCGTTAATAGTCTCTGGGCCTTAGTTAGGGACAGTGTCGGTGTCTGAGTTAGGAGTAGTGTTAAGACCGGAGTTATGAATAGTGTGAGGGCCTTTCTTAGGGCCAGTATCTGTGCCTTACTTACTAGTAGTGTCCGGGTCTTAGTCAGGGCCAGTGTCAGTGCCTGAGCTAGGTGTAGTGTCATGGCCAATATTAGGAGTACTAGGAGGGCCTTAGTTAGGGAGAGTGTCAATGCCTCAGTTAAGAGTATTTTCAAGGCTGTAGTGAGGCAGAGTGTAAGTGCCTGTGTTAGGATTAGTGTAACGGGTTTAGTTAGGGACAGTGTCTGCTCTCGAGTTGTGAGTAGTGTCCTGGTCTTAGTTAAGGACAGTATCAGTGCCTCAGTTTTCAGTAGTCTCAGGGCCTTAGTTAGGGACAGTGTCAGTGCCTGAGTGAGGAGTAGTATCAGGACCTTTTTAGGGAGAAAGTCAGTTCTGAGTTAGGAGTAGTGTTATGGCCAGGGTTAGGAGTAGTGTGAAGGCCTTAGTTAGGGACAGTGTCAGTGTCACAGTTCCGAGTATTGTCAAGGCCTTAGTGAGGCAGAGTGTGTGTGCCTCAGTTAGGATTAGTGTCACAGCTTTAGTTAGGGACACTCTCCTTTCCCGGGTTGTGAGTCGCGTCGCGGTCTTAGTTAGTGACACTGTCTGTGCCTTAGTTAGCAGTAGTGCCAGGGCCATAGTTAGGGAATATATCAGTGCTTGCGATAGATGGAGTGTTATGCCCTGAGTTAAGAGTAATGTGAGGGCCTTAGGGACATTGTCAGAGCGTCAGTTAAGAGTATGTCAAGGCCTTAGTTAAGTAGAGTGTCAGTGCCTGAGTGAGGAGTAGTATCAGGACCTTTGTTAGGGAGAAAGTGTTTTCCTTATTTAGGAGTAGTGTTATGTCCTGAGTTAAGAGTAGTGTGAAGGGCTTAATTAGGAACAGTGTCAGTGCCTCAGTTAAGAGAATTTTCAACATCTTAGTGAGGCAGAGTGTGACTGCCTATGTTAGGATTAGTGTAACGTGTTTAGTTAGGGACAGTGACCATTCCCGAATTGGGAGTAGTGTCCTGGTCTTATTTAGGGACAGTGTCTGTGCCTCAGTTTTTAGTAGTCTCAGGGCCTTTGTGAGGGACAGTGTCAGTGCCTGAGTTAGGAGTAGTGTTATGGCCTGAGTTAGCAGTAGTGTGAAGACCTTAGTTAGGGAGACTGTCAGTGCCTCAATTAAGAGTATGTCAAGGTTTCAATTAGGTAGAGTGTCAGTGCCTGAGTTAGGTGTAGTATCAGGGCCTTGGATAGGGAGAAAGTGTGTTCCTAATTTAGGAATACTGTTATGGCCTGAGTTAAGAGTAGTGTGAAGGCCTTAGTTAGGGACAGTGTCAGTGCCTCAGTTAAGAGTATTTTCAAGACCTTAGTGAGGCAGATTGTGAGTGCCTGTGTTTGGATTTGTGTAACAGGTTTAGTTAGAGACAGTGTCTGTAATCGAGTTGTGAGTAGTGTCCTTGTCTTAGTTAGGGACATGGTCAGTTCCTGAGTTAGGAGTAGTGTTATGGCCTGTGTTAGGAGTAGTGTAAAGGTCTTAGTTAGGAGCAGTGTCAGTGTCTCTGTTAAGAGTATTTTCATGGCCTTAATCACGCAGAGGATGAGTGCCTATGTTAGGATTATTTCCACGGGTTTCATTAGGGACAATGTTCATTCCTGAGTTGTGAATAGCATTCTGGTCTTAGTTAGGGACAATCTCTATGCCTTAGTTAATAGTAGTGTCAGGGCCTTAGCTAGGGACATTGTCAGTGCCTGAGTCAGGAGTAGTGTTATGGCCTGAGTTAGGAGTAGTGTGAGTGCCTTACAAACAGTGTCAGTGCCTCAGTTAAGAGTATGTCAGTGCCTTAATTAGGTAGAGTGTCTGTGCCTGAGTTAGAAGTAGTATTAGGGCCTTTTTTGGAAGAAAGTCAGTTACTGAATTAGGAGGAGTTTTATGGCCTGAGTTAGGAGTAGTGTGAAGGCATTAGTTAGGGACAGTGTCAGTGCCTCAGTTAAGCGTATTGTCAAGGTCTTAGGGAGGCTGAGTGTGAGTGCCTGAGTTAGGATTAGTGTCATGGCTTTAGTTAGGGACAGTTTCCATTCCCGAGTTGTGAGTAGCGTCCTGGTCTTAATTAAGGACAGTGTCACTGCCTGCGTGATGAGTAGTATCAGGGCCTTTTTATGGAGAAAGTCAGTTCTCAGTTAGGAGTAGTGTTATTGCCTGAGTTAGGAGTAGTGTGAAGGCGTTAATTAGGGACAGTGTCAGTTCCACAGTTCAAAGTATTGTCGAGGCCTTAGTGAGGCAGAGTGTGTGTGCCTGAGTTAGGATTAGTGTCACGGCTTCAGTTAGGGACAGTGTCCATTCCCGAGTTATGAGTAGCATCGCGGTCTTAATTAGGGACTCTGCCTGTGCCTTAATTATTAGTAGTGTCAGGGCCTTAGTTAGGGACAATGTCAGTGCTTGCAATAGGTGTAGTGTTATGGCCTGAATTAAGAGTTTTGTGAGGACCTTAGGGACATTGTCAGTGCCTTAGTTAAGAGTATGTCAAGGTCTTTGTTAGGTAGAGTGTCTATGCCTGTGTTAGGAGTAGTATCTGGGCCTTTTTTAGGGAGAAAGTGAGTTCCTGATGTTGCATTAATGTTATGGCCTGGGTTTGGAGTAGTGTCAAGGCCTTAGTTAGGGATAGTGTCAGTGCCTCAGTTAAGAGTATTGTCAAGGCCATAGACTGGCAGAGTGTGAGTGCCTGAGATGGGAGTAATGTCAGGTCCTTAGAGAAGGACTGTGTCAGTGCCTGAGTTGCAAGTAGTTTCAGACCCTAAATTAGGTACATTGTCAATACCTGTGTTTACAGTAATGTCATGGATTTAGTTAAGGAGAGTGTCAGTGCCTAAGTTGGTAGTAGTACTACGGACTTAATTAAGGACAGTTTCAGTGCTGAGTTAGGAATAGTGTCCGGGCCTTAGTTAGGCAGAGTGTCAGTGCGTCAGTTAGGATTAGTGTCATGGCTTTAGTTAGGGACAGTATCTGTTCACGAGCTGGGGGTAGCGTCCTGGTCTTATGAGGGACAGTGTCAGTGCCTGAGTTAGGAGTAGTGTCATGGCCTGAGTTAGGGACAGTGTCAGTACCTTAGTTAGTAATTGTGTTATGATGTGATTTGGGATAGAATCACGACTTGAGTTAGTAGTAGTGTCACGGCCTTATTTAGGGATAGTGTCAGTGCCTGTGTTAGGAGTAATGCCATGGCCTTAGTTTGGGACAGTGTCAGTGCCTGTGTTAGCTGTATCATTAAGACCTGAATTAGGAGTAGTGTGAGGGTTTTTATTAAGGACAGTGTCTGTGCCTTCTTTAGTAGTAGGGTCAAGACCTTAGTTAGTGCCAGTGTCAGTGCCTGAGATAGGAGTAGTGTTATGGCCTGAGTTAGGAGTAGTGTGAAGGCCTTAGTCAGGGAGAGTGTCAGTGCCTCAGTTAAGAGTATGACAAGGCCTCAATTAGGTAGAGTGTCAGTGCCTGAGTTAGGAGTAGTATCAGGTCCTTTGTTAGGGAGAAAGTATATGCCTTATTTAAGAGTAGTGTTATGGCCCGAGTTAAGATTAGCATGAAGGCCTTAGTTAGGGAAAGTGTCAGTGCCTCAGTTAAGAGTATTTTCAATGCTTTAGTGAGGCAGAGTGTGAGTGCCTGTGTTAGGATTAGTGTAATGGGTTTAGTTAGGGACTGTGTCTGTTACCGAGTTGTGCATAGCATCCTGGTCTTAGTTAGGGACAGTGTCTATGCCTCAGTTTTTGGTAGTCTCTGGGACTTAGTTAGGGACAGTGTCAATACCTGAGTTAGGAGTAGTGTTATGTCCTGAGATAGGAGTAGTGTAAAAGTCTTAGTTAGGAACAGTGTCAGTACCTGCTTGAAGAGTATTGTCAAGGCCTTAGGGAGGCTGAGTGTGAGTGCCTGAGTTAGGATTAGTGTCACGGCTTTAGTTTGGGACAGTGTCCCTATCTGAGTTGTGAGTAGCGTCCTGGTCTTAGTAAGGGACATTGTGAGTGCCTCAGTTAAGTGTATGTCAAGGCCTTAGTTAGGTAGAGTGTCTGTACCTAAGTTAGGAGTAGTATCAGGGCCTTTTTTGGGAGAATGTTAGTTCCTGAGGTAGCAGTAGTGTTATGGCCTGAGTTTGGAGTAGTGTGAAGACCTTAGTTAGGGACAGTGTCAGTGCCTGAGATAGGAGTATTGTTATGGCCTGAGTTAAGAGTAGTGTAAAGGTCTTAGTTCGGAACAGTATCAGTGCCTCCATTAAGAATATTGTCAAGACCTTAGTTACGCAGAGGTTGAGTGCCTGAGTTAGAATTATTTTCACTGGTTTTGTTAGGGAAAATGTTCGTTGTCGAGTTGTGAATAGCATCCTGTTCTTAGTTAGGGACCGTGTCTGTGCCTCAGTTAATAGTAGTGTCAGGGCTTTAGCTAGGGACATTGTCAGTGCCTGAGTTAAGAGTAGTGTTATGGCCTGAGTTAGGAGTAATGTGAGGGCCTTAGGGAGAGTGTCAGTGCCTCAGTTAAGAGTATTTCAAGGCCTCAATTAAGTAGAGTGTCAGTGCCTGAGTTAGGAGTAGTATCAGGGTCTGTAAGGGAAAAATTGTGTTCCTTATTTAGGAACACTGTTATGGCCTGAGTTTGGAATAGTGTGAAGGCCTTAGTTAGGGACAGTGTCAGTGCCTCAGTTAAGAGTATTGTCAAGGCCTCAGATTGGCAGAGTGTGAGTGCCTGAGATGGGAGTAATGTCAGGTCCTTAATTAACGACAGTGTCAATGCCTGAGTTGCGAGTAGTTTCAGACCCTTAGTTAGGGACCGTGTCAATGCCTGAGTTAAGATTAGTGTCACGGCTTTAGTTAAGGAGAATGTCAGTGCCTCCGTTGGTTGTAGTGTCAAGGACTTAGTTAGGGACAGTGTCAGTGCCTGAGTTAGGAGTAGTGTTATGGCCTGAGTTAGCAGTAGTGTAAGGGCCTTATTTAGGGACAGTGTCAGTGCCTCATTTAAGAGTATGTCAAGGCCTTATTTAGGTAGAGTTTCAGTGCCTGATTTAGGAGTAATATCAGGCCCTTTGTTAGGGAGAAAGTCAGTTCCTGAGTTAGGAGTAGTGTTATGGCCTGAGTTAGGAGTAGTTTGAAGGCCTTAGTTAGGGACAGTGCCAATGCCTCAGTTAAGAGTATTGTCAAGGCCTTAGTTAGGCAGAGTGTGAGTTCCTGATTTAGGATTAGTCTCATGGCTTTAGTTAGGGACAGTGTCCGTTCCCGAGTTGTGAGTAGCGTCCTGGTGTTAGTTAGGGATAGTGCCTGTGCCTCAGTTACTAGTAGTGTCCGAGCTTTAATTAGGGAGAGTTTCAGTGCCTGAGTTCAGAGTAGTGTCATGGCCTGAGGTAGCAGTAGTGTGAGGGCCTTAGCGACAGTGTCAGTGCCTCAGTTAAGAGTATTTCAAGGCCTTAGTTAGGTAGACTGTCAGTGCCTGAGTTAGGAGTAATATCAGGGCCTTTGTTAGGAAGAAAGTCAGTTCCTGAGTTAGGAGTAGTGTTATGGCTTGAGTTAGGAGTAGTGTCATGGCCTTAGCTAAGGACACTGTCATTGCCTGAGTTAGAAGTAGTGTCACGTGCTGAGTTAGGAGTAGTGCCAGGGCCTTAGTTAGTTACAGTGTCAGTGCCTCAGTTAAGAGTATGTCAACGCCTTAGGTACTAAGTGTCAGTTCCTGAGTTAGGAGTAGTTTCATGGCCTTTGTAAGGGAAACTGTCCTTGCCTAAGTTAGGAGTAGTGTCACTGGCTGAGTTGGGAGCAGCGTAAGGGCCTTAGTTAGGGACAGTGCCAGTCCCTGAGAGTGTAGTTTTGCCAGGGTCTCAATTAGGGACGTTGTTACTGCCTGAGTTAGTAGTAGTGTTAGAGCTTTAGTTATGGACATAGTCAGTGCCTAGGGTAAGAGTATACTCTATGCCATTTTCAGGGAGAGTGTCAGAGCCTGAATTAGGAGTACTGTCACGGCCTGAGTTAGTAGTAGTGTCAGAGCCTTATTTAGGGATAGTGTCAGTCCCTGAGTTTGGAGTAAGTCCATGGCTTTAGTTAGGGACAATGTTAATACCTGAGTTACGAGTAGTGTTATGGCCTGAGTTAGGAGTAATGTGAGGGCCTTAGGGACAGTGTCAGTGCCTCAGTTAAGAGTATGTGAAGGCCTTAGTTAGGTTGAGTGTCAGTACCTGAATTAGCAGTAGTGTCAGGGCCGTTGTTAGGGAGAAAGTCACTTCCTGAGTTAGGAGTACTGTTATGGCCTGAGTTATGTGTAGTGTGAGGGCCTTAGGGACAGTGTCAGTGCCTCAGTTTAGAGTATTGTCAAGGCCTTAGTTAGGCAGAGTGTGAGTGCCCGAGTTTGGGTTAGTGTCACAGCTTCAGTTAGGGACAGTGTCTGTTCCTGAGTTGGGAGTAGCATCCTGGTCTTAGTTAGGGACAGTGTCGGTGCCTCAGTTAGGAGTAGTGTCAGGACCTTTGTTAGGCACAGTGTCAGTACGTGTGTTAGGAGTAGAGATAGGGCCAGAGTTAGGAGTAATATGAGGGCCATTTTTAGGGACAGATTCGGTGCATGAACTAGGAGTAGTGTCGGGGCCTTAGTTAGGGAAAGTGTCAGTGTCTTATTTAGGAGTAGAGTCAGGGCCTTAGTTAGGGACAGTGTCAGTGCCTGAGTTGGGAGTAAGGTTAGAGCCTTAGTTTGGGACAGAGTCAGTGCCTGAGTTACCAGTAGTGTTGGGCCTGTGTTAGGAGTAGTGTGACGGCCTTAGTTAGGGACAGTGTCAAGGCTGGAGTTATGAATAGCATCAGTGCCTTCATTAGGTATTGTGTCAGCCCCTGATTTAGGAATAGAAACAGGGCCTAAGTTACCGACCATGTCATGGCCTATGTTGGGAGTAGTATTAGGTCCTTACTTAGGGACAGTGTCAATTCTTGAGTTAGGATAAGTGTCACGGCTACAGGTAGGGACAATTTTAGTGCCTGAGTTGCGAGTAGTTTCAGACACTTAGTTAGGGAGAGTGTCAGTGCCTTATTTAGGAGTAGTAACAGCACCTTAGTTAGGTAGAGTGTCATTCCATGAGTTAAGAGTAGTGTCATGGTCTTAGTTAGGGAAACTGTCATTGCCTGATTTCGGAGTATTGTCATGGGCTGAGTTCGGTGTCGTGTCAGGGACTTAGTTAGGGACAGTGTCACTGCCAGAATTAAGAGTATGTCAAGGCCTCAGTTAGGTATATGTCAGTTCCTGAGTTAGGAGTAGTTTCATGGCGTTAGTAAGGGAGAGTGTCCTTGCCTGAGTTAGGAATAGTGTCATGGCCTGAGTTAGGAGTAGAGTAAGGACCTTTTTGAGGGACAGTGCCAGTGCGTGAGTTAAGATTATTGTGATGGCCTAAGTTAGGGACAGTGTCAGTGCCTCAGTTAAGAGTATTTCAAGGCCTTAATTAGGTAGAGTGTCAGTGTCTGAGTTAGGAGTAGTATCAGGGCATTTGTTAGAGAGATAATGAGTTCCTGAGTTAGGAGTAGTGTTATGGCCTGAATTAGCAATAGTGTGAAGGTCTTAGGATCAGTGTCAGTGCCTCAGTTAAGAGTATTGTCAAGGCCTTATTTAGGCAGAGTGCCAGTGCCTGATTTAGGATTAGTGTCACAGCCTTAGTTAGGGACAGTGTCCGTTCCCGAGTTGGGAGTAGTGTCCTGGTCTTAGTTAGTGACAGAGTCAGTGCCTGAGATAGGAGTATATTCAGGGCCTTAGTTACACACAGTGTCAGCGCATGATTTAAGAGTAGAATTATGGGGTTTCCCTGGTGGCGCAGTGGTTGGGAGTCCACCTGCCAAAGCAGAGCACACGGGTTTGTGCCCTGGTCCAGGAGGATCCCACATGCCGTGGAGCATTTCGGGCCATGAGCCATGGCCACTGAGCCTGTGTGTCCGGAGCCTGTGCTCCACAACGGCAGAGGCCACAACACTGAGGGCCCATGAAATGCAAAGAAAAAAAAAGAGTAGTTATGGCCAGAGTTAGGAGTAATGCATTGACCTTTTTTAGGGACAGTTTCAGTGCCTGAATGAGAGGTAGTGTCAGGGTTGTAGTTAGGGACAGTGTCAGTGCCTCACTTAAGAGTATGTCAAGACCTGATTTAGATAGATTGTCATTTCATGAGTTAGGAGTAGTTTCATGGCCTTAGTAAGGGAGAGTGTCCATACTCGAAGTGTATACTCTTCTATCTTTGGGTGTATACCCTTCTATCTCTAGGAGTATACCCTTCTATCTCTAGGTGTATACTGCTCTATCTCTAGGTTCATACTCTTCTATCTCAAGGTGTATACTCTTCTATCTCTAGGTGTATACTCCTCTATCTCTAAGTGCACACTCTTCTATCTCTAGGTGTATACTCTTCTATCTCTAGGAGTATTCTCTTCTGTCTCTAGGTGTATACTCTTCTATCTCTAGGAGTATACTCTTCTATCTCTAGAAGTATACTCTTCTATATCTAGGAGTATACTCTTCTTTCACTAGGTGTATAGTCTTCTATCTCTAGGTGTATAGTCTTCTATCTCTAGGTGTATACTCTTCTATCTCTAAGTGTATACTCTTCTATCTCTAGGTGTATACTCTTCTATCTCTAGGTGTATAGTCTTCTATCTCTAGGTGTACACTCTTCTATCTCTAGGTGTATACTCTTGTATCTCTAGGAGTATACTCTTCTATCTCTTGGTGTATACTCTTCTCTCTCTAGGTGTATATTCTTCTATCTCTAAGTGTATATTTTTCTATCTCTAGTAGTATACTCTTCTATCTCTAGGTGTATACTCTTCTATCTCTAGGTGTATACTCTTCTATCTCTAGGTGTATACTTTTCTATCTCTAGGTGTACACTCTTATATCTCTAGGTGTATACTCTTCTATCTATAGGTGTATATGCTTCTGTCTATAGGAGTATACTTTTCTATCTCTAAGTGTATACTCTTCTATCTCTAGGTAGAGATATTCCCCTACTCCTATGCCGCTACTTAAAAAAATACATTTTCAGACCCATTCAAACCAATGAAAATCCAAGTTTTCAGAGCACAAGATAATGAAAATTTTCTCGATCCACATCTTTTACTACCTTTAATCTGTTAACAGACACTAAGTGTCTCAGATGAAAAGTACTGTAGTGGGAATTGACATCGTTAACAATATTCCATACAGGTAAGTCTTGATTGTTCCAATTTCTCAAAAATTTGGACACATTTACTGCCTCCATGACATGTCTAGGGTGTGTGAAAGAAAAAAAAAGAGGCCTGTACAATGTATTTCTCAAAATAGACAGAATTATTTTGCACATAAAAACAGAGAAACCTTATAAATAATGTACAGGGAGCAATGTAATGTCCGTAACAGAACTACTCATTTGGAAAGACAACACTGTCACCTAGTGTCCTCTCAGCAAAACTGAGTGGGAATTTCTAGGGGCTGCCAAAGCAGAGGTGGAGATTTATAGGAACCTGGGATGTTTGAAAAATGGTTATCGATGATCTCCTCAAGGAACGCACCAAACGCCATCCCAAATTGCAATAATGGCTCCAGGTTGACTCCTTGTGTCCTCACTTGTTGCAATGTGACATTCCAACTTCTCTTATCAAGAAGCAGAGTTAATTTCCCCTCCCTTGAAGTTAGGTGACTTGCCACGGCCAATAGAAGGCAGCAGAAACGATGGTGTGCCAGCTCAAAGCTAGGCCCCACGATGCTTCTACACTCCCTCTCAGAGCCCTGCTACCCCCATGAGCACAAGCCCCAGTTACTAGCTGGGGCATAAGAGACATGTGGCCCAGTCAGGCCCCCGGCCTGACTACAGCCAGCCCCCAGCTGACCCCACAGGTGTAGCAGCAATTCCAGCCATGATAAGCAGGGTTGTGAGGAAGAATTAAGAGCATAAGTGTATGCTATAATTTATAAATCACTCTGTCAACCTACGACATTATTTTTCAAAAACATTTTTGTTATTTTGAATTCCTGCATGGACATATTGAAAACAGCACCCCAAGGATTGTTGGAGAGGAAAGGATGCAACCTGAAATTGAGAGTAAAATATATTAGTTTATCCAGATTCACATATTTGTATAAATTACTAGAAAATCATCTGAAGAAAAACAGACATGAATGAAAAAAACAGACCAAAGAACACGGGTGAAGAAACATGGCAATTTAACACCAACTAGTACATCAAAGATGTAATGGAAAGTGTATGTTTCGTTCTCTGTATAATGCTGTATAATTTTCCTCACAAAAGCATTATTTGACTTGTACATACTTCAAAGAAAACAAAGCATTAAGATTATCTGCTGGTATGAAAACTGGCCTACATACACAGAGGGCAATGAGAGACAGAAGAAAGAGGCAGCCCGCTCCAGACTAGTCAGTGGCAGTTTTAACAAGCAAGGGAACCTGCTTGCAAGGCTTGCTGTTGTCAGCTGAAAGATGAATAGATCTCAGCACCCATACACCAGGATCTTGAGTTTACACAGAAACCTTAACAGGGTTCACTCACGTGTACTCTCTACATGGTCTCAAGAACACATTACTCTCTCAATGCTGAGTTCTTAAAAATGGTTCCCACTGTGGGAAAGGCAGGCAGAATGTATATTCCAAAGTCAGGGGAAGGGGTGAGGAGTCTCTGATTGCCCGGGTCCAGCTCTCACGTCAACTGGCGGTTATGCCCTCTCAATGGTTTCCTCTGGCATTTCAGGGAGGAAGGATACCAGAAAAGACAGCCTACGGCAGAAAACACTCAACATGTTATCATGAATGGCAGGGCAACCCAAGCAAGTGGCTATACAAGCCTACATAGGACCTGGAAGTGGGAAGCATTTGGGGACTACACATGGGCATAGTACTGACTCCCTCCCCAAAGAGACAAGTAGAGCAGAAATCTGGATGGAGTCAAGAGAGAGAACAAGAAAGGCAAGGCAGAATATGGAGCAACATGTGGATCCAGGAGCATGTGTTTCACAACTGCCTGGGCTCTGCACACCAGCTGCATCACCATTCTCCTTGACTCTCATTGGTATAACAAAACAAGGGTGGGCGAATCGTGGCTGCCAAGTCTCTTCAAACTGTCCATAGAATTGACGGTTACTTGCTCACAGTGAAACAACCTCTCTGGACCTAACAGCTACTGCAGGAGGTGGTAGTGGAGAACAAGGTGATGACAATAACAAGATGCGAAGGAGGAAGAGATGCACAGCAAACTGAGTCGGTGGATTGATGGTGTGGGGTTAAGTCTGCAGAGCTAAAGACGCCAGATGTAGAAAAGAGAAGGGGAAGCAGGAAGATACGGTCAAGCCCCATCGTATGGATATTTCATCCATATGTTGTATGCAAATTCCATTCAATTTTGCTCTGAGTGAACAAGAGAGAACAAAATTATCCTTTAAACCATGTCAGTGACAATATTTACCATCTCATTTGATGAGCTCATAGCCCAGGGGCAGAGGGAAATGGGAGCTGTGAGTCGGCCATCTCTCAGGAAGTCTCAGGTCTCAGAGGTCCCTCATAGCTAAATTACCTCACCTTTTGCACATTTCAAGCAATGTTATTCCTAAGTGCGAGTCACCCTCTTCATCAGGTTCTCCAAGAAACAGCAATCTCTCCCAATGAGAGAGGAAAAATGGGCTACTTTGTCTTGCTGAGGCACAATATGTAGTTCTCCAAAATGGTACCTGCCTGGGGGATTCTTCAAGAAAATTAAACATCAGTGGTGATTTGTTTGTCTTCACATAAGGTATGACCCAGATGTGCTGAGAAATAAGAAAAGGACGAACGAATCCAGAGCAGCTGATCCAAGGAGGCAAGGGGCAACTTCCACAGCCTACGTGGAAAGACAGAGGAAGGGAACATCCAGCTGGTGGGAGCTGAAGACAGGGCTCAGTACTCCTTGGGCTCGGGATGCCACCCTCTCCTTCATGCTCTCCTTCTCTTTTGGCCCCTCCAAGCCAGAGTAAAGACCAAAAGGAAATGCCCTCCTCCATTCTATTCTCCTGTCCTTCTATCCACCCAGACCTTCTTTCCCTTTGCCATCAATTTCTTGACTTACCCCACCATTGCTCCCCTCCTATTTACACTGCAATCTGGTTTCTGCCCCACTACTCTAGTGAAACAGATCTCCTTGAAACCCCAATGATTTCTCCGTTGACAAGTCCAGGGCACTACTTCTCAATCCTTAGCTATGTGACCGCTAAGCCGAATTAGATCTTAAACAACGTCTCTGTCTTGAAAATCACTTTCCTGGCTTCTGCACCACCTTTCCTTTTCTTTTCATGAGTCTGATCACAACTAGTACTGTAGATTCCATTGAATTAAGGAATGCTTTTGCCTACATGTGTGAATGAGCTGTGAGTAAAGTACTGAAGTAGAGGACACCTAAAGTGAAACGTCTTGATGAATGTCCACGTGACTGAGCAGCAAGTTAAACTTTCATACATGTGCTAAAGAAGAAGAGTTGGGTTTTATTTTATTTACTTTTCCCTGGGCTGTGCTGAATGACTATCATCTACAAGTTCAAGCTACTTTTTGCTGAGGATTAATGCACTGGGAAACCTGAGGAAAACTGAACAATAGAGCTGTCTTTTTCTTGATCAGTTCACCTTAGTTTCCCAAACTCTAAGTCTTTCCCGAATTCTTTCTCCTTTCTATTGTAGTAAAAGGAACATAACACAAAATCCACCATTTGGATCATTTTACAATTCACTGTACCATTCAGTGGAATTTACTACTGTCACAAGGTTGTGCAACTATAACCACTGCCTAGCTGCAAAATATTTTCATCAACCAAGAGGAAACCTACACCCATTTTAAGGAGTCATTCCCTATTTCCCTCTCTTCCAAACCCCTGGCAACCACTAATGTAGAATATTTTCTGTGTGTATGGATTTGCCACTGCCAGACATTTCATATAAATGGAACCATACAATATGTAGCCTTTCATGCCTGACTCCTTTCACTTAGTTGCATCCATCATGTAGCATGTATCAGAAATCCACGCACTGTTATGGCTGAATCCTTCATACCCTTTGAATACAAAATTAAAAATACGTTGAGAGTGAAGCTCTGTTTTAATGGCACATCTATTAGGCCAATTCATTGAAGGAAGCTGAAGATGGAGATATTGTTGTGAAATGATAATCGTTGAGAAGCCTCAGCCAATTGGATTACGAAAAGTTTGGGAAATGTTGCAAAAAATTATCTGCTTTATGTTAAAAGCCTATTAAATAAGGATGCAGGAAATTGTCTTTTTCTTGCAGGTAACTTAAATGAGGCAGAAAGAAATAACTGCCCTTTAAAACACATTTTCAAAGGATTCTATTTATTCTTAATAGACGAATGGGAGTACAGGAAGTTCACATCCAATATGGACTCCCTGTCCAAACACTGTTTATCGTTCTAGCCACCACTATCGAATTATATTTCTTGAGAGTAAGGCAGCTCAATTCCTGCATATTACTTTCTAAAATTCATCCATCAAATCCGTTAATGCAGTATAAACAAGAGTTGATCATGTTTAAGTGCACTTCAAATATCAGGTATAAAGAACCCCCAGTAAGAAAAAGAATCCTATATCTCTTGCCAGAATGTGGTCAGCTGTGGGGTGCTCTGCTAGCTGAAAGACACATTCATTATTAAGGGGATAGAGGCTGTTTAACAGGGATGAGAGCCAAAAATTTTAACTACATATATGTGTGAAGAACAGTGCTAGGTTATCTCATATTCTATATCAGTCAAGGCTCACCATTTTACATACGTGAAAAGCAAAGTTAAAAGTGTATTAGTAGGGCTTCCCTGTTGGCGCGGTGGTTAAGGATCCACCTGCCAGTGCACGGGACACACGTTCGAGCCCTGGTCCGGGAAGATCCCACATGCCACGGAGCAACTAAGACCATGTGCCACAACTACTGAGTCTGCGTGCTAGAGCCCGTGAACCACAACTACTGAAGCACACAAACTTAGACCCCATGCTCAGCAACAATGAGAAGCCACCACAATGAGAAACCCGCGTACTGCAACAAAGAATAGCCCCCGCTCACCGCAACTAGAGAAAGCCCGCGCACAGCAACGAAGAGCCTAGGCAGCCAAAGATAAATAAATAAATACGTCTATTAAAAAAAAATTGTTTTAGTAACTTACTAAAAGGCACGCAACCAGTAAACGTGAGCAAGAATTCAATCCCAAATCTGTCACACTGAAGTTTAAGCTAATAGTTGAGATTAATAAAAACAGCACTAAATTAAAAGTTCAGAGATATTTTTTATTTCATACTTTCACTAATGCTCTTTGGAGATAAATCATGTCATTTATATGGGCCTTAGTTTTCACAACTATAATACTTGGAAGCTTGACTAGATGATCTGTATGTAGTCTTCCAATTCTAAAATGTTCCAGTAATTTGGGTTCCTACAATAATTGCCCTTGCAATACATGCATGCTGCCACCAAGTAGCAGTAGAGACTACTAGTTCCTTTTTTACCCCTAGTGGGGGTGCATTTTGACAGCAGACTTATCCGTCAATAGTACAACCTGTTAGTATAACTATAAGATAACAAAATAATCTGGTATTCTTTCCTGTAAAAGAGAAGCTTTACATTGTGTCTGCGAATCGTACGAGAATCACCTGTAGGTTTTTAAATATAGAGGAAATCCTGAACCCATTGAATGAGACTCTTCAGAGACAGGACTTGGGCATCTGGAATTTTGGGTTCCCATCATTTGTGTATTTTATTTCATTTTATTTTTGCCTATGTACAATATTTGTCACATCGTTTTCAATCTTTAAAAGTTTCTTTTTGTTTTAAATTTTAGAATATTCCATAATCTTCACCTACTTTTCATAAGGTGTTATCTGTTATGTTTATTCGATCTTGTGCTTCTCCTGGTTAAGACTTCCTTCTTTCCTTTTTTTGTTTTTTTCGGGGCCCTGCCTCATGTCTTGCAGGATCTTAGTTCCCTGACCTGGGATTGGACCCCAGGGCCCCAGCAGTGAAAGCGTCATGTTCTAAATACTGGACCACCAGGGAAGTCCCAAGATTTCAGTTTTAAATGACTTCTTTCCCCACTCTAATTCATTCCTGGGATCAGTTTCATGTTTGGACATTAAAGCAACCTTGCATTGCCAGAATAAAGCTACTTTGATTCTGATATATGATTGTTTTACATACCATGGATACAGTTTGTGCTTCTCTTTACATATTTTGCATGCATGTTCAAAGGAGAAACTGGCCTGTGATTCTATTCTCGTAATATTCTTTATCGATTTTTTTGTTGCTTTTTTAAGATTCTATACTTTATGTTTTAGTTATTTATTTTTGGCTGCATTGGGTCTTCATTGCTGCATGCGAGCTTTCTCTAGTTTCGGCGAGCGGGGGTCTATTCTTTGTTGCGGTGAGTAGGCTTCTCATTGCAGCCTTCTGACCCCATGGGCTTCTGACCCCATTTGTCAGTGCTACTTCAGGTCCTCACCCCCTCCCTTCTGACTCTGGGTGGTTAAATCCTCTTTCTGCGGCTGGCGTGTGGCAGAAAGTCAATGAGGCAAGAGTAGGTGTGGAGTATCCAAGGAGCAGAAAGGATGTCAGCGTGTGGAAAACAGAGTGAGCAAATTGGAGAGGAGAACGAAACAGTCAGAGAGGAAACAGAGGCCCAGATTTCTAGGTCTGTGGAGGCACTCTGAGGACTTTGCATTTTCTGTGAAGAAGCCACTGAAGAAATTTGAGTGACATGATCTGACTTATGTTTTAACAAGATCTCTCTGGATGCCACGCTGATTAGAGACTGTAGGAGAGCAAGGACAAGCCCCAGAAGACCAACAGTTGATTCAAAGAAATGATTACTCAAACATGGTCGCCCTCCTCAGTGAAGACGCAGAGCAGGAATTGGCAAATAATGGCCATGAATCAAATCAGGCTCTCAGCCTGGATCTGTGGGACTGTGCGCTAATAATGGTTCTCACGTTTAGAAAGCTTGTTGAAGAGGAAATAGGAGGAGAAGCTACAGAAACTGTATATGGTCCACAAAGCCTAAGATATTTAAAATCCAGAAAATGCTTTCCAACACCTGACGTAAAGCATGTGGCTGGTAGGAGGTCCTCAACCAAATTTGGAAGAGGAATACATGAGTCAGTTAGTTCCTGAAAACACTGTAAAGTGATAGGTGTCAAGAAACATTTACCCCTTCACCCTTAACCTTCACAAATGATGCCAGTTCCATTGAGCTATTGAAAAATACATTCTGGCTTTCAGAAAAATAACCCAGAGGACATTTTCTCACATAGGCAAGGTCATAAACAACTGTCAAGTGAAGTTGAAATAGCAACAAATCAAATAATAACAAAAAACATTTTTACTGATTTTTAAACCTTACAAAGCATTTTCATGTTCATTATCTAATTTAATCCTCAAATCAACATCATGAGATAGTTATTATTTCCCATTAGAAATGACCACATATGAAATCCTGAGTGATTGCTCAAGAAAAGCTGAAATCTTGAGTGTTACATCTATTAAGGCCATGGTTGGGTGTTTTCCCATGGGAACATTGGATGCTAAAATCCACAGGGATTTTCAGCTCAAGATGGCAGACTAGGAACTATATTTACTTTCTGTTCCTCCTGAAACCATATCTAAATAAAACTGTAGAAATACCAAAATTAATCAACCAATAAAAGCCAAGATATTCTGGAAGTCATCAACCACAGAAAGATTTCAACACATTTCGAGAAGGCAAGCAATGAAATGGAGGAGCCATGAATAAAATAATGAAGAAAAAAAGGCTGAGCCTAAGTAAGGTCTGCACAAAGTCACTCAGCTTTTGCTGAGCTCTGGTTATAGTCAAGGGCAGAGGAAAGAAGAGGGGCTGAAAACAAGGAGACAAACGTCATTTTAGGAAAAACACTTCATTTAATGAGCTCCAGGGAACACTCAGCCTGCTGCCATACTAACTCATGAATTACAATGGATTGTTGGTAAGCAAGACAAGAAAACACGGAAGAAACAAAAGAAACAAAAATCAAGACACTGTTTCTAACTGAACTCTTCTCAAATGAGATCGAGGAATTATGGTTCAATGCCACAGCTGTAAATCATTTCTGCTCTTGGAGAGGTTACAAAGGGCTTATAATATTTCCCTTGTTTTCAGACAGAATTTAGGTCTGAGCAAAAGCTTTTGTGTCCTCCAACCCCAAAATTTATTGGGGATGGAAGTCCAGATTTGCTGGGACATACCATAAAAAGAATCTCATGAGCAGAGGGTCAAACTGATTTTGGAATATATTAATTATGCCCAGTGTGAGTTTCAATAGGTTTATATATATATATATATATATATATATATATATATATATATATATATATATATATACACATTTTTACTGATCTATATGATTTTGGGTTCTGAAACTTCTACATGTCACATGCGTGATACATAACAGACAATGTCAGCCCCAGGAGGAAGAAAACACTCCAATGAAGCAAGCCAAAGAAACAAGTTTTAAGCAAGGTCAAGTGATGTGTAGACCAGGATTGTTCAATTCCTACCTGTCATGCTGAAGCTTCCAGCTCCTGAATAACAACACATGCTTCCCTTGTCCTAGACAGCCAAGAGTACGTCTCCTCTCTTGGGCATAAGAATCCCTAGAGTTACATATGGGTAGTAAAGAGTGGACCCAGCTGTCATACTCACAATGACCAAATTGTGTTGATCGTACTTTATACCAATACATCGCTCCACGCTGAAGTTGCAATAAATGATATATTTGCTTTCTAGACATATGAATGAGACGCCTTACTGGATATACTCCAGGAAGGCCAGAGAAGCTGGCTTCTAATCCATACGGAACAATTCACTGGTGAATTTCTTTCAGGATAACCCATGATTTATCTAGAATATCATCTTTACATATCTGGATCCTTCAAACTAGACAAAGGGAAAATACGGGCTTCAAGCCTCAGTTAGAAATATGGAATGGTGCCATGCTGACAACTAGTGGTCCCTGACCTGTATCTTCTGAGATTAGAACACAGTGTGGTGGATGACCAATTCATGCGTTGAACAAAAGAAGACCTCCTACAGGGCAGTGTAGCTGTTCGTTACAGGTATGGCACTTAGGGCTAAGTACCATAAGGACTACAAGAAGAAAAGAAAAACAAGTAACACATGAAGCATATACGATAAGGAGGCACCACAGTGCAGAGCACAAGCTCTGGAATCACACAGGCTTGGATCGAATCCTGGCTAAGCCACTACCATCTATATACCCTGAAGGACAGGCCAAGGTTTAAATGTTCTTTTACCAAATTTCAAAAAAGAAGTGAAGAAAGAACCTATCTGCCAGGAAGGGACATCGTGGGCTGCAGCATCCAGTCGGATCAGGGCTCTGCATCTCCTGCTCAGAAACCTTGGCCACCTGGATCATGGTGATGCTGGCAGCTGAGCAGCCCTGGAGAAGGCGATCCTGTCTCCAGGTCTCGCAGAGGAGCTGGGGAGGTCTCCGGACGAGGTGGCCAACACCCTGGTAAGCTCTGGCTGCCTCCTGCCCTCAGGTCTGAGCAGACTCTGGCCTCTGGGCCCCGTGGTGGGGAAGGCCTGGCCGATACATACGCAGGGCTGAGGGGCCTGCAGAGCCAGTCACCAGGCACGGTGAGCTCTGGAGGAGGCTTCCACAGTCCCCACCAGTCTCCGCATGGTGGCCCATCTGGTGCCAAACACCTGCCACCCACAGCCAGAAGTCCCAGCCACTAGAAAGTCCAGAAGGGGTCCCGCACTTTGCCTTTGGGTCAGGGTTAAGCCAGCAGCTGGGCTTGCATGTGACCCCTGCCTCACCCCCTGCCCCGCCCGCTCTTTCTCTGTGACACGTACATTGGACATGTCATAAAGCCAGGCAGAGCCAGTGCTATAAATTCAGAGGAGTTAGAATCTAGGAAGAGGCTCTCCCACTTTCACTCTCTGCTCTCAGATCAGGCAGGCAGTACCTCTAATATGGAAGCTATGGACACCACACCTCCTTCACACGCTGTCCTCTTCCATTCTGCTCCTGTTTTCCCCAGCACCCCATTTACGGCTTTGGCGGGCATCGCTGCTTCAGCAGGAAGCACGTCAGACCCAGAACCTATGGACACCTCACCTCCTTCACATGCTGTCATCTTCCATTCTGCTCCTGTTTTCCCCAGCACCCCATTTACGGCTTTGGCGGGCATTGCTGCTTGAGCAGGAAGCACGTCAGACCCCGAACCTGTGGACACCAAACCTCCTTCACACGCTGTCATCTTCCATTCTGCTCCTGTTTTCCCCACCACCCCATTTACGGCCCTGGTGAGCATCGGTGCTTCAGCAGGAAGCATGTCAGACCCCGAACCTTTGGACAGCACACAACCTTCACACGCTGTCATCTTCCATTCTGCTCCTGTTTTCCCCAGCACCCCATTTACGGCCCTGGCGGGCATCGGTGCTTCAGCAGGAAGCATGTCAGACCCCGAACCTATGGACACCACACCTCCTTCACACGCTGTCATCCTCTATTCTGCTCCTGTTTTCTCCAGCAACCCATTTATGCCTTTGGTGGGCATCGGTGCCTCAGCAGTCAGCACCTCAGACCCCGAACCTATGGACACCACACCTCCTTCCCATGCTGTCATCTTCCATCCTGCTCCTCTTTACCCCAGCACCCCATTTACGGCTTAGGCCGGCACTGGTGCTTCAGCAGGCAGCACCTCTAACACCAAAGCTATGGACACCACACCTCCTTCCCAGGCTGTCATTTTCCAGTCTGCCTTGTGTCCAATAGAACCACTACCCTTTTCACACCGCTGTTCCAAGTTCTGGGAACACACCACCCAGTGATAGCAATGCCTCAGCCCATGCCTTGACTCATTTACCTGCAACGTGAGCCAACAGACAGACCAACACCTCAAAGTTATGACAGAAAGTTGAGTAAGTTATACGCTTGGAATTTCATTTATTATTATTAACAAGCACAACTGTAGTGCTTAGACTATAACAAGTACTATTCTAAGGGCTTACCAAATATTAACTCACTTATTCCTCATAATGGCAACCCTAGAGGTAGGGAATATTCATAATGTTCACTTTTCTGGGGGAAACTGAGGCCCAGAGACGTTGAAGAGCTTGCCTAATGCCACACAGTAAGTAGGTGGCAAAACCCGGGATTAAAACCAGACCGTCTGGACTTTCATCACTTTACTGTGTCACCGTACTATAAGTTGTGGTTAGGAAAGGAACTAAATTGACAACACTCTGAACTAAAAGGAGAAGGGAGAAATGAGAAAATGAGTGATCCTAGAAACTAGAGTAGAGTTAGGCTCAGAAATTTCTGGTGATGAGACCCGGAAGAACAAGAACTTGTTTGGAATATTAACTTGGGGTAGTATCTGAATCCATGGAGAAATGGTTTTGTTTTCTGTAAAATTTAGAAAGGTCAGTTGGATGAAGATTAATGAAGACAAAAGTAGAAAGGAAAAGAAAAAGGTGCCTTAAGGGAGACATAACCGCTTCCCTCTACGTACCCACAGGTGGGGTCCTGTGGGAAAGGATGGAGCTCTCTCTACCGGGTTGGTCACCAGGCTGAACAAGGAGAAACATGGCAACCATTGTACTGGTTTTGATGATCTCTCAAAACCAAGGCTTCAGTTTCCAAGAACGACCTACGGTAGCATAACTAGTGTGTGTCACACATGCCACTAAGTGTGTTTCCAGTCACACATTTTAATTGCAGAAATACTTCCTATGAGGTAGGCATCAGTTCCCTATGGCTGCTGTAACAAATGACTACAAATGTGCTTGCTTCTAACAAAACACACTTATTTTCTTATGGTTCTGGAAGACAGAGGTCCAAAACCAGTTTCCCTGGGCTGAAACCAGAAGTCGACAGGGCCATCCATCCTCCTTCTAGAGGCTCTAAGTGAGAATCTGTTTGTTTCCTCGCCAGCATTCCTTCACTTCTAGCCACATCAATGCAACCCCAATTTCATCATCACATTCTCTTTGGAGTACAAATTCCCTCTGCCTCTCTCTTACGAGAACACCAGTGGTTATATTTGGGCCCATCCAGGTAGTCCAGGAGAATCTTCCCATCTGAGAACCATTACTTTCATCCCACTGGCAAAGTGCCTTCTGCCATTTAAGGTGACATTCACAGGTTCTGGAGAGTAGAATGTGGACGTTTGGGGGCAATGGTATTATTCAGTCTACTACAAGGTAGATACTATTATCTTTCTCAGATGTAGGAAATGACGTTTAGGGAAGTAGTTTGTCTCAGGTCTACAATTTCCAGAGTAGAGACTTAAATTCTGCCACTGACACTTTAGGACACATCCTAAACAACTTGAATCTGTGTCTTTAACTACTGCATAATCCTTGGTTAAGAGTCACACTTAGGTATCAAGACCCAATTGAATACAACACAAGTACTGTCTCCTCTTTCACTCTGTTTGCCTGGTGTACTGATGAATCTTGCCCAGAGCAGAAGAGTTCAGAAAATTGTTATGCAGGTTTACGAAGAGAAAGCATTTACTGTTTGACGTGCCCGGAGTAATGGAAGGCTTTTTCAAATAAAATATGCCACCAAATAGTCAAGTGTCACAACAGAGGTAACCCCGTGGGAGTCACGAGGAGACTAAAATTATCTCCAATTGTGCAGGAGAGAAAAGTTTCACTGAAGGCAGGTGTAGTTCAGCCAAGCCCTACAGCACAGAAGTAGGAATGTGGGTACGTACGAATGGGAAACACTTTAATGCAGAATGGATGAGAAATATGCATTCGACCTATTCTAAAACAACTGGCTTATTAACTCAGTAAATCGATTTAGTCAGTCAAACTGGCTTTAGCTGATTACTTATCCAGGGAATAGCTGTTTAGAGTAATTTTTGTCATAGAACAGTAAATAAAATGGTTGAACTATAGCTTTAGGCTTGCTAAGTGAAATAGATTGCTCTAGATGATTTTCAAGTGACTTACTTGGTAGTACTCACGAAATTGGGGGTTAACAATTGCTTAAGAAAACAAAGAGAATTGATTTTAAATAAAGTACTTACTGTGTGAACTATCTGTTCAGTAGCTCATGTTAAATGGATGTTTATAATCCCCATTGGACAACCAACTACTTTTTTGCAAATGGCAATGTGAATTGCTCTCGCATAAACTATAGCAATGACCACCTATCTAATTTGTTGTCCAAACCAGAAATCTTCTAACAATACTGGTGTCCTAATAAAAATAAGCACGAAGGGAACACACACTGGGTGTCTCCCGTGTGCCTGTGCATGCATCTATATCTCACTGAAGCCCCGTAACAGCCCCCAAGAGAGGGACTCTGAGTGTCCCCATGCTGCTTGTGGAGAAACAGGCACAGGAAGGTTCAATAGTCTATCTACCTAATATCACACAGAGGGTGGGAGAGCCCGTTTTTAAACCACCTGCCTCCAATTCCAGGTGCCGGGAGCCAGACTCAGCCTACAGCTCTCTTCTGCTCGCCTGGAGGTGAAACAAGGTGTCATGATTAGTCAAATCCCGGTCTTCACTCATCAAGGTAGCTTGAACACCTGCACGTCCTCCAAGTAGCATGTAGCATAAGCAATAAGATGTTTGCCCCGTGATCCTCCAGGAACTTGGAATCAGCTGTGCCTGGTTAGGCTGAGCTGGTTTAGAGTGGAGAGGACCACCGATCTTCCACCTGGGCAAGTGCCTTTTGACCTCCTGCCATCAGAGGGCCAAAACTCCAGCCTGAGAATGTGCTGAGGCCTGTAGCCTAGTTATGCCAGCTCAGAACAATGATGAGCTCACGTTTTTCCAATCACCTTTCCTCATGCTCCCCATGCCTCATACTGCCCTGCTTCTTTATTCTTTATCCCACAGATACCCAAAACCCCTTGCCTTTGGGGAGGCGGATTTGAGACCTATTGTCACGTCACGTCCTCGCTTGGCTGCCCTGTGAATAAACCTCCTCTTTGCTGCAAACCTCAGCATTTCAGTGTTTTGGCTTGCTGCGCCTCAGACAGAATGGTTGGGAGCAGTGGTACAGGACCCTTGCATGTGAGGGAAGCTGGTTCCTAGTAGTCACATTGCGGATGATTTCTCCTCTCGGGGTGGGGGTGGGGCAGACATCCTGCTCTTCCGGAAAGGGAGAAACACAGGTGCCAAACCCTTGCCCTCAGCGTCACCATCACCTAGGAGCTTGTTAGAAGCACAGAATCCAGGCCCCACCCAGAACTACTGAATACCAGCCTGCATTTAACAAGATCCCCAAGAGAGGCATACCCATATTAAAGTTGGAGAGGCACCAAGCTGTCATCGTCTTCTCCGCAGCTAATGAAAATGAAGCAAAGATTCATCCCGAGCCGACTCTGCCTCAGTCACCTGGATATCCCATGAGCTCATTTAATCCTCCCCAGAACCTGCAAATGAGACTGAGGGTCAGAGTGGTCTAGCACCCAAGGTTCCATAAGAGAACATGACCAAGGCTCACTGGAGCCAAGACTTCCAAAAAAGAAGGCCCCTGAGCACAGCATGGCACCACCGCAGCCCAAACCGTGGGCCTGGAGGGTAGACCAGGCTCCCCACGCAGAGTTCACACCATTCGACAGATGCCCACAGCAGACCACAAGGCAATATGAGAAGTAACTTCTGATTGTGGAATCTCTGAACTTTGAGATTGAAAGAAAAAAATCTGTTTTCGGGGGATGGTTAAAACAGTTCTACCAAGGAGTAAAGAGAGGGCATCTCAAGGGTCCTTCTGGACTAAGAATTGAATGCCTACTTATTGAGAAATGCTCCGTGCATTTGCTCAGCCCTACGCCAAGATGAAGTTCTCTGTGCCCTAGAAGCTTAGGTTC
The DNA here is from genome assembly GCF_964374135.1 of Grampus griseus. NCBI lineage: Eukaryota > Metazoa > Chordata > Mammalia > Artiodactyla > Delphinidae > Grampus > Grampus griseus. The sequence continues at coordinate 469,371 of NW_028133245.1, read as the reverse complement.
TAAAAAGGCCACAGAAATGGGTGAGACCTAAAAAATGCCAGAACAATGCAACGGCCTTAATCAGACTGTCTTTGCTTTGCCTTGCTTACAAGTCACTGACTTTAAACTGAATATGGTGTCATGTCTTTATGTTTCTTGAAGCTTTTTTTTTTTCAAAAGATCATATAAAGATTTTCTTCCATGGTAAGACTTTTATATTGTATTTTTCTTAAACTGGACTGTGGCACATTTACCCTCCATCAGATGATTGCTTATAACTCACCTTGCTTTGTTAAGAATACCGCTAGAGGCTTCTATGTCCCTACTAAAGAAAATACATTTTCAGGCCCATTGAAACCAATGAAAATCCAAGATTTCAGAGCACAAGATAATGAAAATTCTCTCTATCCGCGTCTTTTACTGCTTTTAATCTGTTAACAGTCCCTAAGTGTGTCAGATGAAAGGTACTGTCGCGGGAATTGACATCATTAACAGCATTCCATACAGGTAAGTCTTGATTGTTCCAATTTCTCAAAAAGTTGGACATATTTACTGCCTCTATGACATCTCTAGGGTGTGTGGAAGAAATAAAAAAGAGGCCTGTACAATGTATTTCTCCAAATATACACACAAATAGTTTGCACATACAAACAGGGAAACCTTATAAATAACGTATGGGGAGCAAAGGATTGTCGGTAACGGAACTACTCATTTCGAAAGACAACACTGTCACCAAGTGTCCCCTCACCAAAACTGACTGGGAATTTTTAGGGGCCACCAAACCAGAGATGGAGATTTTTAGGCACATTCTTGCCAGAAAAGAGAGCCTAGGGCATAAACCACTCAACTTGTTGGCACGAATGCCAGGGCAACCCAAGCAAGTGGATATACAAGCCTACGTAACGCTTGGAAGTAGGAAGCTTTGGGGGACTACACCTGGGCTGGTACTGGCCTCCCTCCCCAAAGGGACAAGGAGAGCAGAAACCTGGATGGAGTCAAGAGAGAGAACAAAGAAAGGCAAGGCTGGGTATGGAGCAACGTGTGGATCCAGGAGCATGTGTCTCAGAACTGCCGGGGCTCTGCAGACCAGCTGCATCCCCATTCTCCTTGACCCTCATGGGTATAATGAACTCAGGATGGGCGCATCCCGGCTGCCAAGTCACTTCCACCTGTCCATGGAGTTGACAGTTACTTGCTCACAGTGAACCAACCTCTCTGGACCTAACAGCTACTGCAGGAGGCGGTAGTGGAGAACAAGGTGACGACAATGACCAGATGCGAAGGAGGAAGCGATGTTCAGGGGACCGACTGGGTGGACTGATGGTGTGGGGTTAAGTCTGCAGAGCTAAAGGGGCCAGATGTAGAAAAGGGAAGGGGAACCATGAGGATATGGTCAAGCCCCATCGTATGGATATTTCATCCATATGTTGTATGCAAATCCCATTCAATTTGCTCTGAGTGAACAAGAGAGAACTAAATTATCCTTTAAACCATGTCAGTGACTTTATTTACCATCTCATTTGATGAGCTCATAGCCCAGGGGCAGAGGGAAATGGGAGCTGTGAGTCTGCCATCTCTCAGGAAGTCTCAGGCCTCAGAGGCCCCTCAGAGCCAAACTACCTCACCTTTTGCACTTTTCAAGCAACGTTATTCCTAAGTGCGAGTCACCTTCTTCATCAGGTTCTCCAAGAAACAGCAATCTCTCCCAATGAGAGAGGAAAAATGGGCTACTTTGGCTTGCTGAGGCACAATATGTAGTTCTCCAAAATGGTACCTGCCTGGGGATTTTTCAAGAAAATTAAGCATCAGTGGTGATTTGTTTGTCTTCACATAACGTATGACCCAGGTGTGCTGAGAAATAAGAAAAGGACGAACGAATCAAGGGCGGCTGATCCAAGGAGGCAAGGGGCAACTTCCACAGCCTACGTGGAAAGCTAGAGGGAGGGAACATCCAGCTGGTGGGAGCTGAAGACAGGGGCCAGTCCTCCTTGGGCTCGGGATGCCACCCCCTCTTCCTACATCTTCACGCTCTCCTTCTCTGTTGGCCCCTCCCAGCCATATTAAAGAGCCACAAGGAACTGCTCTCCTCCAATCCATTCTCCTGTCCTCCTATCCACCCCTCCCTTCTTTCCCTTTGCCATCAATTTCTTGACTTGCACCCCATTTCTCCCCTCCCATCCACACTGCGGTCTGGTTTCTGCCCCCCTACTCTCGTGAAACTGATCTCCTTGAAGCCCCCAATGATTTCTCCGTTGACAAGTCCAGGGCACTACTTCTCAATCCTTATCTTTGTGACCGCCAAGCCGAGTCAGATCTTAAACAACGTCTCTGTTTTGAAAATCTCTTCCCTTGGCTTCCGCGCCACCTTTCCTTTTCTTTCCATGAGACCGATCACAACCAGTGCTGCAGATTCCATCGAATTAAGGAATGCTGTTGCCTACATGTGTGAATGAGCTCAAGTGAGTAAAGTACTGAAGTAGAGGACAGCTAAAGTGAAACGTCTTCATGAATGTCCACGTGGCTGAGCAGCAAGTTAACCTTTCCTACATGTGCTAAAGAAGAAGAGTTGGGTTTTATTTTATTTACTTTTCCCTGGACTGTGTTGAATGACTATCATCTACAAGTTCAGGCTACTTTTGGCTGAGGATTAATGCACTGGGAGAGCTGAGAGAAAACTGAACAATAGAGCTGTCTTTTTCTTGACCAGTTCACCTTAGTTTCCCAAACTCTAAGTCTTTCCCGAATTCTTTCTCCTTTTTATTGTAGTAAAAGGAACATAACACAACATCCACCATTTGGATCATTTTACAATTCACCGTACCATTCAGTGGAATTTACTACTGTCACAGTGTTGTGCAACTATCACCACTGCCTAGCTGCAAAACATTTTCATCAACCAAGAGGAAACCTACACCCATTTTAAGGAGTCATTCCCTATTTCCCTCTCTTCCAACCCCCTGGCAACCACTAATGTAGAATCTTTTCTGTGTGTATGGATTTGCCACTGCTGGACATTTCATATAAATGGAACCATACGATATGTAGCCTTTCATGCCTGACTCCTTTCACTTAGTTGCATCCATCATGTAGCATGTATCAGAAATCCACTCACTGTTATGGCTGAATCCTTCATACCCTTTGAATACAAAATTAAAAATACGTTGAGAGTGAAGCTCTGTTTTAACGGCACATCTATTAGGCCAATTCATTGAAAGAAGCTGAAGATGGAGATATTGTTGGGAAATGATAATCATTGAGAAGCCTCAGCCAATTAGATAACGAAAAGTTTGGGAAATGTTGCAAAAAATTATCTACTTTACGTTAAAAGCCTATTAAACAAGGATGCAGGAGATTGTCTTTTTCTTGCAGGTAACTTAAATGAGGCAGAAAGAAATAACTGCCCTTTAAAACACATTTTGAAAGGATTCTATTTATTCTTAATAGACGAATGGGAGTACAGGAAGTTCACATCCAATATGGACTCCCTGTCCAAACACTGTTTATCGTTCTAGCCACCACTATCGAATTATATTTTTTGAGAGTAAGGCAGCTCAATTCCTGCATATTACTTTCTAAAATTCATCCATCAAATCCATTAATACAGTATAAACAAGAGTTGTTCAAGTTTAAGTGCACTTCAAATATCAGGTATAAAGAACCCCCAGTAAGAAAAAGAATCCTATATCTCTTGCCAGAATGTGGTCAGCTGTGGGGTGCTCTGCTAGCTGAAAGACACATTCATTATTAAGGGGATAGAGGCTGTTTAAGTGGGATGAGAGCCAAAAAATTTTAACTACATATATGTGTGAAGAACAGTGCTAGGTTATCTCATATTCTATATCAGTCAAGGCTCACCATTTTACATACGTGAAAAGCAAATTTAAAAGTGTATTAGTAGGGCTTCCCTGTTGGCGCGGTGGTTAAGGATCCACCTGCCAGTGCACGGGACACACGTTTGAGCCCTGATGCGGGAAGATCCCACATGTCACGGAGCAACTAAGACCATGTGCCACAACCACTGAGCCTGCGTGCTAGAGCCCGTGAACCACAGCTACTGAAGCCCACGCACCTAGACCCCGTGCTCAGCATCAACGAGAAGCCACCACAATGAGAAGCCCACGTACTGCAACAAAGAGTGGCCCCCGCTCACCGCAACTAGAGAAAGCCCGCGCACAGCAACGAAGAGCCTAGGCAGCCAAAGATAAATAAATAAATACGTTTATTTTTAAGAAAAGTGTTTTAGTAACTTACTAAAAGGCACGCAACCAGTAAACGTGAGCAAGAATTCAATCCCATATCTGTCACACTGAAGTTTAAGCTAATACTTGAGATTAATAAAAACAGCACTAAATTAAAAGTTCAGAGATATTTTTTATTTCATACTTTCACTAATGCTCTTTGGAGATAAATCATGTCATTTATATGGGCCTTAGTTTTCACAACTTTAATAGTTGGAAGCTTGACTAGATGATCTGTATGTAGTCTTCCAATTCTAAAATGTTCCACTAATTTGGATTGCTACAATAATTGCCCTTGCAATACATGCATGCTGCCACCAAGTAGCAGTAGAGACTACTAGTTCCTTTTTTACCCCTAGTGGGGGTGCATTTTGACAGCGGACTTATCCGTCAATAGTACAACCTGTTAGTATAACTATAAGATAACAAAATAATCTGGTATTCTTTCCTGTAAAAGAGAAGCTTTACATTGTGTCTGTGAATCGTACCAGAATCACCTGTAGGTTTTTAAATATAGAGGAAATCCTGAACCCATTGAATGAGACTCTTCAGAGACAGGACTTGGGCATCTGGAATTTTGGGTTCCCATCATTTGTATATTTTATTTCATTTCATTTTTGCCTATGTACAATATTTGTCACATCCTTTTGAATCTTTAAAACTTTCTTTTTGTTTTAAATTTTAGAATATTCCATAATCTTCACCTACTTTTCATAAGGTGTTATCTGTTATGTTTATACGATCTTGTGCTTCTCCTGGTTAAGACTTCTTTCTTTCCTTTTTTTTTTTTTTTTTTCGGGGCCCTGCCTCATGTCTTGCAGGATCTTAGTTCCCTGACCTGGGATTGGACCCCAGGGCCCCAGCAGTGAAAGCGTCATGTTCTAAATACTGGACCACCAGGGAAGTCCCAAGATTTCAGTTGTAAATGACTTCTTTCCCCACTCTAATTCATTCCTGGGATCAGTTTCATGTTTGGACATTAAAGCAACCTTGCATTGCCAGAATAAAGCTGCTTTGATTCTGATATATGATTGTTTTACATACCATGGATACAGTTTGTGCTTCTCTTTACACATTTTGCATGCATGTTCAAAGGAGAAACTGGCCTGTGATTCTATTCTCGTAATATTCTTTATCGATTTTTTTGTTGCTTTTTTAAGATTCTATACTTTATGTTTTAGTTATTTATTTTTGGCTGCATTGGGTCTTCATTGCTGCATGCGAGCTTTCTCTAGTTTCGGCGAGCGGGGGTCTATTCTTTGTTGCGGTGAGTAGGCTTCTCATTGCAGCCTTCTGACCCCATGGGCTTCTGACCCCATTCGTCAGTGCTATTTCAGGTCCTCACCCCTTCCCTTCTGACCCTGGGCGGTGAAATCCTCTTTCTGCGGCTGGCGTGCGGCAGAAAGTCAATGAGGCAAGAGTAGGTTTGGAGTATCCAAGGAGCAGAAAGGATGTCAGCGTGTGGAAAACAGAACGAGCAAATTGGAGAGGAGAACGAAACAGTCAGAGAGGAAACAGAGGCCCAGATTTCTAGGTCTGTGGAGGCACTCTGAGGACTTTGCATTTTCTGTGAAGAAGCCACTGAAGAAATTTGAGTGACATGATCTGACTTATGTTTTAACAAGATCTCTCTGGATGCCACGCTGATTAGAGACTGTAGGAGAGCAAGGACAAGCCCCAGAAGACCAATAGTTGATTCGAAGAAATGATTACTCAAACATGGTCCCCCTCCTCAGTGAAGACGCAGAGCAGGAATTGGCAAATAATGGCCACGAATCAAATCAGGCTCTCAGCCTGGATCTGTGGGACTGTGAGCTAATAATGGTTCTCACGTTTAGAAAGCTTGTTGAAGAGGAAAGAGGAGGAGAAGCTACAGAAACTGTATATGGCCCACAAAGCCTAAGATATTTAAAATCCAGAAAATGCTTTCCAACACCTGACGTAAAGCATGTGGCTGGTAGGAGGTCCTCAACCAAATTTGGAAGAGGAATACATGAGTCAGTTAGTTCCTGAAAACACTGTAAAGTGATAGGTGTCAAGAAACATTTACCCCTTCACCCTTAACCTTCACAAATGATGCCAGTTCCATTGAGCTATTGAAAAATACATTCTGGCTTTCAGAAAAATAACCCAGAGGACATTTTCTCACATAGGCAAGGTCATAAACAACTGTCAAGTGAAGTTGAAATAGCAACAAATCAAATAATAACAAAAAACATTTTTACTGATTTTTAAATCTTACAAAGCATTTTCATGTTCATTATCTAATTTAATCCTCCAATCAACGTCATGAGATAGTTATTATTTCCCCATTAGAAATGACCACATATGAAATCCTGAGTGATTGCTCAAGAAAAGCTGAAATCTTGAGTGTTACATCTATTAAGGCCATGGTTGGGTGTTTTCCCATGGGAACATTGGATGCTAAAATCCACAGGGATTTTCAGCTCAAGATGGCAGACTAGGAACTATATTTACTTTCTGTTCCTCCTGAAACCATATCTAAATAAAACTGTAGAAATACCAAAATTAATCAACCAATAAAAGCCAAGATATTCTGGAAGTCATCAACCACAGAAAGATTTCAACACATTTCGAGAAGGCAAGCAATGAAATGGAGGAGCCATGAATAAAATAATGAAGAAAAAAAGGCTGAGCCTAAGTAAGGTCTGCACAAAGTCACTCAGCTTTTGCTGAGCTCTGGTTATAGTCAAGGGCAGAGGAAAGAAGAGGGGCTGAAAACAAGGAGACAAACGTCATTTTAGGAAAAACACTTCATTTAATGAGCTCCAGGGAACACTCAGCCTGCTGCCATACTAACTCATGAATTACAATGGATTGTTGGTAAGCAAGACAAGAAAACAGGGAAGAAACAAAAGAAACAAAAATCAAGACACTGTTTCTAACTGAACTCTTCTCAAATGAGATCGAGGAATTATGGTTCAATGCCACAGCTGTAAATCATTTCTGCTCTTGGAGAGGTTACAAAGGGCTTATAATATTTCCCTTGTTTTCAGACAGAATTTAGGTCTGAGCAAAAGCTTTTGTGTCCTCCAACCCCAAAATTTATTGGGGATGGAAGCCCAGATTTGCTGGGACATACCATAAAAAGAATCTCATGAGCAGAGGGTCAAACTGATTTTGGAATATATGAATTATGCCCAGTGTGAGTTTCAATAGGTTTATATATATATATACATTTTTACTGATCTATATGATTTTGGGTTCTGAAACTTCTACATGTCACATGCGTGATACATAACAGACAATGTCAGCCCCAGGAGGGAGAAAACACTCCAATGAAGCAAGCCAAAGAAACAAGTTTTAAGCAAGGTCAAGTGATGTGTAGACCAGGATTGTTCAATTCCTACCTGTCATGCTGAAGCTTCCAGCTCCTGAATAACAACACATGCTTCCCTTGTCCTAGACAGCCAAGAGTACGTCTCCTCTCTTGGGCATAAGAATCCCTAGAGTTACATATGGGTAGTAAAGAGTGGACCCAGCTGTCATACTCACAATGACCAAATTGTGTTGATCGTACTTTATACCAATACATCGCTCCATGCTGAAGTTGCAATAAATGATATATTTGCTTTCTAGACATATGAATGAGACGCCTTACTGGATATACTCCAGGAAGGCCAGAGAAGCTGGCTTCTAATCCATACGGAACAATTCACTGGTGAATTTCTTTCAGGATAACCCATGATTTATCTAGAATATCATCTTTACATATCTGGATCCTTCAAACTAGACAAAGGGAAAATACGGGCTTCAAGCCTCAGTTAGAAATATGGAATGGTGCCATGCTGACAACTGGTGGTCCCTGACCTGTATCTTCTGAGATTAGAACACAGTGTGGTGGATGACCAATTCATGCGTTGAACAAAAGAAGACCTCCTACAGGGCAGTGTAGCTGTTCGTTACAGGTATGGCACTTAGGGCTAAGTACCATAAGGACTACAAGAAGAAAAGAAAAACAAGTAACACATGTAGCATATACGATAAGGAGGCACCACAGTGCAGAGCACAAGCTCTGGAATCACACAGGCTTGGATCGAATCCCGGCTAAGCCACTACCATCTATATACCCTGAAGGACAGGCCAAGGTTTAAATGTTCTTTTACCAAATTTCAAAAAAGAAGTGAAGAAAGAACCTATCTGCCAGGAAGGGACATCGTGGGCTGCAGCATCCAGTCGGATCAGGGCTCTGCATCTCCTGCTCAGAAACCTTGGCCACCTGGCTCATGGTGATGCTGGCAGCTGAGCAGCCCTGGAGAAGGCGATCCTGTCTCCAGGACTCGCAGAGGAGCTGGGGAGGTCTCCGGACGAGGTGGCCCACACCCTGGTAAGCTCTGGCTGCCTCCTGCCCTCAGGTCTGAGCAGGCTCTGGCCTCTGGGCCCCGTGGTGGGGAAGGCCTGGCCGATACATACGCAGGGCTGAGGGGCCTGCAGAGCCAGTCCCCAGGCAGGGTGAGCTCAGGAGGAGGCTTCCACAGTCCCCAACAGTCTCCGCATAGTGGCCCATCTGGTGCCAAACACCTGCCACCCACAGCCAGTAGTCCCAGCCACTAGAAAGTCCAGAAGGGGCCCCGCCCTTTGCCTTTGGGCCGGGGTTAAGCCAGCAGCTGGGCTTGCATGTGACCCCTGCCTCACCCCCTGCCCCGCCCGCTCTTTCTCTGTGACACCTACAATGGATATGTCATAAAGCCAGGCAGAGCCAGTGCTATAAATTCAGAGGAGTTAGAATCTAGGAAGAGGCTCTCCCACTTTCACTCTCTGCTCTCAGATCAGGCAGGCAGTACCTCTAATATGGAAGCTATGGACACCACACCTCCTTCACACGCTGTCCTCTTCCATTCTGCTCCTGTTTTCCCGAGCACCCCATTTACGGCCCTGGCGGGCATCGGTGCTTCAGCAGGAAGCACGTCAGACCCCCAACCTATGGACACCACACCTCCTTCACACGCTGTCATCTTCCATTCTGCTCCTGTTTTCCCCACCACCCCATTTACGGCCCTGGCAGGCATCGGTGCTTCAGCAGGAAGCACGTCAGACCCCGAACCTATGGACACCACACCTCCTTCACACGCTGTCATCTTCCATTCTGCTCCTGTTTTCCCCAGCACACCATTTACGGCCCTGGTGAGCATCGGTGCTTCAGCAGGAAGCATGTCAGACACCGAACCTATGGACACCACACCTCCTTCACACGCTGTCATCTTCCATTCTGCTCCTGTTTTCTCTAGCAACCCATTTACGCCTTTGGTGGGCATCGGTGCCTCAGCAGTCAGCACCTCAGACCCCGAACCTATGGACACCACACCTCCTTCCCACGCTGTCATCTTCCATCCTGCTCCTCTTTACCCCAGCACCCCATTTACGGCTTAGGCCGGCACTGGTGCTTCACCAGGCGGCACCTCTAACACCAAAGCTATGGACACCACACCTCCTTCCCAGGCTGTCATTTTCCAGTCTGCCCTGTCTCCAATAGAACCACTACCCATTTCACACCGCTGTTCCAAGTTCTGGGAACACACCACCCAGTGATAGCAATGCCTCAACCCATGCCTCGACTCGTTTACCTGCGACGTGAGCCAACAGATAGACCAACACTTTAAAGTTATGACAGAAAGTTGAGTAAGTTATACGCTTGGAATTTCATTTATTATTATTAACAAGCACAACTGTAGTGCTTAGACTATAACAAGTACTATTCTAAGGGCTTACCAAATATTAACTCACTTATTCCTCATAATGGCAACCCTAGAGGTAGGGAATATTCATAATGTTCACTTTTCTGGGGGAAACTGAGGCCCAGAGACGTTGAAGAGCTTGCCTAATGCCACACAGTAAGTAGGTGGCAAAACCCGGGATTAAAACTAGACCGTCTAGACTTTCATCACTTTGCTGTGTCACCGTACTATAAGTTGTGGTTAGGGAAGGAACTAAATTGACAAGACTCTGAACTAAAAGGAGAAGGGAGAAATGAGAAAATGAGTGATCCTAGAAACTAGAGTAGAGTTAGGCTCAGAAATTTCTGGTGATGAGACCCGGAAGAACAAGAACTTGGTTGGAATATTAACTTGGGGTAGTATCTGAATCCATGGAGAAATGGTTTTGTTTTCTGTAAAATTTAGAAAGGTCAGTTGGATGAAGATTAATGAAGACAAAAGTAGAAAGGAAAAGAAAAAGGTGCCTTAAGGGAGACATAACCGCTTCCCTCTACGTACCCACAGGTGGGGTCTTGTGGGAAAGGATGGAGCTCTCTCTACCGGGTTGGTCACCAGGCTGAACAAGGAGAAACATGGCAACCATTGTACTGGTTTTGATGATCTCTCAAAACCAAGGCTTCAGTTTCCAAGAACGACCTACGGTAGCATAACTAGTGTGTGTCACACATGCCACTAAGTGTGTTTCCAGTCACACATTTTAATTGGACAGCTACTTCCTATGAGGTAGGCATTAGTTCCCTATGGCTGCTGTAACAAATGACTACAAATGTGCTTGCTTCTAACAAAACACACTTATTTTCTTATGGTTCTGGAAGACAGAGGTCCAAAACCAGTTTCCCTGGGCTGAAACCAGAAGTCGACAGGGCCATCCATCCTCCTTCTAGAGGCTCTAAGCGAGAATCTGTTTGTTTCCTCGCCAGCATTCCTTCACTTCTGGCCACATCAATGCAACCCCAACTTTGTCATCACATTCTCTTTGGAGTACAAATTCCCTCTGCCTCTCTCTTATGAGAACACCAGTGGTTATATTTGGGCCCATCCAGGTAGTCCAGGAGAATCTTCCCATCTGAGAACCATTACTTTCATCCCACTGGCAAAGTGCCTTCTGCCATTTAAGGTGACATCCACAGGTTCTGGAGAGTAGAATGTGGACATTTGGGGGCAATGGTATTATTCAGTCTACTACAAGGTAGATACTATTATCTTTCTCAGATGTAGGAAATGATGTTTAGGGAAGTAGTTTGTCTCAGGTCTACAATTTCCAGAGTAGAGACTTAAATTCTGCCACTGACACTTTAGGACACATCCTAAACAACTTGAATCTGTGTCCTTAACTACTGCATAATCCTTGGTTAAGAGTCACACTTAGGTATCAAGACCCAATTGAATACAACACAAGTACTGTCTCCTCTTTCACTATGTTTGCCTGGTGTACTGATGAATCTTGCCCAGAGCAGAAGAGTTCAGAAAACTGTTATGCAGGTTTACGAAGAGAAAGCATTTACTGTTTGATGTGCCCGGAGTAACGGAAGGCTTTTTCAAATAAAATATGCCACCAAATAGTCAAGTGTCACAACAGAGGTAACCCCGTGGGAGTCACGAGGAGACTAAAATTATCTCCAATTGTGCAGGAGAGAAAAGTTTCACTGAAGGCAGGTGTAGTTCAGCCAAGCCCTACAGCACAGAAGTAGGAATGTGGGTATGTACGAATGGGAAACACTTTAATGCAGAATGGATGAGAAATATGCATTCGACCTATTCTAAAACAACTGGCTTATTAACTCAGTAAATCGATTTAGTCAGTCAAACTAGCTTTAGCTGATTACTTATCCAGGGAATAGCTGTTTAGAGTAATTTTTGTCATAGAACAGTAAATAAAATGGTTGAACTATAGCTTTAGGCTTGCTAAGTGAAATAGATTGCTCTAGATGATTTTCAAGTGACTTACTTGGTAGTACTCACGAAATTGGGGGTTAACAATTGCTTAAGAAAACAAAGAGAATTGATTTTAAATAAAGTACTTACTGTGTGAACTATCTGTTCAGTAGCTCATGTTAAATGGATGTTTATAATCCCCATTGGACAACCAACTACTTTTTTGCAAATGGCAATGTGAATTGCTCTCGCATAAACTATAGCAATGACCACCTATCTAATTTGTTGTCCAAACCAGAAAACTTCTAACAATACTGGTGTCCTAATAAAAATAAGCACGAAGGGAACACACACTGGGTGTCTCCCGTGTGCCTGTGCATGCATCTATATCTCACTGAAGCCCCGTAACAGCCCCCAAGAGAGGGACTCTGAGTGTCCCCATGCTGCTTGTGGAGAAACAGGCACAGGAAGGTTCAATAGTCTATCTACCTAATATCACACAGAGGGTGGGAGAGCCCGTTTTTAAACCACCTGCCTCCGATTCCAGGTGCCAGGAGCCAGACTCAACCTACAGCTCTCTTCTGCTCGCCTGGAGGTGAAACAAGGTGTCATGATTAGTCAAATCCCGGTCTTCACTCATCAAGGTAGCTTGAACACCTGCACGTCCTCCAAGTAGCATGTAGCATAAGCAATAAGATGTTTGCCCCGTGATCCTCCAGGAACTTGGAATCAGCTGTGCCTGGTTAGGCTGAGCTGGTTTAGAGTGGAGAGGACCACCGATCTTCCACCTGGGCAAGTGCCTTTTGACCTCCTGCCATCAGAGGGCCAAAAGTCCAGCCTGAGAATGTGCTGAGGCCTGTAGCCTAGTTATGCCAGCTCAGAACAATGATGAGCACACGTTTTTCCAATCACCTTTCCTCATGCTCCCCATGCCTCATACTGCCCTGCTTCTTTATTCTTTATCCCACAGATACCCAAAGCCCCTTGCCTTTGGGGAGGCGGATTTGAGACCTATTGTCACGTCACGTCCTCGCTTGGCTGCCCTGTGAATAAACCTCCTCTTTGCTGCAAACCTCAGCATTTCAGTGTTTTGGCTTGCTGCGCCTCAGACAGAATGGTTGGGAGCAGTGGTACAGGACCCTTGCATGTGAGGGAAGCTGGTTCCTAGTAGTCACATTGCAGATGTTTTCTCCTCTCGGGGTGGGGGTGGGGCAGACATTCTGCTCTTCCGGAAAGGGAGAAACACAGGTGCCAAACCCTTGCCCTAAGCATCACCGTCACCTAGGAGCTTGTTAGAAGCACAGAATCCAGGCCCCACCCAGAACTACTGAATACCAGCCTGCATTTAACAAGATCCCCAAGAGAGGCATACCCATATTAAAGTTGGAGAGGCACCAAGCTGTCATCGTCTTCTCCGCAGCTAATGAAAACGAAGCAAAGATTCATCCCGAGCCGACTCTGCCTCAGTCACCTGGATATCCCATGAGCTCATTTAATCCTCCCCAGAACCTGCAAATGAGACTGAGGGTCAGAGTGGTCTAGCAACCAAGGTTCCATAAGAGAACATGACCAAGGCTCACTGGAGCCAAGACTTCCAAAAAAGAAGGCCCCTGAGCACAGCATGGCACCACCGCAGCCCAAACCGTGGGCCTGGAGGGTAGACCAGGCTCCCCACGCAGAGTTCACACCATTCGACAGATGCCCACAGCAGACCACAAGGCAATATGAGAAGTAACTTCTGATTGTGGAATCTCTGAACTTTGAGATTGAAAGAAAAAAATCTGTTTTCGGGGGATGGTTAAAACAGTTCTACCAAGGAGTAAAGAGAGGGCATCTCAAGCGTCCTTCTGGACTAAGAATTTAATGCCTACTTATTGAGAAATGCTCCGTGCATTTGCTCAGCCCTACGCCAAGATGAAGTTCTCTGTGCCCTAGAAGCTTAGGTTCTAAAAAGGCCACAGAAATGGGTGAGACCTAAAAAATGCCAGAACAATGCAACGGCCTTAATCAGACTGTCTTTGCTTTGCCTTGCTTACAAGTCACTGACTTTAAACTGAATATGGTGTCATGTCTTTATGTTTCTTGAAGCTTTTTTTTTTTCAAAAGATCATATAAAGATTTTCTTCCATGGTAAGACTTTTATATTGTATTTTTCTTAAACTGGACTGTGGCACATTTACCCTCCATCAGATGATTGCTTATAACTCACCTTGCTTTGTTAAGAATACCGCTAGAGGCTTCTATGTCCCTACTAAAGAAAATACATTTTCAGGCCCATTGAAACCAATGAAAATCCAAGATTTCAGAGCACAAGATAATGAAAATTCTCTCTATCCGCGTCTTTTACTGCTTTTAATCTGTTAACAGTCCCTAAGTGTGTCAGATGAAAGGTACTGTCGTGGGAATTGACATCATTAACAGCATTCCATACAGGTAAGTCTTGATTGTTCCAATTTCTCAAAAAGTTGGACATATTTACTGCCTCTATGACATCTCTAGGGTGTGTGGAAGAAATAAAAAAGAGGCCTGTACAATGTATTTCTCCAAATATACACACAAATAGTTTGCACATACAAACAGGGAAACCTTATAAATAACGTATGGGGAGCAAAGGATTGTCGGTAACGGAACTACTCATTTCGAAAGACAACACTGTCACCAAGTGTCCCCTCACCAAAACTGACTGGGAATTTTTAGGGGCCACCAAACCAGAGATGGAGATTTTTAGGCACATTCTTGCCAGAAAAGAGAGCCTAGGGCATAAACCACTCAACTTGTTGGCACGAATGCCAGGGCAACCCAAGCAAGTGGATATACAAGCCTACATAACGCTTGGAAGTAGGAAGCTTTGGGGGACTACACCTGGGCTGGTACTGGCCTCCCTCCCCAAAGGGACAAGGAGAGCAGAAACCTGGATGGAGTCAAGAGAGAGAACAAAGAAAGGCAAGGCTGGGTATGGAGCAACGTGTGGATCCAGGAGCATGTGTCTCAGAACTGCCGGGGCTCTGCAGACCAGCTGCATCCCCATTCTCCTTGACCCTCATGGGTATAATGAACTCAGGATGGGCGCATCCCGGCTGCCAAGTCACTTCCACCTGTCCATGGAGTTGACAGTTACTTGCTCACAGTGAACCAACCTCTCTGGACCTAACAGCTACTGCAGGAGGCGGTAGTGGAGAACAAGGTGACGACAACGACCAGATGCGAAGGAGGAAGCGACGTTCAGCGGACCGACTGGGTGGACTGATGGTGTGGGGTTAAGTCTGCAGAGCTAAAGGGGCCAGATGTAGAAAAGGGAAGGGGAACCATGAGGATATGGTCAAGCCCCATCGTATGGATATTTCATCCATATGTTGTATGCAAATCCCATTCAATTTGCTCTGAGTGAACAAGGGAGAACTAAATTATCCTTTAAACCATGTCAGTGACTTTATTTACCATCTCATTTGATGAGCTCATAGCCCAGGGGCAGAGGGAAATGGGATCTGTGAGTCTGCCATCTCTCAGGAAGTCTCAGGCCTCAGAGGCCCCTCAGAGCCAAACTACCTCACCTTTTGCACTTTTCAAGCAACGTTATTCCTAAGTGCGAGTCACCCTCTTCATCAGGTTCTCCAAGAAACAGCAATCTCTCCCAATGAGAGAGGAAAAATGGGCTACTTTGGCTTGCTGAGGCACAATATGTAGTTCTCCAAAATGGTACCTGCCTGGGGATTTTTCAAGAAAATTAAGCATCAGTGGTGATTTGTTTGTCTTCACATAACGTATGACCCAGGTGTGCTGAGAAATAAGAAAAGGACGAACGAATCAAGGGCGGCTGATCCAAGGAGGCAAGGGGCAACTTCCACAGCCTACGTGGAAAGCTAGAGGGAGGGAACATCCAGCTGGTGGGAGCTGAAGACAGGGGCCAGTCCTCCTTGGGCTCGGGATGCCACCCCCTCTTCCTACATCTTCACGCTCTCCTTCTCTGTTGGCCCCTCCCAGCCATATTAAAGAGCCACAAGGAACTGCTCTCCTCCATTCCATTCTCCTGTCCTCCTATCCACCCCTCCCTTCTTTCCCTTTGCCATCAATTTCTTGACTTGCACCCCATTTCTCCCCTCCCATCCACACTGCGGTCTGGTTTCTGCCCCCCTACTCTTGTGAAACTGATCTCCTTGAAGCCCCCAATGATTTCTCCGTTGACAAGTCCAGGGCACTACTTCTCAATCCTTATCTTTGTGACCGCCAAGCCGAGTCAGATCTTAAACAACGTCTCTGTCTTGAAAATCTCTTCCCTTGGCTTCCGCGCCACCTTTCCTTTTCTTTCCATGAGACCGATCACAACCAGTGCTGCAGATTCCATCGAATTAAGGAATGCTGTTGCCTACATGTGTGAATGAGCTCAAGTGAGTAAAGTACTGAAGTAGAGGACAGCTAAAGTGAAACGTCTTCATGAATGTCCACGTGGCTGAGCAGCAAGTTAACCTTTCCTACATGTGCTAAAGAAGAAGAGTTGGGTTTTATTTTATTTACTTTTCCCTGGACTGTGTTGAATGACTATCATCTACAAGTTCAGGCTACTTTTGGCTGAGGATTAATGCACTGGGAGAGCTGAGAGAAAACTGAACAATAGAGCTGTCTTTTTCTTGACCAGTTCACCTTAGTTTCCCAAACTCTAAGTCTTTCCCGAATTCTTTCTCCTTTTTATTGTAGTAAAAGGAACATAACACAACATCCACCATTTGGATCATTTTACAATTCACCGTACCATTCAGTGGAATTTACTACTGTCACAGTGTTGTGCAACTATCACCACTGCCTAGCTGCAAAACATTTTCATCAACCAAGAGGAAAACTACACCCATTTTAAGGAGTCATTCCCTATTTCCCTCTCTTCCAACACCCTGGCAACCACTAATGTAGAATCTTTTCTGTGTGTATGGATTTGCCACTGCTGGACATTTCATATAAATGGAACCATACGATATGTAGCCTTTCATGCCTGACTCCTTTCACTTAGTTGCATCCATCATGTAGCATGTATCAGAAATCCACTCACTGTTATGGCTGAATCCTTCATACCCTTTGAATACAAAATTAAAAATACGTTGAGAGTGAAGCTCTGTTTTAATGGCACATCTATTAGGCCAATTCATTGAAAGAAGCTGAAGATGGAGATATTGTTGTGAAATGATAATCATTGAGAAGCCTCAGCCAATTGGATAACGAAAAGTTTGGGAAATGTTGCAAAAAATTATCTGCTTTATGTTAAAAGCCTATTAAACAAGGATGCAGGAGATTGTCTTTTTCTTGCAGGTAACTTAAATGAGGCAGAAAGAAATAACTGCCCTTTAAAACACATTTTGAAAGGATTCTATTTATTCTTAATAGACGAATGGGAGTACAGGAAGTTCACATCCAATATGGACTCCCTGTCCAAACACTGTTTATCGTTCTAGCCACCACTATCGAATTATATTTCTTGAGAGTAAGGCAGCTCAATTCCTGCATATTACTTTCTAAAATTCATCCATCAAATCCATTAATACAGTATAAACAAGAGTTGTTCATGTTTAAGTGCACTTCAAATATCAGGTATAAAGAACCCCCAGTAAGAAAAAGAATCCTATATCTCTTGCCAGAATGTGGTCAGCTGTGGGGTGCTCTGCTAGCTGAAAGACACATTCATTATTAAGGGGATAGAGGCTGTTTAAGTGGGATGAGAGCCAAAAAATTTTAACTACATATATGTGTGAAGAACAGTGCTAGGTTATCTCATATTCTATATCAGTCAAGGCTCACCATTTTACATACGTGAAAAGCAAAGTTAAAAGTGTATTAGTAGGGCTTCCCTGTTGGCGCGGTGGTTAAGGATCCACCTGCCAGTGCATGGGACACACGTTTGAGCCCTGATGCGGGAAGATCCCACATGCCACGGAGCAACTAAGACCATGTGCCACAACTACTGAGCCTGCGTGCTAGAGCCCGTGAACCACAGCTACTGAAGCCCACGCACCTAGACCCCGTGCTCAGCAACAACGAGAAGCCACCACAATGAGAAGCCCACGTACTGCAACAAAGAGTGGCCCCCGCTCACCGCAACTAGAGAAAGCCCGCGCACAGCAACGAAGAGCCTAGGCAGCCAAAGATAAATAAATAAATACGTCTATTTTTAAGAAAAGTGTTTTAGTAACTTACTAAAAGGCACGCAACCAGTAAACGTGAGCAAGAATTCAATCCCAAATCTGTCACACTGAAGTTTAAGCTAATACTTGAGATTAATAAAAACAGCACTAAATTAAAAGTTCAGAGATATTTTTTATTTCATACTTTCACTAATGCTCTTTGGAGATAAATCATGTCATTTATATGGGCCTTAGTTTTCACAACTTTAATAGTTGGAAGCTTGACTAGATGATCTGTATGTAGTCTTCCAATTCTAAAATGTTCCACTAATTTGGATTGCTACAATAATTGCCCTTGCAATACATGCATGCTGCCACCAAGTAGCAGTAGAGACTACTAGTTCCTTTTTTACCCCTAGTGGGGGTGCATTTTGACAGCGGACTTATCCGTCAATAGTACAACCTGTTAGTATAACTATAAGATAACAAAATAATCTGGTATTCTTTCCTGTAAAAGAGAAGCTTTACATTGTGTCTGTGAATCGTACCAGAATCACCTGTAGGTTTTTAAATATAGAGGAAATCCTGAACCCATTGAATGAGACTCTTCAGAGACAGGACTTGGGCATCTGGAATTTTGGGTTCCCATCATTTGTATATTTTATTTCATTTCATTTTTGCCTATGTACAATATTTGTCACATCCTTTTGAATCTTTAAAACTTTCTTTTTGTTTTAAATTTTAGAATATTCCATAATCTTCACCTACTTTTCATAAGGTGTTATCTGTTATGTTTATTCGATCTTGTGCTTCTCCTGGTTAAGACTTCTTTCTTTCCTTTTTTTTTTTTGTTTTTTCGGGGCCCTGCCTCATGTCTTGCAGGATCTTAGTTCCCTGACCTGGGATTGGACCCCAGGGCCCCAGCAGTGAAAGCGTCATGTTCTAAATACTGGACCACCAGGGAAGTCCCAAGATTTCAGTTGTAAATGACTTCTTTCCCCACTCTAATTCATTCCTGGGATCAGTTTCATGTTTGGACATTAAAGCAACCTAGCATTGCCAGAATAAAGCTACTTTGATTCTGATATATGATTGTTTTACATACCATGGATACAGTTTGTGCTTCTCTTTACACATTTTGCATGCATGTTCAAAGGAGAAACTGGCCTGTGATTCTATTCTCGTAATATTCTTTATCGATTTTTTTGTTGCTTTTTTAAGATTCTATACTTTATGTTTTATTTATTTATTTTTGGCTGCATTGGGTCTTCATTGCTGCATGCGAGCTTTCTCTAGTTTCGGCGAGCGGGGGTCTATTCTTTGTTGCGGTGAGTAGGCTTCTCATTGCAGCCTTCTGACCCCATGGGCTTCTGACCCCATTCGTCAGTGCTACTTCAGGTCCTCACCCCTTCCCTTCTGACCCTGGGTGGTGAAATCCTCTTTCTGCGGCTGGCGTGCGGCAGAAAGTCAATGAGGCAAGAGTAGGTTTGGAGTATCCAAGGAGCAGAAAGGATGTCAGCGTGTGGAAAACAGAGTGAGCAAATTGGAGAGGAGAACGAAACAGTCAGAGAGGAAACAGAGGCCCAGATTTCTAGGTCTGTGGAGGCACTCTGAGGACTTTGCATTTTCTGTGAAGAAGCCACTGAAGAAATTTGAGTGACATGATCTGACTTATGTTTTAACAAGATCTCTCTGGATGCCACGCTGATTAGAGACTGTAGGAGAGCAAGGACAAGCCCCAGAAGACCAACAGTTGATTCAAAGAAATGATTACTCAAACATGGTCCCCCTCCTCAGTGAAGACGCAGAGCAGGAATTGGCAAATAATGGCCACGAATCAAATCAGGCTCTCAGCCTGGATCTGTGGGACTGTGAGCTAATAATGGTTCTCACGTTTAGAAAGCTTGTTGAAGAGGAAAGAGGAGGAGAAGCTACAGAAACTGTATATGGCCCACAAAGCCTAAGATATTTAAAATCCAGAAAATGCTTTCCAACACCTGACGTAAAGCATGTGGCTGGTAGGAGGTCCTCAACCAAATTTGGAAGAGGAATACATGAGTCAGTTAGTTCCTGAAAACACTGTAAAGTGATAGGTGTCAAGAAACATTTACCCCTTCACCCTTAACCTTCACAAATGATGCCAGTTCCATCGAGCTATTGAAAAATACATTCTGGCTTTCTGAAAAATAACCCAGAGGACATTTTCTTACATAGGCAAGGTCATAAACAACTGTCAAGTGAAGTTGAAATAGCAACAAATCAAATAATAACAAAAAACATTTTTACTGATTTTTAAATCTTACAAAGCATTTTCATGTTCATTATCTAATTTAATCCTCCAATCAACGTCATGAGATAGTTATTATTTCCCCATTAGAAATGACCACATATGAAATCCTGAGTGATTGCTCAAGAAAAGCTGAAATCTTGAGTGTTACATCTATTAAGGTCATGGTTGGGTGTTTTCCCATGGGAACATTGGATGCTAAAATCCACAGGGATTTTCAGCTCAAGATGGCAGACTAGGAACTATATTTACTTTCTGTTCCTCCTGAAACCATATCTAAATAAAACTGTAGAAATACCAAAATTAATCAACCAATAAAAGCCAAGATATTCTGGAAGTCATCAACCACAGAAAGATTTCAACACATTTCGAGAAGGCAAGCAATGAAATGGAGGAGCCATGAATAAAATAATGAAGAAAAAAGGCTGATCCTAAGTAAGGTCTGCACAAAGTCACTCAGCTTTTGCTGAGCTCTGGTTATAGTCAAGGGCAGAGGAAAGAAGAGGGGCTGAAAACAAGGAGACAAACGTCATTTTAGGAAAAACACTTCATTTAATGAGCTCCAGGGAACACTCAGCCTGCTGCCATGCTAACTCATGAATTACAATGGATTGTTGGTAAGCAAGACAAGAAAACAGGGAAGAAACAAAAGAAACAAAAATCAAGACACTGTTTCTAACTGAACTCTTCTCAAATGAGATCGAGGAATTATGGTTCAATGCCACAGCTGTAAATCATTTCTGCTCTTGGAGAGGTTACAAAGGGCTTATAATATTACCCTTGTTTTCAGACAGAATTTAGGTCTGAGCAAAAGCTTTTGTGTCCTCCAACCCCAAAATTTATTGGGGATGGAAGCCCAGATTTGCCGGGACATACCATAAAAAGAATCTCATGAGCAGAGGGTCAAACTGATTTTGGAATATATGAATTATGCCCAGTGTGAGTTTCAATAGGTATATATATATATGTATATATATATATATAAATATATACATTTTTACTGATCTATATGATTTTGGGTTCTGAAACTTCTACATGTCACATGCGTGATACATAACAGACAATGTCAGCCCCAGGAGGGAGAAAACACTCCAATGAAGCAAGCCAAAGAAACAAGTTTTAAGCAAGGTCAAGTGATGTGTAGACCAGGATTGTTCAATTCCTACCTGTCATGCTGAAGCTTCCAGCTCCTGAATAACAACACATGCTTCCCTTGTCCTAGACAGCCAAGAGTACGTCTCCTCTCTTGGGCATAAGAATCCCTAGAGTTACATATGGGTAGTAAAGAGTGGACCCAGCTGTCATACTCACAATGACCAAATTGTGTTGATCGTACTTTATACCAATACATCGCTCCATGCTGAAGTTGCAATAAATGATATATTTGCTTTCTAGACATATGAATGAGACGCCTTACTGGATATACTCCAGGAAGGCCAGAGAAGCTGGCTTCTAATCCATACGGAACAAGTCACTGGTGAATTTCTTTCAGGATAACCCATGATTTATCTAGAATATCATCTTTACATATCTGGATCCTTCAAACTAGACAAAGGGAAAATACGGGCTTCAAGCCTCAGTTAGAAATATGGAATGGTGCCATGCTGACAACTGGTGGTCCCTGACCTGTATCTTCTGAGATTAGAACACAGTGTGGTGGATGACCAATTCATGCGTTGAACAAAAGAAGACCTCCTACAGGGCAGTGTAGCTGTTCGTTACAGGTATGGCACTTAGGGCTAAGTACCATAAGGACTACAAGAAGAAAAGAAAAACAAGTAACACATGTAGCATATACGATAAGGAGGCACCACAGTGCAGAGCACAAGCTCTGGAATCACACAGGCTTGGATCGAATCCCAGCTAAGCCACTACCATCTATATACCCTGAAGGACAGGCCAAGGTTTAAATGTTCTTTTACCAAATTTCAAAAAAGAAGTGAAGAAAGAACCTATCTGCCAGGAAGGGACATCGTGGGCTGCAGCATCCAGTCGGATCAGGGCTCTGCATCTCCTGCTCAGAAACCTTGGCCAGCTGGCTCATGGTGATGCTGGCAGCTGAGCAGCCCTGGAGAAGGCGATCCTGTCTCCAGGACTCGCAGAGGAGCTGGGGAGGTCTCCGGACGAGGTGGCCCACACCCTGGTAAGATTTGGCTGCCTCCTGCCCTCAGGTCTGAGCAGGCTCTGGCCTCTGGGCCCCGTGGTGGGGAAGGCCTGGCCGATACATACGCAGGGCTGAGGGGCCTGCAGAGCCAGTCCCCAGGCAGGGTGAGCTCTGGACGAGGCTTCCACAGTCCCCAACAGTCTCCGCATGGTGGCCCATCTGGTGCCAAACACCTGCCACCCACAGCCAGTAGTCCCAGCCACTAGAAAGTCCAGAAGGGGCCCCGCACTTTGCCTTTGGGCCGGGGTTAAGCCAGCAGCTGGGCTTGCATGTGACCCCTGCCTCACCCCCTGCCCCGCCCGCTCTTTCTCTGTGACACCTACAATGGATATGTCATAAAGCCAGGCAGAGCCAGTGCTATAAATTCAGAGGAGTTAGAATCTAGGAAGAGGCTCTCCCACTTTCACTCTCTGCTCTCAGATCAGGCAGGCAGTACCTCTAATATGGAAGCTATGGACACCACACCTCCTTCACACACTGTTCTCTTCCATTCTGCTCCTGTTTTCCCGAGCACCCCATTTACGGCCCTGGCGGGCATCGGTGCTTCAGCAGGAAGCACGTCAGCCCCCAGCCTATGGACACCACACCTCCTTCACACGCTGTCATCTTCCATTCTGCTCCTGTTTTCCCCACCACCCCATTTACGGCCCTGGCGGGCATCGGTGCTTCAGCAGGAAGCACGTCAGACCCCGAACCTATGGACACCACACCACCTTCACACGCTGTCATCTTCCATTCTGCTCCTGTTTTCTCCAGCACCCCATTTACGGCCCTGGCGGGCATCGGTGCTTCAGCAGGAAGCACGTCAGACCCCGAACCTATGGAAACCACACCTCCTTCACACGCTGTCATCTTCCATTCTGCTCCTGTTTTCCCCAGCACCCCATTTACGGCCCTGGCGGGCATCGGTGCTTCAGCAGGAAGCACGTCAGACCCCGAACCTATGGACACCACACCTCCTTCCCACGCTGTCATCTTCCATCCTGCTCCTCTTTACCCCAGCACCCCATTTACGGCTTAGCCCGGCACTGGTGCTTCACCAGGCAGCACCTCTAACACCAAAGCTATGGACACCACACCTCCTTCCCAGGCTGTCATTTTCCAGTCTGCCCTGTCTCCAATAGAACCACTACCCATTTCACACCGCTGTTCCAAGTTCTGGGAACACACCACCCAGTGATAGCAATGCCTCAACCCATGCCTCGACTCATTTACCTGCGACGTGAGCCAACAGATAGACCAACACTTCAAAGTTATGACAGAAAGTTGAGTAAGTTATACGCTTGGAATTTCATTTATTATTATTAACAAGCACAACTGTAGTGCTTAGACTATAACAAGTACTATTCTAAGGGCTTACCAAATATTAACTCACTTATTCCTCATAATGGCAACCCTAGAGGTAGGGAATATTCATAATGTTCACTTTTCTGGGGGAAACTGAGGCCCAGAGACGTTGAAGAGCTTGCCTAATGCCACACAGTAAGTAGGTGGCAAAACCCGGGATTAAAACTAGACCGTCTAGACTTTCATCACTTTGCTGTGTCACCGTACTATAAGTTGTGGTTAGGGAAGGAACTAAATTGACAAGATTCTGAACTAAAAGGAGAAGGGAGAAATGAGAAAATGAGTGATCCTAGAAACTAGAGTAGAGTTAGACTCAGAAATTTCTGGTGATGAGACCCGGAAGAACAAGAACTTGGTTGGAATATTAACTTGGGGTAGTATCTGAATCCATGGAGAAATGGTTTTGTTTTCTGTAAAATTTAGAAAGGTCAGTTGGATGAAGATTAATGAAGACAAAAGTAGAAAGGAAAAGAAAAAGGTGCCTTAAGGGAGACATAACCGCTTCCCTCTACGTACCCACAGGTGGGGTCCTGTGGGAAAGGATGGAGCTCTCTCTACCGGGTTGGTCACCAGGCTGAACAAGGAGAAACATGGCAACCATTGTACTGGTTTTGATGATCTCTCAAAACCAAGGCTTCAGTTTCCAAGAACGACCTACGGTAGCATAACTAGTGTGTGTCACACATGCCACTAAGTGTGTTTCCAGTCACACATTTTAATTGGACAGCTACTTCCTATGAGGTAGGCATTAGTTCCCTATGGCTGCTGTAACAAATGACTACAAATGTGCTTGCTTCTAACAAAACACACATTTTCTTATGGTTCTGGAAGACAGAGGTCCAAAACCAGTTTCCCTGGGCTGAAACCAGAAGTCGACAGGGCCATCCATCCTCCTTCTAGAGGCTCTAAGCGAGAATCTGTTTGTTTCCTCGCCAGCATTCCTTCACTTCTGGCCACATCAATGCAACCCCAACTTTGTCATCACATTCTCTTTGGAGTACAAATTCCCTCTGCCTCTCTCTTATGAGAACACCAGTGGTTATATTTGGGCCCATCCAGGTAGTCCAGGAGAATCTTCCCATCTGAGAACCATTACTTTCATCCCACTGGCAAAGTGCCTTCTGCCATTTAAGGTGACATCCACAGGTTCTGGAGAGTAGAATGTGGACATTTGGGGGCAATGGTATTATTCAGTCTACTACAAGGTAGATACTATTATCTTTCTCAGATGTAGGAAATGATGTTTAGGGAAGTAGTTTGTCTCAGGTCTACAATTTCCAGAGTAGAGACTTAAATTCTGCCACTGACACTTTAGGACACATCCTAAACAACTTGAATCTGTGTCCTTAACTACTGCATAATCCTTGGTTAAGAGTCACACTTAGGTATCAAGACCCAATTGAATACAACACAAGTACTGTCTCCTCTTTCACTATGTTTGCCTGGTGTACTGATGAATCTTGCCCAGAGCAGAAGAGTTCAGAAAACTGTTATGCAGGTTTACGAAGAGAAAGCATTTACTGTTTGATGTGCCCGGAGTAACGGAAGGCTTTTTCAAATAAAATATGCCACCAAATAGTCAAGTGTCACAACAGAGGTAACCCCGTGGGAGTCACGAGGAGACTAAAATTATCTCCAATTGTGCAGGAGAGAAAAGTTTCACTGAAGGCAGGTGTAGTTCAGCCAAGCCCTACAGCACAGAAGTAGGAATGTGGGTATGTACGAATGGGAAACACTTTAATGCAGAATGGATGAGAAATATGCATTCGACCTATTCTAAAACAACTGGCTTATTAACTCAGTAAATCGATTTAGTCAGTCAAACTAGCTTTAGCTGATTACTTATCCAGGGAATAGCTGTTTAGAGTAATTTTTGTCATAGAACAGTAAATAAAATGGTTGAACTATAGCTTTAGGCTTGCTAAGTGAAATAGATTGCTCTAGATGATTTTCAAGTGACTTACTTGGTAGTACTCACGAAATTGGGGGTTAACAATTGCTTAAGAAAACAAAGAGAATTGATTTTAAATAAAGTACTTACTGTGTGAACTATCTGTTCAGTAGCTCATGTTAAATGGATGTTTATAATCCCCATTGGACAACCAACTACTTTTTTGCAAATGGCAATGTGAATTGCTCTCGCATAAACTATAGCAATGACCACCTATCTAATTTGTTGTCCAAACCAGAAATCTTCTAACAATACTGGTGTCCTAATAAAAATAAGCACGAAGGGAACACACACTGGGTGTCTCCCGTGTGCCTGTGCATGCATCTATATCTCACTGAAGCCCCGTAACAGCCCCCAAGAGAGGGACTCTGAGTGTCCCCATGCTGCTTGTGGAGAAACAGGCACAGGAAGGTTCAATAGTCTATCTACCTAATATCACACAGAGGGTGGGAGAGCCCGTTTTTAAACCACCTGCCTCCGATTCCAGGTGCCAGGAGCCAGACTCAACCTACAGCTCTCTTCTGCTCGCCTGGAGGTGAAACAAGGTGTCATGATTAGTCAAATCCCGGTCTTCACTCATCAAGGTAGCTTGAACACCTGCACGTCCTCCAAGTAGCATGTAGCATAAGCAATAAGATGTTTGCCCCGTGATCCTCCAGGAACTTGGAATCAGCTGTGCCTGGTTAGGCTGAGCTGGTTTAGAGTGGAGAGGACCACCGATCTTCCACCTGGGCAAGTGCCTTTTGACCTCCTGCCATCAGAGGGCCAAAAGTCCAGCCTGAGAATGTGCTGAGGCCTGTAGCCTAGTTATGCCAGCTCAGAACAATGATGAGCACACCTTTTTCCAATCACCTTTCCTCATGCTCCCCATGCCTCATACTGCCCTGCTTCTTTATTCTTTATCCCACAGATACCCAAAGCCCCTTGCCTTTGGGGAGGCGGATTTGAGACCTATTGTCACGTCACGTCCTCGCTTGGCTGCCCTGTGAATAAACCTCCTCTTTGCTGCAAACCTCAGCATTTCAGTGTTTTGGCTTGCTGCGCCTCAGACAGAATGGTTGGGAGCAGTGGTACAGGACCCTTGCATGTGAGGGAAGCTGGTTCCTAGTAGTCACATTGCAGATGTTTTCTCCTCTCGGGGTGGGGGTGGGGCAGACATTCTGCTCTTCCGGAAAGGGAGAAACACAGGTGCCAAACCCTTGCCCTAAGCATCACCGTCACCTAGGAGCTTGTTAGAAGCACAGAATCCAGGCCCCACCCAGAACTACTGAATACCAGCCTGCATTTAACAAGATCCCCAAGAGAGGCATACCCATATTAAAGTTGGAGAGGCACCAAGCTGTCATCGTCTTCTCCGCAGCTAATGAAAACGAAGCAAAGATTCATCCCGAGCCGACTCTGCCTCAGTCACCTGGATATCCCATGAGCTCATTTAATCCTCCCCAGAACCTGCAAATGAGACTGAGGGTCAGAGTGGTCTAGCACCCAAGGTTCCATAAGAGAACATGACCAAGGCTCACTGGAGCCAAGACTTCCAAAAAAGAAGGCCCCTGAGCACAGCATGGCACCACCGCAGCCCAAACCGTGGGCCTGGAGGGTAGACCAGGCTCCCCACGCAGAGTTCACACCATTCGACAGATGCCCACAGCAGACCACAAGGCAATATGAGAAGTAACTTCTGATTGTGGAATCTCTGAACTTTGAGATTGAAAGAAAAAAATCTGTTTTCGGGGGATGGTTAAAACAGTTCTACCAAGGAGTAAAGAGAGGGCATCTCAAGCGTCCTTCTGGACTAAGAATTTAATGCCTACTTATTGAGAAATGCTCCGTGCATTTGCTCAGCCCTACGCCAAGATGAAGTTCTCTGTGCCCTAGAAGCTTAGGTTCTAAAAAGGCCACAGAAATGGGTGAGACCTAAAAAATGCCAGAACAATGCAACGGCCTTAATCAGACTGTCTTTGCTTTGCCTTGCTTACAAGTCACTGACTTTAAACTGAATATGGTGTCATGTCTTTATGTTTCTTGAAGCTTTTTTTTTTCAAAAGATCATATAAAGATTTTCTTCCATGGTAAGACTTTTATATTGTATTTTTCTTAAACTGGACTGTGGCACATTTACCCTCCATCAGATGATTGCTTATAACTCACCTTGCTTTGTTAAGAATACCGCTAGAGGCTTCTATGTCCCTACTAAAGAAAATACATTTTCAGGCCCATTGAAACCAATGAAAATCCAAGATTTCAGAGCACAAGATAATGAAAATTCTCTCTATCCGCGTCTTTTACTGCTTTTAATCTGTTAACAGTCCCTAAGTGTGTCAGATGAAAGGTACTGTCGTGGGAATTGACATCATTAACAGCATTCCATACAGGTAAGTCTTGATTGTTCCAATTTCTCAAAAAGTTGGACATATTTACTGCCTCTATGACATCTCTAGGGTGTGTGGAAGAAATAAAAAAGAGGCCTGTACAATGTATTTCTCCAAATATACACACAAATAGTTTGCACATACAAACAGGGAAACCTTATAAATAACGTATGGGGAGCAAAGGATTGTCGGTAACGGAACTACTCATTTCGAAAGACAACACTGTCACCAAGTGTCCCCTCACCAAAACTGACTGGGAATTTTTAGGGGCCACCAAACCAGAGATGGAGATTTTTAGGCACATTCTTGCCAGAAAAGAGAGCCTAGGGCATAAACCACTCAACTTGTTGGCACGAATGCCAGGGCAACCCAAGCAAGTGGATATACAAGCCTACGTAACGCTTGGAAGTAGGAAGCTTTGGGGGACTACACCTGGGCTGGTACTGGCCTCCCTCCCCAAAGGGACAAGGAGAGCAGAAACCTGGATGGAGTCAAGAGAGAGAACAAAGAAAGGCAAGGCTGGGTATGGAGCAACGTGTGGATCCAGGAGCATGTGTCTCAGAACTGCCGGGGCTCTGCAGACCAGCTGCATCCCCATTCTCCTTGACCCTCATGGGTATAATGAACTCAGGATGGGCGCATCCCGGCTGCCAAGTCACTTCCACCTGTCCATGGAGTTGACAGTTACTTGCTCACAGTGAACCAACCTCTCTGGACCTAACAGCTACTGCAGGAGGCGGTAGTGGAGAACAAGGTGACGACAACGACCAGATGCGAAGGAGGAAGCGACGTTCAGCGGACCGACTGGGTGGACTGATGGTGTGGGGTTAAGTCTGCAGAGCTAAAGGGGCCAGATGTAGAAAAGGGAAGGGGAACCATGAGGATATGGTCAAGCCCCATCGTATGGATATTTCATCCATATGTTGTATGCAAATCCCATTCAATTTGCTCTGAGTGAACAAGGGAGAACAAAATTATCCTTTAAACCATGTCAGTGACTTTATTTACCATCTCATTTGATGAGCTCATAGCCCAGGGGCAGAGGGAAATGGGAGCTGTGAGTCTGCCATCTCTCAGGAAGTCTCAGGTCTCAGAGGCCCCTCAGAGCCAAACTACCTCACCTTTTGCACTTTTCAAGCAACGTTATTCCTAAGTGCGAGTCACCCTCTTCATCAGGTTCTCCAAGAAACAGCAATCTCTCCCAATGAGAGAGGAAAAATGGGCTACTTTGGCTTGCTGAGGCACAATATGTAGTTCTCCAAAATGGTACCTGCCTGGGGATTTTTCAAGAAAATTAAGCATCAGTGGTGATTTGTTTGTCTTCACATAACGTATGACCCAGGTGTGCTGAGAAATAAGAAAAGGACGAACGAATCAAGGGCGGCTGATCCAAGGAGGCAAGGGGCAACTTCCACAGCCTACGTGGAAAGCTAGAGGGAGGGAACATCCAGCTGGTGGGAGCTGAAGACAGGGGCCAGTCCTCCTTGGGCTCGGGATGCCACCCCCTCTTCCTACATCTTCACGCTCTCCTTCTCTGTTGGCCCCTCCCAGCCATATTAAAGAGCCACAAGGAACTGCTCTCCTCCATTCCATTCTCCTGTCCTCCTATCCACCCCTCCCTTCTTTCCCTTTGCCATCAATTTCTTGACTTGCACCCCATTTCTCCCCTCCCATCCACACTGCGGTCTGGTTTCTGCCCCCCTACTCTCGTGAAACTGATCTCCTTGAAGCCCCCAATGATTTCTCCGTTGACAAGTCCAGGGCACTACTTCTCAATCCTTATCTTTGTGACCGCCAAGCCGAGTCAGATCTTAAACAACGTCTCTGTCTTGAAAATCTCTTCCCTTGGCTTCCGTGCCACCTTTCCTTTTCTTTCCATGAGACCGATCACAACCAGTGCTGCAGATTCCATCGAATTAAGGAATGCTGTTGCCTACATGTGTGAATGAGCTCAAGTGAGTAAAGTACTGGAGTAGAGGACAGCTAAAGTGAAACGTCTTCATGAATGTCCACGTGGATGAGCAGCAAGTTAACATTTCCTACATGTGCTAAAGAAGAAGAGTTGGGTTTTATTTTATTTACTTTTCCCTGGACTGTGTTGAATGACTATCATCTACAAGTTCAGGCTACTTTTGGTTGAGGATTAATGCACTGGGAGAGCTGAGAGAAAACTGAACAATAGAGCTGTCTTTTTCTTGACCAGTTCACCTTAGTTTCCCAAACTCTAAGTCTTTCCCGAATTCTTTCTCCTTTTTATTGTAGTAAAAGGAACATAACACAACATCCACCATTTGGATCATTTTACAATTCACCGTACCATTCAGTGGAATTTACTACTGTCACAGTGTTGTGCAACTATCACCACTGCCTAGCTGCAAAACATTTTCATCAACCAAGAGGAAACCTACACCCATTTTAAGGAGTCATTCCCTATTTCCCTCTCTTCCAACCCCCTGACAACCACTAATGTAGAATCTTTTCTGTGTGTATGGATTTGCCACTGCTGGACATTTCATATAAATGGAACCATACGATATGTAGCCTTTCATGCCTGACTCCTTTCACTTAGTTGCATCCATCATGTAGCATGTATCAGAAATCCACTCACTGTTATGGCTGAATCCTTCATACCCTTTGAATACAAAATTAAAAATACGTTGAGAGTGAAGCTCTGTTTTAATGGCACATCTATTAGGCCAATTCATTGAAAGAAGCTGAAGATGGAGATATTGTTGTGAAATGATAATCATTGAGAAGCCTCAGCCAATTGGATAACGAAGTTTGGGAAATGTTGCAAAAAATTATCTGCTTTACGTTAAAAGCCTATTAAACAAGGATGCAGGAGATTGTCTTTTTCTTGCAGGTAACTTAAATGAGGCAGAAAGAAATAACTGCCCTTTAAAACACATTTTGAAAGGATTCTATTTATTCTTAATAGACGAATGGGAGTACAGGAAGTTCACATCCAATATAGACTCCCTGTCCAAACACTGTTTATCATTCTAGCCACCACTATCGAATTATATTTCTTGAGAGTAAGGCAGCTCAATTCCTGCATATTACTTTCTAACATTCATCCATCAAATCCATTAATACAGTATAAACAAGAGTTGTTCATGTTTAAGTGCACTTCAAATATCAGGTATAAAGAACCCCCAGTAAGAAAAAAAATCCTATATCTCTTGCCAGGATGTGGTCAGCTGTGGGGTGCTCTGCTAGCTGAAAGACACATTCATTATTAAGGGGATAGAGGCTGTTTAAGTGGGATGAGAGCCAAAAAATTTTAACTACATATATGTGTGAAGAACAGTGCTAGGTTATCTCATATTCTATATCAGTCAAGGCTCACCATTTTACATACGTGAAAAGCAAAGTTAAAAGTGTATTAGTAGGGCTTCCCTGTTGGCGCGGTGGTTAAGGATCCACCTGCCAGTGCACGGGACACACGTTTGAGCCCTGATGCGGGAAGATCCCACATGCCACGGAGCAACTAAGACCATGTGCCACAACTACTGAGCCTGCGTGCTAGAGCCCGTGAACCACAGCTACTGAAGCCCACGCACCTAGACCCCGTGCTCAGCAACAACGAGAAGCCACCACAATGAGAAGCCCACGTACTGCAACAAAGAGTGGCCCCCGCTCACTGCAACTAGAGAAAGCCCGTGCACAGCAACGAAGAGCCTAGGCAGCCAAAGATAAATAAATAAATACGTCTATTTTTAAGAAAAGTGTTTTAGTAACTTACTAAAAGGCACGCAACCAGTAAACGTGAGCAAGAATTCAATCCCAAATCTGTCACACTGAAGTTTAAGCTAATACTTGAGATTAATAAAAACAGCACTAAATTAAAAGTTCAGAGATATTTTTTATTTCATACTTTCACTAATGCTCTTTGCAGATAAATCATGTCATTTATATGGGCCTTAGTTTTCACAACTTTAATAGTTGGAAGCTTGACTAGATGATCTGTATGTAGTCTTCCAATTCTAAAATGTTCCACTAATTTGGATTGCTACAATAATTGCCCTTGCAATACATGCATGCTGCCACCAAGTAGCAGTAGAGACTACTAGTTCCTTTTTTACCCCTAGTGGGGGTGCATTTTGACAGCGGACTTATCCGTCAATAGTACAACCTGTTAGTATAACTATAAGATAACAAAATAATCTGGTATTCTTTCCTGTAAAAGAGAAGCTTTACATTGTGTCTGTGAATCGTACCAGAATCACCTGTAGGTTTTTAAATATAGAGGAAATCCTGAACCCATTGAATGAGACTCTTCAGAGACAGGACTTGGGCATCTGGAATTTTGGGTTCCCATCATTTGTATATTTTATTTCATTTCATTTTTGCCTATGTACAATATTTGTCACATCCTTTTGAATCTTTAAAACTTTCTTTTTGTTTTAAATTTTAGAATATTCCATAATCTTCACCTACTTTTCATAAGGTGTTATCTGTTGTGTTTATTCGATCTTGTGCTTCTCCTGGTTAAGATTTCTTTCTTTCCTTTTTTTTTTTTTGTATTTTTCGGGGCCCTGCCTCATGTCTTGCAGGATCTTAGTTCCCTGACCTGGGATTGGACCCCAGGGCCCCAGCAGTGAAAGCGTCATGTTCTAAATACTGGACCACCAGGGAAGTCCCAAGATTTCAGTTGTAAATGACTTCTTTCCCCACTCTAATTCATTCCTGGGATCAGTTTCATGTTTGGACATTAAAGCAACCTTGCATTGCCAGAATAAAGCTACTTTGATTCTGATATATGATTGTTTTACATACCATGGATACAGTTTGTGCTTCTCTTTACACATTTTGCATGCATGTTCAAAGGAGAAACTGGCCTGTGATTCTATTCTCGTAATATTCTTTATCGATTTTTTTGTTGCTTTTTTAAGATTCTATACTTTATGTTTTATTTATTTATTTTTGGCTGCATTGGGTCTTCATTGCTGCATGCGAGCTTTCTCTAGTTTCGGCGAGCGGGGGTCTATTCTTTGTTGCGGTGAGTAGGCTTCTCATTGCAGCCTTCTGACCCCATGGGCTTCTGACCCCATTCGTCAGTGCTACTTCAGGTCCTCACCCCTTCCCTTCTGACCCTGGGCGGTGAAATCCTCTTTCTGCGGCTGGCGTGCGGCAGAAAGTCAACGAGGCAAGAGTAGGTTTGGAGTATCCAAGGAGCAGAAAGGATGTCAGCGTGTGGAAAACAGAGCGAGCAAATTGGAGAGGAGAACGAAACAGTCAGAGAGGAAACAGAGGCCCAGATTTCTAGGTCTGTGGAGGCACTCTGAGGACTTTGCATTTTCTGTGAAGAAGCCACTGAAGAAATTTGAGTGACATGATCTGACTTATGTTTTAACAAGATCTCTCTGGATGCCACGCTGATTAGAGACTGTAGGCGAACAAGGACAAGCCCCAGAAGACCAACAGTTGATTCAAAGAAATGATTACTCAAACATGGTCCCCCTCCTCAGTGAAGACGCAGAGCAGGAATTGGCAAATAATGGCCACGAATCAAATCAGGCTCTCAGCCTGGATCTGTGGGACTGTGAGCTAATAATGGTTCTCACGTTTAGAAAGCTTGTTGAAGAGGAAAGAGGAGGAGAAGCTACAGAAACTGTATATGGCCCACAAAGCCTAAGATATTTAAAATCCAGAAAATGCTTTCCAACACCTGACGTAAAGCATGTGGCTGGTAGGAGGTCCTCAACCAAATTTGGAAGAGGAATACATGAGTCAGTTAGTTCCTGAAAACACTGTAAAGTGATAGGTGTCAAGAAACATTTACCCCTTCACCCTTAACCTTCACAAATGATGCCAGTTCCATCGAGCTATTGAAAAATACATTCTGGCTTTCAGAAAAATAACCCAGAGGACATTTTCTCACATAGGCAAGGTCATAAACAACTGTCAAGTGAAGTTGAAATAGCAACAAATCAAATAATAACAAAAAACATTTTTACTGATTTTTAAATCTTACAAAGCATTTTCATGTTCATTATCTAATTTAATCCTCCAATCAACATCATGAGATAGTTATTATTTCCCCATTAGAAATGACCACATATGAAATCCTGAGTGATTGCTCAAGAAAAGCTGAAATCTTGAGTGTTACATCTATTAAGGCCATGGTTGGGTGTTTTCCCATGGGAACATTGGATGCTAAAATCCACAGGGAT
The DNA here is from genome assembly GCF_964374135.1 of Grampus griseus. Lineage (NCBI taxonomy): Eukaryota > Metazoa > Chordata > Mammalia > Artiodactyla > Delphinidae > Grampus > Grampus griseus. The sequence continues at coordinate 435,146 of NW_028133245.1, read as the reverse complement.
TTTCAGCTCAAGATGGCAGACTAGGAACTATATTTACTTTCTGTTCCTCCTGAAACCATATCTAAATAAAACTGTAGAAATACCAAAATTAATCAACCAATAAAAGCCAAGATATTCTGGAAGTCATCAACCACAGAAAGATTTCAACACATTTCGAGAAGGCAAGCAATGAAATGGAGGAGCCATGAATAAAATAATGAAGAAAAAAAGGCTGAGCCTAAGTAAGGTCTGCACAAAGTCACTCAGCTTTTGCTGAGCTCTGGTTATAGTCAAGGGCAGAGGAAAGAAGAGGGGCTGAAAACAAGGAGACAAACGTCATTTTAGGAAAAACACTTCATTTAATGAGCTCCAGGGAACACTCAGCCTGCTGCCATACTAACTCATGAATTACAATGGATTGTTGGTAAGCAAGACAAGAAAACAGGGAAGAAACAAAAGAAACAAAAATCAAGACACTGTTTCTAACTGAACTCTTCTCAAATGAGATCGAGGAATTATGGTTCAATGCCACAGCTGTAAATCATTTCTGCTCTTGGAGAGGTTACAAAGGGCTTATAATATTTCCCTTGTTTTCAGACAGAATTTAGGTCTGAGCAAAAGCTTTTGTGTCCTCCAACCCCAAAATTTATTGGGGATGGAAGCCCAGATTTGCTGGGACATACCATAAAAAGAATCTCATGAGCAGAGGGTCAAACTGATTTTGGAATATATGAATTATGCCCAGTGTGAGTTTCAATAGGTTTATATATGTATATATATATACATATATATATATATATATATATATATATATATATATATATACATTTTTACTGATCTATATGATTTTGGGTTCTGAAACTTCTACATGTCACATGCGTGATACATAACAGACAATGTCAGCCCCAGGAGGGAGAAAACACTCCAATGAAGCAAGCCAAAGAAACAAGTTTTAAGCAAGGTCAAGTGATGTGTAGACCAGGATTGTTCAATTCCTACCTGTCATGCTGAAGCTTCCAGCTCCTGAATAACAACACATGCTTCCCTTGTCCTAGACAGCCAAGAGTACGTCTCCTCTCTTGGGCATAAGAATCCCTAGAGTTACATATGGGTAGTAAAGAGTGGACCCAGCTGTCATACTCACAATGACCAAATTGTGTTGATCGTACTTTATACCAATACATCGCTCCACGCTGAAGTTGCAATAAATGATATATTTGCTTTCTAGACATATGAATGAGACGCCTTACTGGATATACTCCAGGAAGGCCAGAGAAGCTGGCTTCTAATCCATACGGAACAAGTCACTGGTGAATTTCTTTCAGGATAACCCATGATTTATCTAGAATATCATCTTTACATATCTGGATCCTTCAAACTAGACAAAGGGAAAATACGGGCTTCAAGCCTCAGTTAGAAATATGGAATGGTGCCATGCTGACAACTGGTGGTCCCTGACCTGTATCTTCTGAGATTAGAACACAGTGTGGTGGATGACCAATTCATGCGTTGAACAAAAGAAGACCTCCTACAGGGCAGTGTAGCTGTTCGTTACAGGTATGGCACTTAGGGCTAAGTACCATAAGGACTACAAGAAGAAAAGAAAAACAAGTAACACATGAAGCATATACGATAAGGAGGCACCACAGTGCAGAGCACAAGCTCTGGAATCACACAGGCTTGGATCGAATCCCGGCTAAGCCACTACCATCTATATACCCTGAAGGACAGGCCAAGGTTTAAATGTTCTTTTACCAAATTTCAAAAAAGAAGTGAAGAAAGAACCTATCTGCCAGGAAGGGACATCGTGGGCTGCAGCATCCAGTCGGATCAGAGCTCTGCATCTCCTGCTCAGAAACCTTGGCCAGCTGGCTCATGGTGATGCTGGCAGCTGAGCAGCCCTGGAGAAGGCGATCCTGTCTCCAGGACTCGCAGAGGAGCTGGGGAGGTCTCCGGACGAGGTGGCCCACACCCTGGTAAGCTCTGGCTGCCTCCTGCCCTCAGGTCTGAGCAGGCTCTGGCCTCTGGGCCCCGTGGTGGGGAAGGCCTGGCCGATACATACGCAGGGCTGAGGGGCCTGCAGAGCCAGTCCCCAGGCAGGGTGAGCTCTGGACGAGGCTTCCACAGTCCCCAACAGTCTCCGCATGGTGGCCCATCTGGTGCCAAACACCTGCCACCCACAGCCAGCAGTCCCAGCCACTAGAAAGTCCAGAAGGGGCCCCGCCCTTTGCCTTTGGGCCGGGGTTAAGCCAGCAGCTGGGCTTGCATGTGACCCCTGCCTCACCCCCTGCCCCGCCCGCTCTTTCTCTGTGACACCTACAATGGATATGTCATAAAGCCAGGCAGAGCCAGTGCTATAAATTCAGAGAAGTTAGAATCTAGGAAGAGGCTCTCCCAATTTCACTCTCTGCTCTCAGATCAGGCAGGCAGTACCTCTAATATGGAAGCTATGGACACCACACCTCCTTCACACGCTGTCCTCTTCCATTCTGCTCCTGTTTTCCCCACCATCCCATTTACGGCCCTGGCGGGCATCGGTGCTTCAGCAGGAAGCACGTCAGACCCCGAACCTATGGACACCACACAACCTTCACACGCTGTCATCTTCCAATCTGCTCCTGTTTTCCCCAGCACCCCATTTATGGCTCTGGCGGGCATCGGTGCTTCAGCAGGAAGCACGTCAGACCCCGAACCTATGGACACCACACCTCCTTCACACGCTGTCATCTTCCATTCTGCTCCTGTTTTCCCCACCACCTCATTTACGGCCCTGGCGGGCATCGGTGCTTCAGCAGGAAGCACGTCAGACCCCGAACCTATGGACACCACACAACCTTCACACGCTGTCATCTTCCAATCTGCTCCTGTTTTCCCCAGCACCCCATTTATGGCTCTGGCGGGCATCGGTGCTTCAGCAGGAAGCACGTCAGACCCCGAACCTATGGACACCACACCTCCTTCACACGCTGTCATCTTCCATTCTGCTCCTGTTTTCCCCACCACCCCATTTACGGCCCTGGCGGGCATCGGTGCTTCAGCAGTAAGCACGTCAGACCCCGAACCTATGGACACCACACCTCCTTCACACGCTGTCATCTTCCATTCTGCTCCTGTTTTCCCCACCACCCCATTTACGTCCCTGGTGAGCATCGGTGCTTCAGCAGGAAGCATGTCAGACCCCGAACCTATGGACACCACACCTCCTTCACACGCTGTCATCTTCCATTCTGCTCCTGTTTTCCCCAGCACCCCATTTACGGCCCTGGCGGGCATCGGTGCTTCAGCAGGAAGCACGTCAGACCCCGAACCTATGGATACCACACCTCCTTCCCACGCTGTCATCTTCCATCCTGCTCCTCTTTACCCCAGCACCCCATTTACGGCTTAGGCCGGCACTGGTTCTTCACCAGGCAGCACCTCTAACACCAAAGCTATGGACACCACACCTCCTTCCCAGGCTGTCATTTTCCAGTCTGCCCTGTCTCCAATAGAACCACTACCCATTTCACACCGCTGTTCCAAGTTCTGGGAACACACCACCCAGTGATAGCAATGCCTCAACCCATGCCTCGACTCATTTACCTGCGACGTGAGCCAACAGATAGACCAACACTTCAAAGTTATGACAGAAAGTTGAGTAAGTTATACGCTTGGAATTTCATTTATTATTATTAACAAGCACAACTGTAGTGCTTAGACTATAACAAGTACTATTCTAAGGGCTTACCAAATATTAACTCACTTATTCCTCATAATGGCAACCCTAGAGGTAGGGAATATTCATAATGTTCACTTTTCTGGGGGAAACTGAGGCCCAGAGACGTTGAAGAGCTTGCCTAATGCCACACAGTAAGTAGGTGGCAAAACCCGGGATTAAAACTAGACCGTCTAGACTTTCATCACTTTGCTGTGTCACCGTACTATAAGTTGTGGTTAGGGAAGGAACTAAATTGACAAGACTCTGAACTAAAAGGAGAAGGGAGAAATGAGAAAATGAGTGATCCTAGAAACTAGAGTAGAGTTAGGCTCAGAAATTTCTGGTGATGAGACCCGGAAGAACAAGAACTTGGTTGGAATATTAACTTGGGGTAGTATCTGAATCCATGGAGAAATGGTTTTGTTTTCTGTAAAATTTAGAAAGGTCAGTTGGATGAAGATTAATGAAGACAAAAGTAGAAAGGAAAAGAAAAAGGTGCCTTAAGGGAGACATAACCGCTTCCCTCTACATACCCACAGGTGGGTTCCTGTGAGAAAGGATGGAGCTCTCTCTACCGGGTTGGTCACCAGGCTGAACAAGGAGAAACATGGCAACCATTGTACTGGTTTTGATGATCTCTCAAAACCAAGGCTTCGGTTTCCAAGAACGACCTACGGTAGCATAACTAGTGTGTGTCACACATGCCACTAAGTGTGTTTCCAGTCACACATTTTAATTGGACAGCTACTTCCTATGAGTTAGGCATTAGTTCCTTATGGCTGCTGTAACAAATGACTACAAATGTGCTTGCTTCTAACAAAACACACTTATTTTCTTATGGTTCTGGAAGACAGAGGTCCAAAACCAGTTTCCCTGGGCTGAAACCAGAAGTCGACAGGGCCATCCATCCTCCTTCTAGAGGCTCTAAGCGAGAATCTGTTTGTTTCCTCGCCAGCATTCCTTCACTTCGGCCACATCAATGCAACCCCAACTTCGTCATCACATTCTCTTTGGAGTACAAATTCCCTCTGCCTCTCTCTTATGAGAACACCAGTGGTTATATTTGGGCCCATCCAGGTAGTCCAGGAGAATCTTCCCATCTGAGAACCATTACTTTCATCCCACTGGCAAAGTGCCTTCTGCCATTTAAGGTGACATCCACAGGTTCTGGAGAGTAGAATGTGGACATTTGGGGGCAATGGTATTATTCAGTCTACTACAAGGTAGATACTATTATCTTTCTCAGATGTAGGAAATGACGTTTAGGGAAGTAGTTTGTCTCAGGTCTACAATTTCCAGAGTAGAGACTTAAATTCTGCCACTGACACTTTAGGACACATCCTAAACAACTTGAATCTGTGTCCTTAACTACTGCATAATCCTTGGTTAAGAGTCACACTTAGGTATCAAGACCCAATTGAATACAACACAAGTACTGTCTCCTCTTTCACTATGTTTGCCTGGTGTACTGATGAATCTTGCCCAGAGCAGAAGAGTTCAGAAAACTGTTATGCAGGTTTACGAAGAGAAAGCATTTACTGTTTGATGTGCCCGGAGTAACGGAAGGCTTTTTCAAATAAAATATGCCACCAAATAGTCAAGTGTCACAACACAGGTAACCCCGTGGGAGTCACGAGGAGACTAAAATTATCTCCAATTGTGCAGGAGAGAAAAGTTTCACTGAAGGCAGGTGTAGTTCAGCCAAGCCCTACAGCACAGAAGTAGGAATGTGGGTATGTACGAATGGGAAACACTTTAATGCAGAATGGATGAGAAATATGCATTCGACCTTTTCTAAAACATCTGGCTTATTAACTCAGTAAATCGATTTAGTCAGTCAAACTAGCTTTAGCTGATTACTTATCCAGGGAATAGCTGTTTAGAGTAATTTTTGTCATAGAACAGTAAATAAAATGGTTGAACTATAGCTTTAGGCTTGCTAAGTGAAATAGATTGCTCTAGATGATTTTCTAGTGACTTACTTGGTAGTACTCACGAAATTGGGGGTTAACAATTGCTTAAGAAAACAAAGAGAATTGATTTTAAATAAAGTACTTACTGTGTGAACTATCTGTTCAGTAGCTCATGTTAAATGGATGTTTATAATCCCCATTGGACAACCAACTACTTTTTTGCAAATGGCAATGTGAATTGCTCTCGCATAAACTATAGCAGTGACCACCTATCTAATTTGTTGTCCAAACCAGAAATCTTCTAACAATACTGGTGTCCTAATAAAAATAAGCACGAAGGGAACACACACTGGGTGTCTCCCGTGTGCCTGTGCATGCATCTATATCTCACTGAAGCCCCATAACAGCCCCCAAGAGAGGGACTCTGAGTGTCCCCATGCTTCTTGTGGAGAGAAACAGGCACAGGAAGGTTCAATAGTCTATCTACCTAATATCACACAGAGGGTGGGAAAGCCCGTTTTTAAACCACCTGCCTCCAATTCCAGGTGCCAGGAGCCAGACTCAACCTACAGCTCTCTTCTGCTCGCCTGGAGGTGAAACAAGGTGTCATGATTAGTCAAATCCCGGTCTTCACTCATCAAGGTAGCTTGAACACCTGCACGTCCTCCAAGTAGCATGTAGCATAAGCAATAAGATGTTTGCCCCGTGATCCTCCAGGAACTTGGAATCAGCTGTGCCTGGTTAGGCTGAGCTGGTTTAGAGTGGAGAGGACCACCGATCTTCCACCTGGGCAAGTGCCTTTTGACCTCCTGCCATCAGAGGGCCAAAACTCCAGCCTGAGAATGTGCTGAGGCCTGTAGCCTAGTTATGCCAGCTCAGAACAATGATGAGCTCACGTTTTTCCAATCACCTTTCCTCATGCTCCCCATGCCTCATACTGCCCTGCTTCTTTATTCTTTATCCCACAGATACCCAAAGCCCCTTGCCTTTGGGGAGGCGGATTTGAGACCTATTGTCACGTCACGTCCTCGCTTGGCTGCCCTGTGAATAAAGCTCCTCTTTGCTGCAAACCTCAGCATTTCAGTGTTTTGGCTTGCTGCGCCTCAGACAGAATGGTTGGGAGCAGTGGTACAGGACCCTTGCATGTGAGGGAAGCTGGTTCCTAGTAGTCACATTGCGGATGTTTTCTCCTCTCGGGGTGGGGGTGGGGCAGACATCCTGCTCTTCCGGAAAGGGAGAAACACAGGTGCCAAACCCTTGCCCTCAGCGTCACCATCACCTAGGAGCTTGTTAGAAGCACAGAATCCAGGCCCCACCCAGAACTACTGAATACCAGCCTGCATTTAACAAGATCCCCAAGAGAGGCATACCCATATTAAAGTTGGAGAGGCATCAAGCTGTCATCGTCTTCTCCGCAGCTAATGAAAACGAAGCAAAGATTCATCCCGAGCCGACTCTGCCTCAGTCACCTGGATATCCCATGAGCTCATTTAATCCTCCCCAGAACCTGCAAATGAGACTGAGGGTCAGAGTGGTCTAGCACCCAAGGTTCCATAAGAGAACATGACCAAGGCTCACTGGAGCCAAGACTTCCAAAAAAGAAGGCCCCTGAGCACAGCATGGCACCACCGCAGCCCAAACCGTGGGCCTGGAGGGTAGACCAGGCTCCCCACGCAGAGTTCACACCATTCGACAGATGCCCACAGCAGACCACAAGGCAATATGAGAAGTAACTTCTGATTGTGGAATCTCTGAACTTTGAGATTGAAAGAAAAAAATCTGTTTTCGGGGGATGGTTAAAACAGTTCTACCAAGGAGTAAAGAGAGGGCATCTCAAGGGTCCTTCTGGACTAAGAATTTAATGCCTACTTATTGAGAAATGCTCCGTGCATTTGCTCAGCCCTACGCCAAGATGAAGTTCTCTGTGCCCTAGAAGCTTAGGTTCTAAAAAGGCCACAGAAATGGGTGAGACCTAAAAAATGCCAGAACAATGCAACGGCCTTAATCAGACTGTCTTTGCTTTGCCTTGCTTACAAGTCACTGACTTTAAACTGAATATGGTGTCATGTCTTTATGTTTCTTGAAGCTTTTTTTTTTTTTCAAAAGATCATATAAAGATTTTCTTCCATGGTAAGACTTTTATATTGTATTTTTCTTAAACTGGACTGTGGCACATTTACCCTCCATCAGATGATTGCTTATAACTCACCTTGCTTTGTTAAGAATACCGCTAGAGGCTTCTATGTCCCTACTAAAGAAAATACATTTTCAGGCCCATTGAAACCAATGAAAATCCAAGATTTCAGAGCACAAGATAATGAAAATTCTCTCTATCCGCGTCTTTTACTGCTTTTAATCTGTTAACAGTCCCTAAGTGTGTCAGATGAAAGGTACTGTCGCGGGAATTGACATCATTAACAGCATTCCATACAGGTAAGTCTTGATTGTTCCAATTTCTCAAAAAGTTGGACATATTTACTGCCTCTATGACATCTCTAGGGTGTGTGGAAGAAATAAAAAAGAGGCCTGTACAATGTATTTCTCCAAATATACACACAAATAGTTTGCACATACAAACAGGGAAACCTTATAAATAACGTATGGGGAGCAAAGGATTGTCGGTAACGGAACTACTCATTTCGAAAGACAACACTGTCACCAAGTGTCCCCTCACCAAAACTGACTGGGAATTTTTAGGGGCCACCAAACCAGAGATGGAGATTTTTAGGCACATTCTTGCCAGAAAAGAGAGCCTAGGGCATAAACCACTCAACTTGTTGGCACGAATGCCAGGGCAACCCAAGCAAGTGGATATACAAGCCTACGTAATGCTTGGAAGTAGGAAGCTTTGGGGGACTACACCTGGGCTGGTACTGGCCTCCCTACCCAAAGGGACAAGGAGAGCAGAAACCTGGATGGAGTCAAGAGAGAGAACAAAGAAAGGCAAGGCTGGGTATGGAGCAACGTGTGGATCCAGGAGCATGTGTCTCAGAACTGCCAGGGCTCTGCAGACCAGCTGCATCCCCATTCTCCTTGACCCTCATGGGTATAATGAACTCAGGATGGGCGCATCCCGGCTGCCAAGTCACTTCCACCTGTCCATGGAGTTGACAGTTACTTGCTCACAGTGAACCAACCTCTCTGGACCTAACAGCTACTGCAGGAGGCGGTAGTGGAGAACAAGGTGACGACAACGACCAGATGCGAAGGAGGAAGCGACGTTCAGCGGACCGACTGGGTGGACTGATGGTGTGGGGTTAAGTCTGCAGAGCTAAAGGGGCCAGATGTAGAAAAGGGAAGGGGAACCATGAGGATATGGTCAAGCCCCATCGTATGGATATTTCATCCATATGTTGTATGCAAATCCCATTCAATTTACTCTGAGTGAACAAGAGAGAACTAAATTATCCTTTAAACCATGTCAGTGACTTTATTTACCATCTCATTTGATGAGCTCATAGCCCAGGGGCAGAGGGAAATGGGAGCTGTGAGTCTGCCATCTCTCAGGAAGTCTCAGGCCTCAGAGGCCCCTCAGAGCCAAACTACCTCACCTTTTGCACTTTTCAAGCAACGTTATTCCTAAGTGCGAGTCACCCTCTTCATCAGGTTCTCCAAGAAACAGCAATCTCTCCCAATGAGAGAGGAAAAATGGGCTACTTTGGCTTGCTGAGGCACAATATGTAGTTCTCCAAAATGGTACCTGCCTGGGGATTTTTCAAGAAAATTAAGCATCAGTGGTGATTTGTTTGTCTTCACATAACGTATGACCCAGGTGTGCTAAGAAATAAGAAAAGGACGAACGAATCAAGGGCGGCTGATCCAAGGAGGCAAGGGGCAACTTCCACAGCCTACGTGGAAAGCTAGAGGGAGGGAACATCCAGCTGGTGGGAGCTGAAGACAGGGGCCAGTCCTCCTTGGGCTCGGGATGCCACCCCCTCTTCCTACATCTTCACGCTCTCCTTCTCTGTTGGCCCCTCCCAGCCATATTAAAGAGCCACAAGGAACTGCTCTCCTCCATTCCATTTTCCTGTCCTCCTATCCACCCCTCCCTTCTTTCCCTTTGCCATCAATTTCTTGACTTGCACCCCATTTCTCCCCTCCCATCCACACTGCGGTCTGGTTTCTGCCCCCCTACTCTCATGAAACTGATCTCCTTGAAGCCCCCAATGATTTCTCCGTTGACAAGTCCAGGGCACTACTTCTCGATCCTTATCTTTGTGACCGCCAAGCCGAGTCAGATCTTAAACAACGTCTCTGTCTTGAAAATCTCTTCCCTTGGCTTCCGCGCCACCTTTCCTTTTCTTTCCATGAGACCGATCACAACCAGTGCTGCAGATTCCATCGAATTAAGGAATGCTGTTGCCTACATGTGTGAATGAGCTCAAGTGAGTAAAGTACTGAAGTAGAGGACAGCTAAAGTGAAACGTCTTCATGAATGTCCACGTGGCTGAGCAGCAAGTTAACATTTCCTACATGTGCTAAAGAAGAAGAGTTGGGTTTTATTTTATTTACTTTTCCCTGGACTGTGTTGAATGACTATCATCTACAAGTTCAGGCTACTTTGGGCTGAGGATTAATGCACTGGGAGAGCTGAGAGAAAACTGAACAATAGAGCTGTCTTTTTCTTGACCAGTTCACCTTAGTTTCCCAAACTCTAAGTCTTTCCCGAATTCTTTCTCCTTTTTATTGTAGTAAAAGGAACATAACACAACATCCACCATTTGGATCATTTTACAATTCACCGTACCATTCAGTGGAATTTACTACTGTCACAGTGTTGTGCAACTATCACCACTGCCTAGCTGCAAAACATTTTCATCAACCAAGAGGAAACCTACATCCATTTTAAGGAGTCATTCCCTATTTCCCTCTCTTCCAACCCCCTGGCAACCACTAATGTAGAATCTTTTCTGTGTGTATGGATTTGCCACTGCTGGACATTTCATATAAATGGAACCATACGATATGTAGCCTTTCATGCCTGACTCCTTTCACTTAGTTGCATCCATCATGTAGCATGTATCACAAATCCACTCACTGTTATGGCTGAATCCTTCATACCCTTTGAATACAAAATTAAAAATACGTTGAGAGTGAAGCTCTGTTTTAACGGCACATCTATTAGGCCAATTCATTGAAAGAAGCTGAAGATGGAGATATTGTTGTGAAATGATAATCATTGAGAAGCCTCAGCCAATTGGATAACGAAAAGTTTGGGAAATGTTGCAAAAAATTATCTGCTTTACATTAAAAGCCTATTAAACAAGGATGCAGGAGATTGTCTTTTTCTTGCAGGTAACTTAAATGAGGCAGAAAGAAATAACTGCCCTTTAAAACACATTTTGAAAGGATTCTATTTATTCTTAATAGACGAATGGGAGTACAGGAAGTTCACATCCAATATGGACTCCCTGTCCAAACACTGTTTATCATTCTAGCCACCACTATCGAATTATATTTCTTGAGAGTAAGGCAGCTCAATTCCTGCATATTACTTTCTAAAATTCATCCATCAAATCCATTAATACAGTATAAACAAGAGTTGTTCATGTTTAAGTGCACTTCAAATATCAGGTATAAAGAACCCCCAGTAAGAAAAAGAATCCTATATCTCTTGCCAGAATGTGGTCAGCTGTGGGGTGCTCTGCTAGCTGAAAGACACATTCATTATTAAGGGGATAGAGGCTGTTTAAGTGGGATGAGAGCCAAAAAATTTTAACTACATATATGTGTGAAGAACAGTGCTAGGTTATCTCATATTCTATATCAGTCAAGGCTCACCATTTTACATACGTGAAAAGCAAAGTTAAAAGTGTATTAGTAGGGCTTCCCTGTTGGCGCGGTGGTTAAGGATCCACCTGCCAGTGCACGGGACACACGTTTGAGCCCTGATGCGGGAAGATCCCACATGCCACGGAGCAACTAAGACCATGTGCCACAACTACTGAGCCTGCGTGCTAGAGCCTGTGAACCACAGCTACAGAAGCCCACGCACCTAGACCCCGTGCTCAGCAACAACGAGAAGCCACCACAATGAGAAGCCCACGTACTGCAACAAAGAGTGGCCCCCGCTCACCGCAACTAGAGAAAGCCCGCGCACAGCAACGAAGAGCCTAGGCAGCCAAAGATAAATAAATAAATACGTCTATTTTTAAGAAAAGTGTTTTAGTAACTTACTAAAAGGCACGCAACCAGTAAACGTGAGCAAGAATTCAATCCCAAATCTGTCACACTGAAGTTTAAGCTAATACTTGAGATTAATAAAAACAGCACTAAATTAAAAGTTCAGAGATATTTTTTATTTCATACTTTCACTAATGCTCTTTGCAGATAAATCATGTCATTTATATGGGCCTTAGTTTTCACAACTTTAATAGTTGGAAGCTTGACTAGATGATCTGTATGTAGTCTTCCAATTCTAAAATGTTCCACTAATTTGGATTGCTACAATAATTGCCCTTGCAATACATGCATGCTGCCACCAAGTAGCAGTAGAGACTACTAGTTCCTTTTTTACCCCTAGTGGGGGTGCATTTTGACAGCGGACTTATCCGTCAATAGTACAACCTGTTAGTATAACTATAAGATAACAAAATAATCTGGTATTCTTTCCTGTAAAAGAGAAGCTTTACATTGTGTCTGTGAATCGTACCAGAATCACCTGTAGGTTTTTAAATATAGAGGAAATCCTGAACCCATTGAATGAGACTCTTCAGAGACAGGACTTGGGCATCTGGAATTTTGGGTTCCCATCATTTGTATATTTTATTTCATTTCATTTTTGCCTATGTACAATATTTGTCACATCCTTTTGAATCTTTAAAACTTTCTTTTTGTTTTAAATTTTAGAATATTCCATAATCTTCACCTACTTTTCATAAGGTGTTATCTGTTATGTTTATTCGATCTTGTGCTTCTCCTGGTTAAGACTTCTTTCTTTCCTTTTTTTTTTGTTTTTTTCGGGGCCCTGCCTCATGTCTTGCAGGATCTTAGTTCCCTGACCTGGGATTGGACCCCAGGGCCCCAGCAGTGAAAGCGTCATGTTGTAAATACTGGACCACCAGGGAAGTCCCAAGATTTCAGTTGTAAATGACTTCTTTCCCCACTCTAATTCATTCCTGGGATCAGTTTCATGTTTGGACATTAAAGCAACCTTGCATTGCCAGAATAAAGCTGCTTTGATTCTGATATATGATTGTTTTACATACCATGGATACAGTTTGTGCTTCTCTTTACACATTTTGCATGCATGTTCAAAGGAGAAACTGGCCTGTGATTCTATTCTCGTAATATTCTTTATCGATTTTTTTGTTGCTTTTTTAAGATTCTATACTTTATGTTTTATTTATTTATTTTTGGCTGCATTGGGTCTTCATTGCTGCATGCGAGCTTTCTCTAGTTTCGGCGAGCGGGGGTCTATTCTTTGTTGCGGTGAGTAGGCTTCTCATTGCAGCCTTCTGACCCCATGGGCTTCTGACCCCATTCGTCAGTGCTACTTCAGGTCCTCACCCCTTCCCTTCTGACCCTGGGCGGTGAAATCCTCTTTCTGCGGCTGGCGTGCGGCAGAAAGTCAACGAGGCAAGAGTAGGTTTGGAGTATCCAAGGAGCAGAAAGGATGTCAGCGTGTGGAAAACAGAGCGAGCAAATTGGAGAGGAGAACGAAACAGTCAGAGAGGAAACAGAGGCCCAGATTTCTAGGTCTGTGGAGGCACTCTGAGGACTTTGCATTTTCTGTGAAGAAGCCACTGAAGAAATTTGAGTGACATGATCTGACTTATGTTTTAACAAGATCTCTCTGGATGCCACGCTGATTAGAGACTGTAGGCGAACAAGGACAAGCCCCAGAAGACCAACAGTTGATTCAAAGAAATGATTACTCAAACATGGTCCCCCTCCTCAGTGAAGACGCAGAGCAGGAATTGGCAAATAATGGCCACGAATCAAATCAGGCTCTCAGCCTGGATCTGTGGGACTGTGAGCTAATAATGGTTCTCACGTTTAGAAAGCTTGTTGAAGAGGAAAGAGGAGGAGAAGCTACAGAAACTGTATATGGCCCACAAAGCCTAAGATATTTAAAATCCAGAAAATGCTTTCCAACACCTGACGTAAAGCATGTGGCTGGTAGGAGGTCCTCAACCAAATTTGGAAGAGGAATACATGAGTCAGTTAGTTCCTGAAAACACTGTAAAGTGATAGGTGTCAAGAAACATTTACCCCTTCACCCTTAACCTTCACAAATGATGCCAGTTCCATCGAGCTATTGAAAAATACATTCTGGCTTTCAGAAAAATAACCCAGAGGACATTTTCTCACATAGGCAAGGTCATAAACAACTGTCAAGTGAAGTTGAAATAGCAACAAATCAAATAATAACAAAAAACATTTTTACTGATTTTTAAATCTTACAAAGCATTTTCATGTTCATTATCTAATTTAATCCTCCAATCAACGTCATGAGATAGTTATTATTTCCCCATTAGAAATGACCACATATGAAATCCTGAGTGATTGCTCAAGAAAAGCTGAAATCTTGAGTGTTACATCTATTAAGGCCATGGTTGGGTGTTTTCCCATGGGAACATTGGATGCTAAAATCCACAGGGATTTTCAGCTCAAGATGGCAGACTAGGAACTATATTTACTTTCTGTTCCTCCTGAAACCATATCTAAATAAAACTGTAGAAATACCAAAATTAATCAACCAATAAAAGCCAAGATATTCTGGAAGTCATCAACCACAGAAAGATTTCAACACATTTCGAGAAGGCAAGCAATGAAATGGAGGAGCCATGAATAAAATAATGAAGAAAAAAGGCTGAGCCTAAGTAAGGTCTGCACAAAGTCACTCAGTTTTTGCTGAGCTCTGGTTATAGTCAAGGGCAGAGGAAAGAAGAGGGGCTGAAAACAAGGAGACAAACGTCATTTTAGGAAAAACACTTCATTTAATGAGCTCCAGGGAACACTCAGCCTGCTGCCATACTAACTCATGAATTACAATGGATTGTTGGTAAGCAAGACAAGAAAACAGGGAAGAAACAAAAGAAACAAAAATCAAGACACTGTTTCTAACTGAACTCTTCTCAAATGAGATTGAGGAATTATGGTTCAATGCCACAGCTGTAAATCATTTCTGCTCTTGGAGAGGTTACAAAGGGCTTATAATATTTCCCTTGTTTTCAGACAGAATTTAGGTCTGAGCAAAAGCTTTTGTGTCCTCCAACCCCAAAATTTATTGGGGATGGAAGCCCAGATTTGCTGGGACATACCATAAAAAGAATCTCATGAGCAGAGGGTCAAACTGATTTTGGAATATATGAATTATGCCCAGTGTGAGTTTCAATAGGTTTATATATATATATACATTTTTACTGATCTATATGATTTTGGGTTCTGAAACTTCTACATGTCACATGCGTGATACATAACAGACAATGTCAGCCCCAGGAGGGAGAAAACACTCCAATGAAGCAAGCCAAAGAAACAAGTTTTAAGCAAGGTCAAGTGATGTGTAGACCAGGATTGTTCAATTCCTACCTGTCATGCTGAAGCTTCCAGCTCCTGAATAACAACACATGCTTCCCTTGTCCTAGACAGCCAAGAGTACGTCTCCTCTCTTGGGCATAAGAATCCCTAGAGTTACATATGGGTAGTAAAGAGTGGACCCAGCTGTCATACTCACAATGACCAAATTGTGTTGATCGTACTTTATACCAATACATCGCTCCACGCTGAAGTTGCAATAAATGATATATTTGCTTTCTAGACATATGAATGAGACGCCTTACTGGATATACTCCAGGAAGGCCAGAGAAGCTGGCTTCTAATCCATACGGAACAAGTCACTGGTGAATTTCTTTCAGGATAACCCATGATTTATCTAGAATATCATCTTTACATATCTGGATCCTTCAAACTAGACAAAGGGAAAATACGGGCTTCAAGCCTCAGTTAGAAATATGGAATGGTGCCATGCTGACAACTGGTGGTCCCTGACCTGTATCTTCTGAGATTAGAACACAGTGTGGTGGATGACCAATTCATGCGTTGAACAAAAGAAGACCTCCTACAGGGCAGTGTAGCTGTTCGTTACAGGTATGGCACTTAGGGCTAAGTACCATAAGGACTACAAGAAGAAAAGAAAAACAAGTAACACATGAAGCATATACGATAAGGAGGCACCACAGTGCAGAGCACAAGCTCTGGAATCACACAGGCTTGGATCGAATCCCGGCTAAGCCACTACCATCTATATACCCTGAAGGACAGGCCAAGGTTTAAATGTTCTTTTACCAAATTTCAAAAAAGAAGTGAAGAAAGAACCTATCTTCCAGGAAGGGACATCGTGGGCTGCAGCATCCAGTCGGATCAGGGCTCTGCATCTCCTGCTCAGAAACCTTGGCCACCTGGCTCATGGTGATGCTGGCAGCTGAGCATCCCTGGAGAAGGCGATCCTGTCTCCAGGACTCGCAGAGGAGCTGGGGAGGTCTCCGGACGAGGTGGCCCACACCCTGGTAAGCTCTGGCTGCCTCCTGCCCTCAGGTCTGAGCAGGCTCTGGCCTCTGGGCCCCGTGGTGGGGAAGGCCTGGCCGATACATACGCAGGGCTGAGGGGCCTGCAGAGCCAGTCCCCAGGCAGGGTGAGCTCTGGACGAGGCTTCCACAGTCCCCAACAGTCTCCGCATGGTGGCCCATCTGGTGCCAAACACCTGCCACCCACAGCCAGTAGTCCCAGCCACTAGAAAGTCCAGAAGGGGCCCCGCCCTTTGCCTTTGGGCCGGGGTTAAGCCAGCAGCTGGGCTTGCATGTGACCCCTGCCGCACCCCCTGCCCCGCCCGCTCTTTCTCTGTGACACCTACAATGGATATGTCATAAAGCCAGGCAGAGCCAGTGCTATAAATTCAGAGGAGTTAGAATCTAGGAAGAGGCTCTCCCACTTTCACTCTCTGCTCTCAGATCAGGCAGGCAGTACCTCTAATATGGAAGCTATGGACACCACACCTCCTTCACACGCTGTCATCTTCCATTCTGCTCCTGTTTTCCCGAGCACCCCATTTACGGCCCTGGCGGGCATCGGTGCTTCAGCAGGAAGCACGTCAGACCCCCAACCTATGGACACCACACCTCCTTCACACGCTGTCATCTTCCATTCTGCTCCTGTTTTCCCCACCACCTCATTTACGGCCCTGGCGGGCATCGGTGCTTCAGCAGGAAGCATGTCAGACCCCGAACCTATGGATACCACACCACCTTCACACGCTGTCATCTTCCATTCTGCTCCTGTTTTCTCCAGCACCCCATTTACGGCTTTGGCGGGCATCGGTGCTTCAGCAGGAAGCACGTCAGACCCCCAACCTATGGACACCACACCTCCTTCACACGCTGTCATCTTCCATTCTGCTCCTGTTTTCCCCACCACCCCATTTACGGCCCTGGCGGGCATCGGTGCTTCAGCAGGAAGCATGTCAGACCCCGAACCTATGGACACCACACCACCTTCACATGCTGTCATCTTCCATTCTGCTCCTGTTTTCTCCAGCACCCCATTTATGGCCCTGGCGGGCATCGGTGCTTCAGCAGGAAGCACGTCAGACCCCGAACCTATGGACACCACACCTCCTTCACACGCTGTCATCTTCTATTCTGCTCCTGTTTTCTCCAGCAACCCATTTACGCCTTTGGTGGGCATCGGTGCCTCAGCAGTCAGCACCTCAGACCCCGAACCTATGGACACCACACCTCCTTCCCACGCTGTCATCTTCCATCCTGCTCCTCTTTACCCCAGCACCCCATTTACGGCTTAGGCCGGCACTGGTTCTTCACCAGGCAGCACCTCTAACACCAAAGCTATGGACACCACACCTCCTTCCCAGGCTGTCATTTTCCAGTCTGCCCTGTCTCCAATAGAACCACTACCCATTTCACACCGCTGTTCCAAGTTCTGGGAACACACCACCCAGTGATAGCAATGCCTCAGCC
Organism: Grampus griseus; assembly: GCF_964374135.1. Taxonomy (NCBI): domain Eukaryota; kingdom Metazoa; phylum Chordata; class Mammalia; order Artiodactyla; family Delphinidae; genus Grampus; species Grampus griseus. The sequence goes on along the minus strand of NW_028133245.1, from coordinate 417,582 downwards.
CATGCCTCGACTCATTTACCTGCGACGTGAGCCAACAGATAGACCAACACTTCAAAGTTATGACAGAAAGTTGAGTAAGTTATACGCTTGGAATTTCATTTATTATTATTAACAAGCACAACTGTAGTGCTTAGACTATAACAAGTACTATTCTAAGGGCTTACCAAATATTAACTCACTTATTCCTCATAATGGCAACCCTAGAGGTAGGGAATATTCATAATGTTCACTTTTCTGGGGGAAACTGAGGCCCAGAGACGTTGAAGAGCTTGCCTAATGCCACACAGTAAGTAGGTGGCAAAACCCGGGATTAAAACTAGACCGTCTAGACTTTCATCACTTTGCTGTGTCACCGTACTATAAGTTGTGGTTAGGGAAGGAACTAAATTGACAAGACTCTGAACTAAAAGGAGAAGGGAGAAATGAGAAAATGAGTGATCCTAGAAACTAGAGTAGAGTTAGGCTCAGAAATTTCTGGTGATGAGACCCAGAAGAACAAGAACTTGGTTGGAATATTAACTTGGGGTAGTATCTGAATCCATGGAGAAATGGTTTTGTTTTCTGTAAAATTTAGAAAGGTCAGTTGGATGAAGATTAATGAAGACAAAAGTAGAAAGGAAAAGAAAAAGGTGCCTTAAGGGAGACATAACCGCTTCCCTCTACGTACCCACAGGTGGGGTCCTGTGGGAAAGGATGGAGCTCTCTCTACCGGGTTGGTCACCAGGCTGAACAAGGAGAAACATGGCAACCATTGTACTGGTTTTGATGATCTCTCAAAACCAAGGCTTCAGTTTCCAAGAACGACCTACGGTAGCATAACTAGTGTGTGTCACACATGCCACTAAGTGTGTTTCCAGTCACACATTTTAATTGGACAACTACTTCCTATGAGGTAGGCATCAGTTCCCTATGGCTGCTGTAACAAATGACTACAAATGTGCTTGCTTCTAACAAAACACACTTATTTTCTTATGGTTCTGGAAGACAGAGGTCCAAAACCAGTTTCCCTGGGCTGAAACCAGAAGTCGACAGGGCCATCCATCCTCCTTCTAGAGGCTCTAAGCGAGAATCTGTTTGTTTCCTCGCCAGCATTCCTTCACTTCTGGCCACATCAATGCAACCCCAACTTTGTCATCACATTCTCTTTGGAGTACAAATTTCCTCTGCCTCTCTCTTATGAGAACACCAGTGGTTATATTTGGGCCCATCCAGGTAGTCCAGGAGAATCTTCCCATCTGAGAACCATTACTTTCATCCCACTGGCAAAGTGCCTTCTGCCATTTAAGGTGACATCCACAGGTTCTGGAGAGTAGAATGTGGACATTTGGGGGCAATGGTATTATTCAGTCTACTACAAGGTAGATACTATTATCTTTCTCAGATGTAGGAAATGACGTTTAGGGAAGTAGTTTGTCTCAGGTCTACAATTTCCAGAGTAGAGACTTAAATTCTGCCACTGACACTTTAGGACACATCCTAAACAACTTGAATCTGTGTCCTTAACTACTGCATAATCCTTGGTTAAGAGTCACACTTAGGTATCAAGACCCAATTGAATACAACACAAGTACTGTCTCCTCTTTCACTATGTTTGCCTCGTGTACTGATGAATCTTGCCCAGAGCAGAAGAGTTCAGAAAATTGTTATGCAGGTTTACGAAGAGAAAGCATTTACTGTTTGATGTGCCCGGAGTAACGGAAGGCTTTTTCAAATAAAATATGCCACCAAATAGTCAAGTGTCACAACAGAGGTAACCCCGTGGGAGTCACGAGGAGACTAAAATTATCTCCAATTGTGCAGGAGAGAAAAGTTTCACTGAAGGCAGGTGTAGTTCAGCCAAGCCCTACAGCACAGAAGTAGGAATGTGGGTATGTACGAATGGGAAACACTTTAATGCAGAATGGATGAGAAATATGCATTCGACCTATTCTAAAACAACTGGCTTATTAACTCAGTAAATCGATGTAGTCAGTCAAACTAGCTTTAGCTGATTACTTATCCAGGGAATAGCTGTTTAGAGTAATTTTTGTCATAGAACAGTAAATAAAATGGTTGAACTATAGCTTTAGGCTTGCTAAGTGAAATAGATTGCTCTAGATGATTTTCAAGTGACTTACTTGGTAGTACTCACGAAATTGGGGGTTAACAATTGCTTAAGAAAACAAAGAGAATTGATTTTAAATAAAGTACTTACTGTGTGAACTATCTGTTCAGTAGCTCATGTTAAATGGATGTTTATAATCCCCATTGGACAACCAACTACTTTTTTGCAAATGGCAATGTGAATTGCTCTCGCATAAACTATAGCAATGACCACCTATCTAATTTGTTGTCCAAACCAGAAATCTTCTAACAATACTGGTGTCCTAATAAAAATAAGCACGAAGGGAACACACACTGGGTGTCTCCCGTGTGCCTGTGCATGCATCTATATCTCACTGAAGCCCCATAACAGCCCCCAAGAGAGGGACTCTGAGTGTCCCCATGCTGCTTGTGGAGAAACAGGCACAGGAAGGTTCAATAGTCTATCTACCTAATATCACACAGAGGGTGGGAGAGCCCGTTTTTTAACCACCTGCCTCCAATTCCAGGTGCCGGGAGCCAGACTCAGCCTACAGCTCTCTTCTGCTCGCCTGGAGGTGAAACAAGGTGTCATGATTAGTCAAATCCCGGTCTTCACTCATCAAGGTAGCTTGAACACCTGCACGTCCTCCAAGTAGCATGTAGCATAAGCAATAAGATGTTTGCCCCGTGATCCTCCAGGAACTTGGAATCAGCTGTGCCTGGTTAGGCTGAGCTGGTTTAGAGTGGAGAGGACCACCGATCTTCCACCTGGGCAAGTGCCTTTTGACCTCCTGCCATCAGAGGGCCAAAACTCCAGCCTGAGAATGTGCTGAGGCCTGTAGCCTAGTTATGCCAGCTCAGAACAATGATGAGCACACGTTTTTCCAATCACCTTTCCTCATGCTCCCCATGCCTCATACTGCCCTGCTTCTTTATTCTTTATCCCACAGATACCCAAAGCCCCTTGCCTTTGGGGAGGCGGATTTGAGACCTATTGTCACGTCACGTCCTCGCTTGGCTGCCCTGTGAATAAACCTCCTCTTTGCTGCAAACCTCAGCATTTCAGTGTTTTGGCTTGCTGCGCCTCAGACAGAATGGTTGGGAGCAGTGGTACAGGACCCTTGCATGTGAGGGAAGCTGGTTCCTAGTAGTCACATTGCGGATGTTTTCTCCTCTCGGGGTGGGGGTGGGGCAGACATCCTGCTCTTCCGGAAAGGGAGAAACACAGGTGCCAAACCCTTGCCCTCAGCGTCACCATCACCTAGGAGCTTGTTAGAAGCACAGAATCCAGGCCCCACCCAGAACTACTGAATACCAGCCTGCATTTAACAAGATCCCCAAGAGAGGCATACCCATATTAAAGTTGGAGAGGCACCAAGCTGTCATCGTCTTCTCCGCAGCTAATGAAAACGAAGCAAAGATTCATCCCGAGCCGACTCTGCCTCAGTCACCTGGATATCCCATGAGCTCATTTAATCCTCCCCAGAACCTGCAAATGAGACTGAGGGTCAGAGTGGTCTAGCACCCAAGGTTCCATAAGAGAACATGACCAAGGCTCACTGGAGCCAAGACTTCCAAAAAAGAAGGCCCCTGAGCACAGCATGGCACCACCACAGCCCAAACCGTGGGCCTGGAGGGTAGACCAGGCTCCCCACGCAGAGTTCACACCATTCGACAGATGCCCACAGCAGACCACAAGGCAATATGAGAAGTAACTTCTGATTGTGGAATCTCTGAACTTTGAGATTGAAAGAAAAAAATCTGTTTTCGGGGGATGGTTAAAACAGTTCTACCAAGGAGTAAAGAGAGGGCATCTCAAGCGTCCTTCTGGACTAAGAATTTAATGCCTACTTATTGAGAAATACTCCGTGCATTTGCTCAGCCCTACGCCAAGATGAAGTTCTCTGTGCCCTAGAAGCTTAGGTTCTAAAAAGGCCACAGAAATGGGTGAGACCTAAAAAATGCCAGAACAATGCAACGGCCTTAATCAGACTGTCTTTGCTTTGCCTTGCTTACAAGTCACTGACTTTAAACTGAATATGGTGTCATGTCTTTATGTTTCTTGAAGCTTTTTTTTTTTTTCAAAAGATCATATAAAGATTTTCTTCCATGGTAAGACTTTTATATTGTATTTTTCTTAAACTGGACTGTGGCACATTTACCCTCCATCAGATGATTGCTTATAACTCACCTTGCTTTGTTAAGAATACCGCTAGAGGCTTCTATGTCCCTACTAAAGAAAATACATTTTCAGGCCCATTGAAACCAATGAAAATCCAAGATTTCAGAGCACAAGATAATGAAAATTCTCTCTATCCGCGTCTTTTACTGCTTTTAATCTGTTAACAGTCCCTAAGTGTGTCAGATGAAAGGTACTGTCGCGGGAATTGACATCATTAACAGCATTCCATACAGGTAAGTCTTGATTGTTCCAATTTCTCAAAAAGTTGGACATATTTACTGCCTCTATGACATCTCTAGGGTGTGTGGAAGAAATAAAAAAGAGGCCTGTACAATGTATTTCTCCAAATATACACACAAATAGTTTGCACATACAAACAGGGAAACCTTATAAATAACGTATGGGGAGCAAAGGATTGTCGGTAACGGAACTACTCATTTCGAAAGACAACACTGTCACCAAGTGTCCCCTCACCAAAACTGACTGGGAATTTTTAGGGGCCACCAAACCAGAGATGGAGATTTTTAGGCACATTCTTGCCAGAAAAGAGAGCCTAGGGCATAAACCACTCAACTTGTTGGCACGAATGCCAGGGCAACCCAAGCAAGTGGATATACAAGCCTACGTAACGCTTGGAAGTAGGAAGCTTTGGGGGACTACACCTGGGCTGGTACTGGCCTCCCTCCCCAAAGGGACAAGGAGAGCAGAAACCTGGATGGAGTCAAGAGAGAGAACAAAGAAAGGCAAGGCTGGGTATGGAGCAACGTGTGGATCCAGGAGCATGTGTCTCAGAACTGCCGGGGCTCTGCAGACCAGCTGCATCCCCATTCTCCTTGACCCTCATGGGTATAATGAACTCAGGATGGGCGCATCCCGGCTGCCAAGTCACTTCCACCTGTCCATGGAGTTCATAGTTACTTGCTCACAGTGAACCAACCTCTCTGGACCTAACAGCTACTGCAGGAGGCGGTAGTGGAGAACAAGGTGACGACAACGACCAGATGCGAAGGAGGAAGCGACGTTCAGCGGACCGACTGGGTGGACTGATGGTGTGGGGTTAAGTCTGCAGAGCTAAAGGGGCCAGATGTAGAAAAGGGAAGGGGAACCATGAGGATATGGTCAAGCCCCATCGTATGGATATTTCATCCATATGTTGTATGCAAATCCCATTCAATTTGCTCTGAGTGAACAAGGGAGAACAAAATTATCCTTTAAACCATGTCAGTGACTTTATTTACCATCTCATTTGATGAGCTCATAGCCCAGGGGCAGAGGGAAATGGGAGCTGTGAGTCTGCCATCTCTCAGGAAGTCTCAGGCCTCAGAGGCCCCTCAGAGCCAAACTACCTCACCTTTTGCACTTTTCAAGCAACGTTATTCCTAAGTGCGAGTCACCCTCTTCATCAGGTTCTCCAAGAAACAGCAATCTCTCCCAATGAGAGAGGAAAAATGGGCTACTTTGGCTTGCTGAGGCACAATATGTAGTTCTCCAAAATGGTACCTGCCTGGGGATTTTTCAAGAAAATTAAGCATCAGTGGTGATTTGTTTGTCTTCACATAACGTATGACCCAGGTGTGCTGAGAAATAAGAAAAGGACGAACGAATCAAGGGCGGCTGATCCAAGGAGGCAAGGGGCAACTTCCACAGCCTATGTGGAAAGCTAGAGGGAGGGAACATCCAGCTGGTGGGAGCTGAAGACAGGGGCCAGTCCTCCTTGGGCTCGGGATGCCACCCCCTCTTCCTACATCTTCACGCTCTCCTTCTCTGTTGGCCCCTCCCAGCCATATTAAAGAGCCACAACGAACTGCTCTCCTCCATTCCATTCTCCTGTCCTCCTATCCACCCCTCCCTTCTTTCCCTTTGTCATCAATTTCTTGACTTGCCCCCCATTTCTCCCCTCCCATCCACACTGCGGTCTGGTTTCTGCCCCCCTACTCTCGTGAAACTGATCTCCTTGAAGCCCCCAATGATTTCTCCGTTGACAAGTCCAGGGCACTACTTCTCAATCCTTATCTTTGTGACCGCCAAGCCGAGTCAGATCTTAAACAACGTCTCTGTCTTGAAAATCTCTTCCCTTGGCTTCCGTGCCACCTTTCCTTTTCTTTCCATGAGACCGATCACAACCAGTGCTGCAGATTCCATCGAATTAAGGAATGCTGTTGCCTACATGTGTGAATGAGCTCAAGTGAGTAAAGTACTGAAGTAGAGGACAGCTAAAGTGAAACGTCTTCATGAATGTCCACGTGGCTGAGCAGCAAGTTATCATTTCCTACATGTGCTAAAGAAGAAGAGTTGGGTTTTATTTTATTTACTTTTCCCTGGACTGTGTTGAATGACTATCATCTACAAGTTCAGGCTACTTTTGGCTGAGGATTAATGCACTGGGAGAGCTGAGAGAAAACTGAACAATAGAGCTGTCTTTTTCTTGACCAGTTCACCTTAGTTTCCCAAACTCTAAGTCTTTCCCGAATTCTTTCTCCTTTTTATTGTAGTAAAAGGAACATAACACAACATCCACCATTTGGATCATTTTACAATTCACCGTACCATTCAGTGGAATTTACTACTGTCACAGTGTTGTGCAACTATCACCACTGCCTAGCTGCAAAACATTTTCATCAACCAAGAGGAAACCTACACCCATTTTAAGGAGTCATTCCCTATTTCCCTCTCTTCCAACACCCTGGCAACCACTAATGTAGAATCTTTTCTGTGTGTATGGATTTGCCACTGCTGGACATTTCATATAAATGGAACCATACGATATGTAGCCTTTCATGCCTGACTCCTTTCACTTAGTTGCATCCATCATGTAGCATGTATCAGAAATCCACTCACTGTTATGGCTGAATCCTTCATACCCTTTGAATACAAAATTAAAAATACGTTGAGAGTGAAGCTCTGTTTTAATGGCACATCTATTAGGCCAATTCATTGAAAGAAGCTGAAGATGGAGATATTGTTGTGAAATGATAATCATTGAGAAGCCTCAGCCAATTGGATAACGAAGTTTGGGAAATGTTGCAAAAAATTATCTGCTTTACGTTAAAAGCCTATTAAACAAGGATGCAGGAGATTGTCTTTTTCTTGCAGGTAACTTAAATGAGGCAGAAAGAAATAACGGCCCTTTAAAACACATTTTGAAAGGATTCTATTTATTCTTAATAGACGAATGGGAGTACAGGAAGTTCACATCCAATATGGACTCCCTGTCCAAACACTGTTTATCGTTCTAGCCACCACTATCGAATTATATTTCTTGAGAGTAAGGCAGCTCAATTCCTGCATATTACTTTCTAAAATTCATCCATCAAATCCATTAATACAGTATAAACAAGAGTTGTTCATGTTTAAGTGCACTTCAAATATCAGGTATAAAGAACCCCCAGTAAGAAAAAAAATCCTATATCTCTTGCCAGGATGTGGTCAGCTGTGGGGTGCTCTGCTAGCTGAAAGACACATTCATTATTAAGGGGATAGAGGCTGTTTAAGTGGGATGAGAGCCAAAAAATTTTAACTACATATATGTGTGAAGAACAGTGCTAGGTTATCTCATATTCTATATCAGTCAAGGCTCACCATTTTACATACGTGAAAAGCAAAGTTAAAAGTGTATTAGTAGGGCTTCCCTGTTGGCGCGGTGGTTAAGGATCCACCTGCCAGTGCACGGGACACACGTTTGAGCCCTGATGCGGGAAGATCCCACATGCCACGGAGCAACTAAGACCATGTGCCACAACTACTGAGCCTGCGTGCTAGAGCCTGTGAACCACAGCTACAGAAGCCCACGCACCTAGACCCCGTGCTCAGCAACAACGAGAAGCCACCACAATGAGAAGCCCACGTACTGCAACAAAGAGTGGCCCCCGCTCACCGCAACTAGAGAAAGCCCGCGCACAGCAACGAAGAGCCTAGGCAGCCAAAGATAAATAAATAAATACGTCTATTTTTAAGAAAAGTGTTTTAGTAACTTACTAAAAGGCACGCAACCAGTAAACGTGAGCAAGAATTCAATCCCAAATCTGTCACACTGAAGTTTAAGCTAATACTTGAGATTAATAAAAACAGCACTAAATTAAAAGTTCAGAGATATTTTTTATTTCATACTTTCACTAATGCTCTTTGGAGATAAATCATGTCATTTATATGGGCCTTAGTTTTCACAACTTTAATAGTTGGAAGCTTGACTAGATGATCTGTATGTAGTCTTCCAATTCTAAAATGTTCCACTAATTTGGATTGCTACAATAATTGCCCTTGCAATACATGCATGCTGCCACCAAGTAGCAGTAGAGACTACTAGTTCCTTTTTTACCCCTAGTGGGGGTGCATTTTGACAGCGGACTTATCCGTCAATAGTACAACCTGTTAGTATAACTATAAGATAACAAAATAATCTGGTATTCTTTCCTGTAAAAGAGAAGCTTTACATTGTGTCTGTGAATCGTACCAGAATCACCTGTAGGTTTTTAAATATAGAGGAAATCCTGAACCCATTGAATGAGACTCTTCAGAGACAGGACTTGGGCATCTGGAATTTTGGGTTCCCATCATTTGTATATTTTATTTCATTTCATTTTTGCCTATGTACAATATTTGTCACATCCTTTTGAATCTTTAAAACTTTCTTTTTGTTTTAAATTTTAGAATATTCCATAATCTTCACCTACTTTTCATAAGGTGTTATCTGTTATGTTTATTCGATCTTGTGCTTCTCCTGGTTAAGACTTCTTTCTTTCCTTTTTTTTTTTTTTGTTTTTTTCGGGGCCCTGCCTCATGTCTTGCAGGATCTTAGTTCCCTGACCTGGGATTGGACCCCAGGGCCCCAGCAGTGAAAGCATCATGTTCTAAATACTGGACCACCAGGGAAGTCCCAAGATTTCAGTTGTAAATGACTTCTTTCCCCACTCTAATTCATTCCTGGGATCAGTTTCATGTTTGGACATTAAAGCAACCTTGCATTGCCAGAATAAAGCTACTTTGATTCTGATATATGATTGTTTTACATACCATGGATACAGTTTGTGCTTCTCTTTACACATTTTGCATGCATGTTCAAAGGAGAAACTGGCCTGTGATTCTATTCTCGTAATATTCTTTATCGATTTTTTTGTTGCTTTTTTAAGATTCTATACTTTATGTTTTGTTTATTTATTTTTGGCTGCATTGGGTCTTCATTGCTGCATGCGAGCTTTCTCTAGTTTCGGCGAGCGGGGGTCTATTCTTTGTTGCGGTGAGTAGGCTTCTCATTGCAGCCTTCTGACCTCATGGGCTTCTGACCCCATTCGTCAGTGCTACTTCAGGTCCTCACCCCTTCCCTTCTGACCCTGGGTGGTGAAATCCTCTTTCTGCGGCTGGCGTGCGGCAGAAAGTCAATGAGGCAAGAGTAGGTTTGGAGTATCCAAGGAGCAGAAAGGATGTCAGCATGTGGAAAACAGAGCGAGCAAATTGGAGAGGAGAACGAAACAGTCAGAGAGGAAACAGAGGCCCAGATTTCTAGGTCTGTGGAGGCACTCTGAGGACTTTGCATTTTCTGTGAAGAAGCCACTGAAGAAATTTGAGTGACATGATCTGACTTATGTTTTAACAAGATCTCTCTGGATGCCACGCTGATTAGAGACTGTAGGCGAGCAAGGACAAGCCCCAGAAGACCAACAGTTGATTCAAAGAAATGATTACTCAAACATGGTCCCCCTCCTCAGTGAAGACGCAGAGCAGGAATTGGCAAATAATGGCCACGAATCAAATCAGGCTCTCAGCCTGGATCTGTGGGACTGTGAGCTAATAATGGTTCTCACGTTTAGAAAGCTTGTTGAAGAGGAAAGAGGAGGAGAAGCTACAGAAACTGTATATGGCCCACAAAGCCTAAGATATTTAAAATCCAGAAAATGCTTTCCAACACCTGATGTAAAGCATGTGGCTGGTAGGAGGTCCTCAACCAAATTTGGAAGAGGAATACATGAGTCAGTTAGTTCCTGAAAACACTGTAAAGTGATAGGTGTCAAGAAACATTTACCCCTTCACCCTTAACCTTCACAAATGATGCCAGTTCCATTGAGCTATTGAAAAATACATTCTGGCTTTCCGAAAAATAACCCAGAGGACATTTTCTCACATAGGCAAGGTCATAAACAACTGTCAAGTGAAGTTGAAATAGCAACAAATCAAATAATAACAAAAAACATTTTTACTGATTTTTAAATCTTACAAAGCATTTTCATGTTCATTATCTAATTTAATCCTCCAATCAACGTCATGAGATAGTTATTATTTCCCCATTAGAAATGACCACATATGAAATCCTGAGTGATTGCTCAAGAAAAGCTGAAATCTTGAGTGTTACATCTATTAAGGCCATGGTTGGGTGTTTTCCCATGGGAACATTGGATGCTAAAATCCACAGGGATTTTCAGCTCAAGATGGCAGACTAGGAACTATATTTACTTTCTGTTCCTCCTGAAACCATATCTAAATAAAACTGTAGAAATACCAAAATTAATCAACCAATAAAAGCCAAGATATTCTGGAAGTCATCAACCACAGAAAGATTTCAACACATTTCGAGAAGGCAAGCAATGAAATGGAGGAGCCATGAATAAAATAATGAAGAAAAAAAGGCTGAGCCTAAGTAAGGTCTGCACAAAGTCACTCAGCTTTTGCTGAGCTCTGGTTATAGTCAAGGGCAGAGGAAAGAAGAGGGGCTGAAAACAAGGAGACAAACGTCATTTTAGGAAAAACACTTCATTTAATGAGCTCCAGGGAACACTCAGCCTGCTGCCATACTAACTCATGAATTACAATGGATTGTTGGTAAGCAAGACAAGAAAACAGGGAAGAAACAAAAGAAACAAAAATCAAGACACTGTTTCTAACTGAACTCTTCTCAAATGAGATCGAGGAATTATGGTTCAATGCCACAGCTGTAAATCATTTCTGCTCTTGGAGAGGTTACAAAGGGCTTATAATATTTCCCTTGTTTTCAGACAGAATTTAGGTCTGAGCAAAAGCTTTTGTGTCCTCCAACCCCAAAATTTATTGGGGATGGAAGCCCAGATTTGCTGGGACATACCATAAAAAGAATCTCATGAGCAGAGGGTCAAACTGATTTTGGAATATATGAATTATGCCCAGTGTGAGTTTCAATAGGTGTATATATATATATACATTTTTACTGATCTATATGATTTTGGGTTCTGAAACTTCTACATGTCACATGCGTGATACATAACAGACAATGTCAGCCCCAGGAGGGAGAAAACACTCCAATGAAGCAAGCCAAAGAAACAAGTTTTAAGCAAGGTCAAGTGATGTGTAGACCAGGATTGTTCAATTCCTACCTGTCATGCTGAAGCTTCCAGCTCCTGAATAACAACACATGCTTCCCTTGTCCTAGACAGCCAAGAGTACGTCTCCTCTCTTGGGCATAAGAATCCCTAGAGTTACATATGGGTAGTAAAGAGTGGACCCAGCTGTCATACTCACAATGACCAAATTGTGTTGATCGTACTTTATACCAATACATCGCTCCACGCTGAAGTTGCAATAAATGATATATTTGCTTTCTAGACATATGAATGAGACGCCTTACTGGATATACTCCAGGAAGGCCAGAGAAGCTGGCTTCTAATCCATACGGAACAAGTCACTGGTGAATTTCTTTCAGGATAACCCATGATTTATCTAGAATATCATCTTTACATATCTGGATCCTTCAAACTAGACAAAGGGAAAATACGGGCTTCAAGCCTCAGTTAGAAGTATGGAATGGTGCCATGCTGACAACTGGTGGTCCCTGACCTGTATCTTCTGAGATTAGAACACAGTGTGGTGGATGACCAATTCATGCGTTGAACAAAAGAAGACCTCCTACAGGGCAGTGTAGCTGTTCGTTACAGGTATGGCACTTAGGGCTAAGTACCATAAGGACTACAAGAAGAAAAGAAAAACAAGTAACACATGAAGCATATACGATAAGGAGGCACCACAGTGCAGAGCACAAGCTCTGGAATCACACAGGCTTGGATTGAATCCCGGCTAAGCCACTACCATCTATATACCCTGAAGGACAGGCCAAGGTTTAAATGTTCTTTTACCAAATTTCAAAAAAGAAGTGAAGAAAGAACCTATCTGCCAGGAAGGGACATCGTGGGCTGCAGCATCCAGTCGGATCAGGGCTCTGCATCTCCTGCTCAGAAACCTTGGCCACCTGGCTCATGGTGATGCTGGCAGCTGAGCAGCCCTGGAGAAGGCGATCCTGTCTCCAGGACTCGCAGAGGAGCTGGGGAGGTCTCCGGACGAGGTGGCCCACACCCTGGTAAGCTCTGGCTGCCTCCTGCCCTCAGGTCTGAGCAGGCTCTGGCCTCTGGGCCCCGTGGTGGGGAAGGCCTGGCCGATACATACGCAGGGCTGAGGGGCCTGTAGAGCCAGTCCCCAGGCAGGGTGAGCTCTGGACGAGGCTTCCACAGTCTCCAACAGTCTCCGCATGGTGGCCCATCTGGTGCCAAACACCTGCCACCCACAGCCAGTAGTCCCAGCCACTAGAAAGTCCAGAAGGGGCCCCGCCCTTTGCCTTTGGGCCGGGGTTAAGCCAGCAGCTGGGCTTGCATGTGACCCCTGCCTCACCCCTTGCCCAGCCCGCTCTTTCTCTGTGACACCTACAATGGATATGTCATAAAGCCAGGCAGAGCCAGTGCTATAAATTCAGAGGAGTTAGAATCTAGGAAGAGGCTCTCCCACTTTCACTCTCTGCTCTCAGATCAGGCAGGCAGTACCTCTAATATGGAAGCTATGGACACCACACCTCCTTCACACGCTGCCCTCTTCCATTCTGCTCCTGTTTTCCCGAGCACCCCATTTACGGCCCTGGCGGGCATCGGTGCTTCAGCAGGAAGCACGTCAGACCCCGAACCTATGGACACCACACCTCCTTCACACGCTGTCATCTTCCATTCTGCTCCTGTTTTCCCCACCACCCCATTTACGGCCCTGGCGGGCATCGGTGCTTCAGCAGGAAGCACGTCAGACCCCGAACCTATGGACACCACACCTCCTTCACACGCTGTCATCTTCCATTCTGCTCCTGTTTTCCCCACCACCCCATTTACGGCCCTGGCGGGCATCGGTGCTTCAGCAGGAAGCACGTCAGACCCCCAACCTATGGACACCACACCTCCTTCACACGCTGTCATCTTCCATTCTGCTCCTGTTTTCCCCACCACCTCATTTACGGCCCTGGCGGGCATCGGTGCTTCAGCAGGAAGCATGTCAGACCCCGAACCTATGGATACCACACCACCTTCACACGCTGTCATCTTCCATTCTGCTCCTGTTTTCTCCAGCACCCCATTTACGGCTTTGGCGGGCATCGGTGCTTCAGCAGGAAGCACGTCAGACCCCCAACCTATGGACACCACACCTCCTTCACACGCTGTCATCTTCCATTCTGCTCCTGTTTTCCCCACCACCCCATTTACGGCCCTGGCGGGCATCGGTGCTTCAGCAGGAAGCATGTCAGACCCCGAACCTATGGACACCACACCACCTTCACATGCTGTCATCTTCCATTCTGCTCCTGTTTTCTCCAGCACCCCATTTATGGCCCTGGCGGGCATCGGTGCTTCAGCAGGAAGCACGTCAGACCCCGAACCTATGGACACCACACCTCCTTCACACGCTGTCATCTTCTATTCTGCTCCTGTTTTCTCCAGCAACCCATTTACGCCTTTGGTGGGCATCGGTGCCTCAGCAGTCAGCACCTCAGACCCCGAACCTATGGACACCACACCTCCTTCCCACGCTGTCATCTTCCATCCTGCTCCTCTTTACCCCAGCACCCCATTTACGGCTTAGGCCGGCACTGGTTCTTCACCAGGCAGCACCTCTAACACCAAAGCTATGGACACCACACCTCCTTCCCAGGCTGTCATTTTCCAGTCTGCCCTGTCTCCAATAGAACCACTACCCATTTCACACCGCTGTTCCAAGTTCTGGGAACACACCACCCAGTGATAGCAATGCCTCAGCCCATGCCTCGACTCATTTACCTGCGACGTGAGCCAACAGATAGACCAACACTTCAAAGTTATGACAGAAAGTTGAGTAAGTTATACGCTTGGAATTTCATTTATTATTATTAACAAGCACAACTGTAGTGCTTAGACTATAACAAGTACTATTCTAAGGGCTTACCAAATATTAACTCACTTATTCCTCATAATGGCAACCCTAGAGGTAGGGAATATTCATAATGTTCACTTTTCTGGGGGAAACTGAGGCCCAGAGACGTTGAAGAGCTTGCCTAATGCCACACAGTAAGTAGGTGGCAAAACCCGGGATTAAAACTAGACCGTCTAGACTTTCATCACTTTGCTGTGTCACCGTACTATAAGTTGTGGTTAGGGAAGGAACTAAATTGACAAGACTCTGAACTAAAAGGAGAAGGGAGAAATGAGAAAATGAGTGATCCTAGAAACTAGAGTAGAGTTAGGCTCAGAAATTTCTGGTGATGAGACCCAGAAGAACAAGAACTTGGTTGGAATATTAACTTGGGGTAGTATCTGAATCCATGGAGAAATGGTTTTGTTTTCTGTAAAATTTAGAAAGGTCAGTTGGATGAAGATTAATGAAGACAAAAGTAGAAAGGAAAAGAAAAAGGTGCCTTAAGGGAGACATAACCGCTTCCCTCTACGTACCCACAGGTGGGGTCCTGTGGGAAAGGATGGAGCTCTCTCTACCGGGTTGGTCACCAGGCTGAACAAGGAGAAACATGGCAACCATTGTACTGGTTTTGATGATCTCTCAAAACCAAGGCTTCAGTTTCCAAGAACGACCTACGGTAGCATAACTAGTGTGTGTCACACATGCCACTAAGTGTGTTTCCAGTCACACATTTTAATTGGACAACTACTTCCTATGAGGTAGGCATCAGTTCCCTATGGCTGCTGTAACAAATGACTACAAATGTGCTTGCTTCTAACAAAACACACTTATTTTCTTATGGTTCTGGAAGACAGAGGTCCAAAACCAGTTTCCCTGGGCTGAAACCAGAAGTCGACAGGGCCATCCATCCTCCTTCTAGAGGCTCTAAGCGAGAATCTGTTTGTTTCCTCGCCAGCATTCCTTCACTTCTGGCCACATCAATGCAACCCCAACTTTGTCATCACATTCTCTTTGGAGTACAAATTTCCTCTGCCTCTCTCTTATGAGAACACCAGTGGTTATATTTGGGCCCATCCAGGTAGTCCAGGAGAATCTTCCCATCTGAGAACCATTACTTTCATCCCACTGGCAAAGTGCCTTCTGCCATTTAAGGTGACATCCACAGGTTCTGGAGAGTAGAATGTGGACATTTGGGGGCAATGGTATTATTCAGTCTACTACAAGGTAGATACTATTATCTTTCTCAGATGTAGGAAATGACGTTTAGGGAAGTAGTTTGTCTCAGGTCTACAATTTCCAGAGTAGAGACTTAAATTCTGCCACTGACACTTTAGGACACATCCTAAACAACTTGAATCTGTGTCCTTAACTACTGCATAATCCTTGGTTAAGAGTCACACTTAGGTATCAAGACCCAATTGAATACAACACAAGTACTGTCTCCTCTTTCACTATGTTTGCCTCGTGTACTGATGAATCTTGCCCAGAGCAGAAGAGTTCAGAAAATTGTTATGCAGGTTTACGAAGAGAAAGCATTTACTGTTTGATGTGCCCGGAGTAACGGAAGGCTTTTTCAAATAAAATATGCCACCAAATAGTCAAGTGTCACAACAGAGGTAACCCCGTGGGAGTCACGAGGAGACTAAAATTATCTCCAATTGTGCAGGAGAGAAAAGTTTCACTGAAGGCAGGTGTAGTTCAGCCAAGCCCTACAGCACAGAAGTAGGAATGTGGGTATGTACGAATGGGAAACACTTTAATGCAGAATGGATGAGAAATATGCATTCGACCTATTCTAAAACAACTGGCTTATTAACTCAGTAAATCGATGTAGTCAGTCAAACTAGCTTTAGCTGATTACTTATCCAGGGAATAGCTGTTTAGAGTAATTTTTGTCATAGAACAGTAAATAAAATGGTTGAACTATAGCTTTAGGCTTGCTAAGTGAAATAGATTGCTCTAGATGATTTTCAAGTGACTTACTTGGTAGTACTCACGAAATTGGGGGTTAACAATTGCTTAAGAAAACAAAGAGAATTGATTTTAAATAAAGTACTTACTGTGTGAACTATCTGTTCAGTAGCTCATGTTAAATGGATGTTTATAATCCCCATTGGACAACCAACTACTTTTTTGCAAATGGCAATGTGAATTGCTCTCGCATAAACTATAGCAATGACCACCTATCTAATTTGTTGTCCAAACCAGAAATCTTCTAACAATACTGGTGTCCTAATAAAAATAAGCACGAAGGGAACACACACTGGGTGTCTCCCGTGTGCCTGTGCATGCATCTATATCTCACTGAAGCCCCATAACAGCCCCCAAGAGAGGGACTCTGAGTGTCCCCATGCTGCTTGTGGAGAAACAGGCACAGGAAGGTTCAATAGTCTATCTACCTAATATCACACAGAGGGTGGGAGAGCCCGTTTTTTAACCACCTGCCTCCAATTCCAGGTGCCGGGAGCCAGACTCAGCCTACAGCTCTCTTCTGCTCGCCTGGAGGTGAAACAAGGTGTCATGATTAGTCAAATCCCGGTCTTCACTCATCAAGGTAGCTTGAACACCTGCACGTCCTCCAAGTAGCATGTAGCATAAGCAATAAGATGTTTGCCCCGTGATCCTCCAGGAACTTGGAATCAGCTGTGCCTGGTTAGGCTGAGCTGGTTTAGAGTGGAGAGGACCACCGATCTTCCACCTGGGCAAGTGCCTTTTGACCTCCTGCCATCAGAGGGCCAAAACTCCAGCCTGAGAATGTGCTGAGGCCTGTAGCCTAGTTATGCCAGCTCAGAACAATGATGAGCACACGTTTTTCCAATCACCTTTCCTCATGCTCCCCATGCCTCATACTGCCCTGCTTCTTTATTCTTTATCCCACAGATACCCAAAGCCCCTTGCCTTTGGGGAGGCGGATTTGAGACCTCTTGTCACGTCACGTCCTCGCTTGGCTGCCCTGTGAATAAACCTCCTCTTTGCTGCAAACCTCAGCATTTCAGTGTTTTGGCTTGCTGCGCCTCAGACAGAATGGTTGGGAGCAGTGGTACAGGACCCTTGCATGTGAGGGAAGCTGGTTCCTAGTAGTCACATTGCGGATGTTTTCTCCTCTCGGGGTGGGGGTGGGGCAGACATCCTGCTCTTCCGGAAAGGGAGAAACACAGGTGCCAAACCCTTGCCCTCAGCGTCACCATCACCTAGGAGCTTGTTAGAAGCACAGAATCCAGGCCCCACCCAGAACTACTGAATACCAGCCTGCATTTAACAAGATCCCCAAGAGAGGCATACCCATATTAAAGTTGGAGAGGCACCAAGCTGTCATCGTCTTCTCCGCAGCTAATGAAAACGAAGCAAAGATTCATCCCGAGCCGACTCTGCCTCAGTCACCTGGATATCCCATGAGCTCATTTAATCCTCCCCAGAACCTGCAAATGAGACTGAGGGTCAGAGTGGTCTAGCACCCAAGGTTCCATAAGAGAACATGACCAAGGCTCACTGGAGCCAAGACTTCCAAAAAAGAAGGCCCCTGAGCACAGCATGGCACCACCACAGCCCAAACCGTGGGCCTGGAGGGTAGACCAGGCTCCCCACGCAGAGTTCACACCATTCGACAGATGCCCACAGCAGACCACAAGGCAATATGAGAAGTAACTTCTGATTGTGGAATCTCTGAACTTTGAGATTGAAAGAAAAAAATCTGTTTTCGGGGGATGGTTAAAACAGTTCTACCAAGGAGTAAAGAGAGGGCATCTCAAGCGTCCTTCTGGACTAAGAATTTAATGCCTACTTATTGAGAAATACTCCGTGCATTTGCTCAGCCCTACGCCAAGATGAAGTTCTCTGTGCCCTAGAAGCTTAGGTTCTAAAAAGGCCACAGAAATGGGTGAGACCTAAAAAATGCCAGAACAATGCAACGGCCTTAATCAGACTGTCTTTGCTTTGCCTTGCTTACAAGTCACTGACTTTAAACTGAATATGGTGTCATGTCTTTATGTTTCTTGAAGCTTTTTTTTTTTTTCAAAAGATCATATAAAGATTTTCTTCCATGGTAAGACTTTTATATTGTATTTTTCTTAAACTGGACTGTGGCACATTTACCCTCCATCAGATGATTGCTTATAACTCACCTTGCTTTGTTAAGAATACCGCTAGAGGCTTCTATGTCCCTACTAAAGAAAATACATTTTCAGGCCCATTGAAACCAATGAAAATCCAAGATTTCAGAGCACAAGATAATGAAAATTCTCTCTATCCGCGTCTTTTACTGCTTTTAATCTGTTAACAGTCCCTAAGTGTGTCAGATGAAAGGTACTGTCGCGGGAATTGACATCATTAACAGCATTCCATACAGGTAAGTCTTGATTGTTCCAATTTCTCAAAAAGTTGGACATATTTACTGCCTCTATGACATCTCTAGGGTGTGTGGAAGAAATAAAAAAGAGGCCTGTACAATGTATTTCTCCAAATATACACACAAATAGTTTGCACATACAAACAGGGAAACCTTATAAATAACGTATGGGGAGCAAAGGATTGTCGGTAACGGAACTACTCATTTCGAAAGACAACACTGTCACCAAGTGTCCCCTCACCAAAACTGACTGGGAATTTTTAGGGGCCACCAAACCAGAGATGGAGATTTTTAGGCACATTCTTGCCAGAAAAGAGAGCCTAGGGCATAAACCACTCAACTTGTTGGCACGAATGCCAGGGCAACCCAAGCAAGTGGATATACAAGCCTACGTAACGCTTGGAAGTAGGAAGCTTTGGGGGACTACACCTGGGCTGGTACTGGCCTCCCTCCCCAAAGGGACAAGGAGAGCAGAAACCTGGATGGAGTCAAGAGAGAGAACAAAGAAAGGCAAGGCTGGGTATGGAGCAACGTGTGGATCCAGGAGCATGTGTCTCAGAACTGCCGGGGCTCTGCAGACCAGCTGCATCCCCATTCTCCTTGACCCTCATGGGTATAATGAACTCAGGATGGGCGCATCCCGGCTGCCAAGTCACTTCCACCTGTCCATGGAGTTCATAGTTACTTGCTCACAGTGAACCAACCTCTCTGGACCTAACAGCTACTGCAGGAGGCGGTAGTGGAGAACAAGGTGACGACAACGACCAGATGCGAAGGAGGAAGCGACGTTCAGCGGACCGACTGGGTGGACTGATGGTGTGGGGTTAAGTCTGCAGAGCTAAAGGGGCCAGATGTAGAAAAGGGAAGGGGAACCATGAGGATATGGTCAAGCCCCATCGTATGGATATTTCATCCATATGTTGTATGCAAATCCCATTCAATTTGCTCTGAGTGAACAAGGGAGAACAAAATTATCCTTTAAACCATGTCAGTGACTTTATTTACCATCTCATTTGATGAGCTCATAGCCCAGGGGCAGAGGGAAATGGGAGCTGTGAGTCTGCCATCTCTCAGGAAGTCTCAGGCCTCAGAGGCCCCTCAGAGCCAAACTACCTCACCTTTTGCACTTTTCAAGCAACGTTATTCCTAAGTGCGAGTCACCCTCTTCATCAGGTTCTCCAAGAAACAGCAATCTCTCCCAATGAGAGAGGAAAAATGGGCTACTTTGGCTTGCTGAGGCACAATATGTAGTTCTCCAAAATGGTACCTGCCTGGGGATTTTTCAAGAAAATTAAGCATCAGTGGTGATTTGTTTGTCTTCACATAACGTATGACCCAGGTGTGCTGAGAAATAAGAAAAGGACGAACGAATCAAGGGCGGCTGATCCAAGGAGGCAAGGGGCAACTTCCACAGCCTATGTGGAAAGCTAGAGGGAGGGAACATCCAGCTGGTGGGAGCTGAAGACAGGGGCCAGTCCTCCTTGGGCTCGGGATGCCACCCCCTCTTCCTACATCTTCACGCTCTCCTTCTCTGTTGGCCCCTCCCAGCCATATTAAAGAGCCACAACGAACTGCTCTCCTCCATTCCATTCTCCTGTCCTCCTATCCACCCCTCCCTTCTTTCCCTTTGCCATCAATTTCTTGACTTGCCCCCCATTTCTCCCCTCCCATCCACACTGCGGTCTGGTTTCTGCCCCCCTACTCTCGTGAAACTGATCTCCTTGAAGCCCCCAATGATTTCTCCGTTGACAAGTCCAGGGCACTACTTCTCAATCCTTATCTTTGTGACCGCCAAGCCGAGTCAGATCTTAAACAACGTCTCTGTCTTGAAAATCTCTTCCCTTGGCTTCCGTGCCACCTTTCCTTTTCTTTCCATGAGACCGATCACAACCAGTGCTGCAGATTCCATCGAATTAAGGAATGCTGTTGCCTACATGTGTGAATGAGCTCAAGTGAGTAAAGTACTGAAGTAGAGGACAGCTAAAGTGAAACGTCTTCATGAATGTCCACGTGGCTGAGCAGCAAGTTATCATTTCCTACATGTGCTAAAGAAGAAGAGTTGGGTTTTATTTTATTTACTTTTCCCTGGACTGTGTTGAATGACTATCATCTACAAGTTCAGGCTACTTTTGGCTGAGGATTAATGCACTGGGAGAGCTGAGAGAAAACTGAACAATAGAGCTGTCTTTTTCTTGACCAGTTCACCTTAGTTTCCCAAACTCTAAGTCTTTCCCGAATTCTTTCTCCTTTTTATTGTAGTAAAAGGAACATAACACAACATCCACCATTTGGATCATTTTACAATTCACCGTACCATTCAGTGGAATTTACTACTGTCACAGTGTTGTGCAACTATCACCACTGCCTAGCTGCAAAACATTTTCATCAACCAAGAGGAAACCTACACCCATTTTAAGGAGTCATTCCCTATTTCCCTCTCTTCCAACACCCTGGCAACCACTAATGTAGAATCTTTTCTGTGTGTATGGATTTGCCACTGCTGGACATTTCATATAAATGGAACCATACGATATGTAGCCTTTCATGCCTGACTCCTTTCACTTAGTTGCATCCATCATGTAGCATGTATCAGAAATCCACTCACTGTTATGGCTGAATCCTTCATACCCTTTGAATACAAAATTAAAAATACGTTGAGAGTGAAGCTCTGTTTTAATGGCACATCTATTAGGCCAATTCATTGAAAGAAGCTGAAGATGGAGATATTGTTGTGAAATGATAATCACTGAGAAGCCTCAGCCAATTGGATAACGAAGTTTGGGAAATGTTGCAAAAAATTATCTGCTTTACGTTAAAAGCCTATTAAACAAGGATGCAGGAGATTGTCTTTTTCTTGCAGGTAACTTAAATGAGGCAGAAAGAAATAACGGCCCTTTAAAACACATTTTGAAAGGATTCTATTTATTCTTAATAGACGAATGGGAGTACAGGAAGTTCACATCCAATATGGACTCCCTGTCCAAACACTGTTTATCGTTCTAGCCACCACTATCGAATTATATTTCTTGAGAGTAAGGCAGCTCAATTCCTGCATATTACTTTCTAAAATTCATCCATCAAATCCATTAATACAGTATAAACAAGAGTTGTTCATGTTTAAGTGCACTTCAAATATCAGGTATAAAGAACCCCCAGTAAGAAAAAAAATCCTATATCTCTTGCCAGGATGTGGTCAGCTGTGGGGTGCTCTGCTAGCTGAAAGACACATTCATTATTAAGGGGATAGAGGCTGTTTAAGTGGGATGAGAGCCAAAAAATTTTAACTACATATATGTGTGAAGAACAGTGCTAGGTTATCTCATATTCTATATCAGTCAAGGCTCACCATTTTACATACGTGAAAAGCAAAGTTAAAAGTGTATTAGTAGGGCTTCCCTGTTGGCGCGGTGGTTAAGGATCCACCTGCCAGTGCACGGGACACACGTTTGAGCCCTGATGCGGGAAGATCCCACATGCCACGGAGCAACTAAGACCATGTGCCACAACTACTGAGCCTGCGTGCTAGAGCCTGTGAACCACAGCTACAGAAGCCCACGCACCTAGACCCCGTGCTCAGCAACAACGAGAAGCCACCACAATGAGAAGCCCACGTACTGCAACAAAGAGTGGCCCCCGCTCACCGCAACTAGAGAAAGCCCGCGCACAGCAACGAAGAGCCTAGGCAGCCAAAGATAAATAAATAAATACGTCTATTTTTAAGAAAAGTGTTTTAGTAACTTACTAAAAGGCACGCAACCAGTAAACGTGAGCAAGAATTCAATCCCAAATCTGTCACACTGAAGTTTAAGCTAATACTTGAGATTAATAAAAACAGCACTAAATTAAAAGTTCAGAGATATTTTTTATTTCATACTTTCACTAATGCTCTTTGGAGATAAATCATGTCATTTATATGGGCCTTAGTTTTCACAACTTTAATAGTTGGAAGCTTGACTAGATGATCTGTATGTAGTCTTCCAATTCTAAAATGTTCCACTAATTTGGATTGCTACAATAATTGCCCTTGCAATACATGCATGCTGCCACCAAGTAGCAGTAGAGACTACTAGTTCCTTTTTTACCCCTAGTGGGGGTGCATTTTGACAGCGGACTTATCCGTCAATAGTACAACCTGTTAGTATAACTATAAGATAACAAAATAATCTGGTATTCTTTCCTGTAAAAGAGAA
The DNA here is from genome assembly GCF_964374135.1 of Grampus griseus. NCBI lineage: Eukaryota > Metazoa > Chordata > Mammalia > Artiodactyla > Delphinidae > Grampus > Grampus griseus. Next base: position 394,643 of record NW_028133245.1, on the reverse strand, counting down.
GCTTTACATTGTGTCTGTGAATCGTACCAGAATCACCTGTAGGTTTTTAAATATAGAGGAAATCCTGAACCCATTGAATGAGACTCTTCAGAGACAGGACTTGGGCATCTGGAATTTTGGGTTCCCATCATTTGTATATTTTATTTCATTTCATTTTTGCCTATGTACAATATTTGTCACATCCTTTTGAATCTTTAAAACTTTCTTTTTGTTTTAAATTTTAGAATATTCCATAATCTTCACCTACTTTTCATAAGGTGTTATCTGTTATGTTTATTCGATCTTGTGCTTCTCCTGGTTAAGACTTCTTTCTTTCCTTTTTTTTTTTTTTGTTTTTTTCGGGGCCCTGCCTCATGTCTTGCAGGATCTTAGTTCCCTGACCTGGGATTGGACCCCAGGGCCCCAGCAGTGAAAGCATCATGTTCTAAATACTGGACCACCAGGGAAGTCCCAAGATTTCAGTTGTAAATGACTTCTTTCCCCACTCTAATTCATTCCTGGGATCAGTTTCATGTTTGGACATTAAAGCAACCTTGCATTGCCAGAATAAAGCTACTTTGATTCTGATATATGATTGTTTTACATACCATGGATACAGTTTGTGCTTCTCTTTACACATTTTGCATGCATGTTCAAAGGAGAAACTGGCCTGTGATTCTATTCTCGTAATATTCTTTATCGATTTTTTTGTTGCTTTTTTAAGATTCTATACTTTATGTTTTGTTTATTTATTTTTGGCTGCATTGGGTCTTCATTGCTGCATGCGAGCTTTCTCTAGTTTCGGCGAGCGGGGGTCTATTCTTTGTTGCGGTGAGTAGGCTTCTCATTGCAGCCTTCTGACCTCATGGGCTTCTGACCCCATTCGTCAGTGCTACTTCAGGTCCTCACCCCTTCCCTTCTGACCCTGGGTGGTGAAATCCTCTTTCTGCGGCTGGCGTGCGGCAGAAAGTCAATGAGGCAAGAGTAGGTTTGGAGTATCCAAGGAGCAGAAAGGATGTCAGCATGTGGAAAACAGAGCGAGCAAATTGGAGAGGAGAACGAAACAGTCAGAGAGGAAACAGAGGCCCAGATTTCTAGGTCTGTGGAGGCACTCTGAGGACTTTGCATTTTCTGTGAAGAAGCCACTGAAGAAATTTGAGTGACATGATCTGACTTATGTTTTAACAAGATCTCTCTGGATGCCACGCTGATTAGAGACTGTAGGCGAGCAAGGACAAGCCCCAGAAGACCAACAGTTGATTCAAAGAAATGATTACTCAAACATGGTCCCCCTCCTCAGTGAAGACGCAGAGCAGGAATTGGCAAATAATGGCCACGAATCAAATCAGGCTCTCAGCCTGGATCTGTGGGACTGTGAGCTAATAATGGTTCTCACGTTTAGAAAGCTTGTTGAAGAGGAAAGAGGAGGAGAAGCTACAGAAACTGTATATGGCCCACAAAGCCTAAGATATTTAAAATCCAGAAAATGCTTTCCAACACCTGATGTAAAGCATGTGGCTGGTAGGAGGTCCTCAACCAAATTTGGAAGAGGAATACATGAGTCAGTTAGTTCCTGAAAACACTGTAAAGTGATAGGTGTCAAGAAACATTTACCCCTTCACCCTTAACCTTCACAAATGATGCCAGTTCCATTGAGCTATTGAAAAATACATTCTGGCTTTCCGAAAAATAACCCAGAGGACATTTTCTCACATAGGCAAGGTCATAAACAACTGTCAAGTGAAGTTGAAATAGCAACAAATCAAATAATAACAAAAAACATTTTTACTGATTTTTAAATCTTACAAAGCATTTTCATGTTCATTATCTAATTTAATCCTCCAATCAACGTCATGAGATAGTTATTATTTCCCCATTAGAAATGACCACATATGAAATCCTGAGTGATTGCTCAAGAAAAGCTGAAATCTTGAGTGTTACATCTATTAAGGCCATGGTTGGGTGTTTTCCCATGGGAACATTGGATGCTAAAATCCACAGGGATTTTCAGCTCAAGATGGCAGACTAGGAACTATATTTACTTTCTGTTCCTCCTGAAACCATATCTAAATAAAACTGTAGAAATACCAAAATTAATCAACCAATAAAAGCCAAGATATTCTGGAAGTCATCAACCACAGAAAGATTTCAACACATTTCGAGAAGGCAAGCAATGAAATGGAGGAGCCATGAATAAAATAATGAAGAAAAAAAGGCTGAGCCTAAGTAAGGTCTGCACAAAGTCACTCAGCTTTTGCTGAGCTCTGGTTATAGTCAAGGGCAGAGGAAAGAAGAGGGGCTGAAAACAAGGAGACAAACGTCATTTTAGGAAAAACACTTCATTTAATGAGCTCCAGGGAACACTCAGCCTGCTGCCATACTAACTCATGAATTACAATGGATTGTTGGTAAGCAAGACAAGAAAACAGGGAAGAAACAAAAGAAACAAAAATCAAGACACTGTTTCTAACTGAACTCTTCTCAAATGAGATCGAGGAATTATGGTTCAATGCCACAGCTGTAAATCATTTCTGCTCTTGGAGAGGTTACAAAGGGCTTATAATATTTCCCTTGTTTTCAGACAGAATTTAGGTCTGAGCAAAAGCTTTTGTGTCCTCCAACCCCAAAATTTATTGGGGATGGAAGCCCAGATTTGCTGGGACATACCATAAAAAGAATCTCATGAGCAGAGGGTCAAACTGATTTTGGAATATATGAATTATGCCCAGTGTGAGTTTCAATAGGTGTATATATATATATACATTTTTACTGATCTATATGATTTTGGGTTCTGAAACTTCTACATGTCACATGCGTGATACATAACAGACAATGTCAGCCCCAGGAGGGAGAAAACACTCCAATGAAGCAAGCCAAAGAAACAAGTTTTAAGCAAGGTCAAGTGATGTGTAGACCAGGATTGTTCAATTCCTACCTGTCATGCTGAAGCTTCCAGCTCCTGAATAACAACACATGCTTCCCTTGTCCTAGACAGCCAAGAGTACGTCTCCTCTCTTGGGCATAAGAATCCCTAGAGTTACATATGGGTAGTAAAGAGTGGACCCAGCTGTCATACTCACAATGACCAAATTGTGTTGATCGTACTTTATACCAATACATCGCTCCACGCTGAAGTTGCAATAAATGATATATTTGCTTTCTAGACATATGAATGAGACGCCTTACTGGATATACTCCAGGAAGGCCAGAGAAGCTGGCTTCTAATCCATACGGAACAAGTCACTGGTGAATTTCTTTCAGGATAACCCATGATTTATCTAGAATATCATCTTTACATATCTGGATCCTTCAAACTAGACAAAGGGAAAATACGGGCTTCAAGCCTCAGTTAGAAGTATGGAATGGTGCCATGCTGACAACTGGTGGTCCCTGACCTGTATCTTCTGAGATTAGAACACAGTGTGGTGGATGACCAATTCATGCGTTGAACAAAAGAAGACCTCCTACAGGGCAGTGTAGCTGTTCGTTACAGGTATGGCACTTAGGGCTAAGTACCATAAGGACTACAAGAAGAAAAGAAAAACAAGTAACACATGAAGCATATACGATAAGGAGGCACCACAGTGCAGAGCACAAGCTCTGGAATCACACAGGCTTGGATCGAATCCCGGCTAAGCCACTACCATCTATATACCCTGAAGGACAGGCCAAGGTTTAAATGTTCTTTTACCAAATTTCAAAAAAGAAGTGAAGAAAGAACCTATCTGCCAGGAAGGGACATCGTGGGCTGCAGCATCCAGTCGGATCAGGGCTCTGCATCTCCTGCTCAGAAACCTTGGCCACCTGGCTCATGGTGATGCTGGCAGCTGAGCAGCCCTGGAGAAGGCGATCCTGTCTCCAGGACTCGCAGAGGAGCTGGGGAGGTCTCCGGACGAGGTGGCCCACACCCTGGTAAGCTCTGGCTGCCTCCTGCCCTCAGGTCTGAGCAGGCTCTGGCCTCTGGGCCCCGTGGTGGGGAAGGCCTGGCCGATACATACGCAGGGCTGAGGGGCCTGTAGAGCCAGTCCCCAGGCAGGGTGAGCTCTGGACGAGGCTTCCACAGTCTCCAACAGTCTCCGCATGGTGGCCCATCTGGTGCCAAACACCTGCCACCCACAGCCAGTAGTCCCAGCCACTAGAAAGTCCAGAAGGGGCCCCGCCCTTTGCCTTTGGGCCGGGGTTAAGCCAGCAGCTGGGCTTGCATGTGACCCCTGCCTCACCCCTTGCCCAGCCCGCTCTTTCTCTGTGACACCTACAATGGATATGTCATAAAGCCAGGCAGAGCCAGTGCTATAAATTCAGAGGAGTTAGAATCTAGGAAGAGGCTCTCCCACTTTCACTCTCTGCTCTCAGATCAGGCAGGCAGTACCTCTAATATGGAAGCTATGGACACCACACCTCCTTCACACGCTGCCCTCTTCCATTCTGCTCCTGTTTTCCCGAGCACCCCATTTACGGCCCTGGCGGGCATCGGTGCTTCAGCAGGAAGCACGTCAGACCCCGAACCTATGGACACCACACCTCCTTCACACGCTGTCATCTTCCATTCTGCTCCTGTTTTCCCCACCACCCCATTTACGGCCCTGGCGGGCATCGGTGCTTCAGCAGGAAGCACGTCAGACCCCGAACCTATGGACACCACACCTCCTTCACACGCTGTCATCTTCCATTCTGCTCCTGTTTTCTCCAGCACCCCATTTACGGCTTTGGCGGGCATTGGTGCTTCAGCAGGAAGCACGTCAGACCCCCAACCTATGGACACCACACCTCCTTCACACGCTGTCATCTTCCATTCTGCTCCTGTTTTCCCCACCACCCCATTTACGGTCCTGGCGGGCATCGGTGCTTCAGCAGGAAGCATGTCAGACCCCGAACCTATGGACACCACACCACCTTCACATGCTGTCATCTTCCATTCTGCTCCTGTTTTCTCCAGCACCCCATTTACGGCCCTGGCGGGCATCGGTGCTTCAGCAGGAAGCATGTCAGACCCCGAACCTATGGACACCACACCTCCTTCACACGCTGTCATCTTCTATTCTGCTCCTGTTTTCTCCAGCAACCCATTTACGCCTTTGGTGGGCATCGGTGCCTCAGCAGTCAGCACCTCAGACCCCGAACCTATGGACACCACACCTCCTTCCCACGCTGTCATCTTCCATCCTGCTCCTCTTTACCCCAGCACCCCATTTACGGCTTAGCCCGGCACTGGTGCTTCACCAGGCAGCACCTCTAACACCAAAGCTATGGATGCCACACCTCCTTCCCAGGCTGTCATTTTCCAGTCTGCCCTGTCTCCAATAGAACCACTACCCATTTCACACCGCTGTTCCAAGTTCTGGGAACACACCACACAGTGATAGCAATGCCTCAGCCCATGCCTCGACTCATTTACCTGCGACGTGAGCCAACAGATAGACCAACACTTCAAAGTTATGACAGAAAGTTGAGTAAGTTATATGCTTGGAATTTCATTTATTATTATTAACAAGCACAACTGTAGTGCTTAGACTATAACAAGTACTATTCTAAGGGCTTACCAAATATTAACTCACTTATTCCTCATAATGGCAACCCTACAGGTAGGGAATATTCATAATGTTCACTTTTCTGGGGGAAACTGAGGCCCAGAGACCTTGAAGAGCTTGCCTAATGCCACACAGTAAGTAGGTGGCAAAACCCGGGTGTAAAACTAGACCGTCTAGACTTTCATCACTTTGCTGTGTCACCGTACTATAAGTTGTGGTTAGGGAAGGAACTAAATTGACAAGACTCTGAACTAAAAGGAGAAGGGAGAAATGAGAAAATGAGTGATCCTAGAAACTAGAGTAGAGTTAGGCTCAGAAATTTCTGGTGATGAGACCCGGAAGAACAAGAACTTGGTTGGAATATTAACTTGGGGTAGTATCTGAATCCATGGAGAAATGGTTTTGTTTTCTGTAAAATTTAGAAAGGTCAGTTGGATGAAGATTAATGAAGACAAAAGTAGAAAGGAAAAGAAAAAGGTGCCTTAAGGGAGACATAACCGCTTCCCTCTACGTACCCACAGGTGGGGTCCTGTGGGAAAGGATGGAGCTCTCTCTACCGGGTTGGTCACCAGGCTGAACAAGGAGAAACATGGCAACCATTGTACTGGTTTTGATGATCTCTCAAAACCAAGGCTTCAGTTTCCAAGAACGACCTACGGTAGCATAACTAGTGTGTGTCACACATGCCACTAAGTGTGTTTCCAGTCACACATTTTAATTGGACAACTACTTCCTATGAGGTAGGCATCAGTTCCCTATGGCTGCTGTAACAAATGACTACAAATGTGCTTGCTTCTAACAAAACACACTTATTTTCTTATGGTTCTGGAAGACAGAGGTCCAAAACCAGTTTCCCTGGGCTGAAACCAGAAGTCGACAGGGCCATCCATCCTCCTTCTAGAGGCTCTAAGCGAGAATCTGTTTGTTTCCTCGCCAGCATTCCTTCACTTCTGGCCACATCAATGCAACCCCAACTTCGTCATCACATTCTCTTTGGAGTACAAATTCCCTCTGCCTCCCTCTTATGAGAACACCAGTGGTTATATTTGGGCCCATCCAGGTAGTCCAGGAGAATCTTCCCATCTGAGAACCATTACTTTCATCCCACTGGCAAAGTGCCTTCTGCCATTTAAGGTGACATCCACAGGTTCTGGAGAGTAGAATGTGGACATTTGGGGGCAATGGTATTATTCAGTCTACTACAAGGTAGATACTATTATCTTTCTCAGATGTAGGAAATGACGTTTAGGGAAGTAGTTTGTCTCAGGTCTACAATTTCCAGAGTAGAGACTTAAATTCTGCCACTGACACTTTAGGACACATCCTAAACAACTTGAATCTGTGTCCTTAACTACTGCATAATCCTTGGTTAAGAGTCACACTTAGGTATCAAGACCCAATTGAATACAACACAAGTACTGTCTCCTCTTTCACTATGTTTGCCTGGTGTACTGATGAATCTTGCCCAGAGCAGAAGAGTTCAGAAAACTGTTATGCAGGTTTACGAAGAGAAAGCATTTACTGTTTGATGTGCCTGGAGTAACGGAAGGCTTTTTCAAATAAAATATGCCACCAAATAGTCAAGTGTCACAACAGAGGTAACCCCGTGGGAGTCACGAGGAGACTAAAATTATCTCCAATTGTGCAGGAGAGAAAAGTTTCACTGAAGGCAGGTGTAGTTCAGCCAAGCCCTACAGCACAGAAGTAGGAATGTGGGTATGTACGAATGGGAAACACTTTAATGCAGAATGGATGAGAAATATGCATTCGACCTATTCTAAAACAACTGGCTTATTAACTCAGTAAATCGATTTAGTCAGTCAAACTAGCTTTAGCTGATTACTTATCCAGGGAATAGCTGTTTAGAGTAATTTTTGTCATAGAACAGTAAATAAAATGGTTGAACTATAGCTTTAGGCTTGCTAAGTGAAATAGATTGCTCTAGATGATTTTCAAGTGACTTACTTGGTAGTACTCACGAAATTGGGGGTTAACAATTGCTTAAGAAAACAAAGAGAATTGATTTTAAATAAAGTACTTACTGTGTGAACTATCTGTTCAGTAGCTCATGTTAAATGGATGTTTATAATCCCCATTGGACAACCAACTACTTTTTTGCAAATGGCAATGTGAATTGCTCTCGCATAAACTATAGCAATGACCACCTATCTAATTTGTTGTCCAAACCAGAAATCTTCTAACAATACTGGTGTCCTAATAAAAATAAGCACGAAGGGAACACACACTGGGTGTCTCCCGTGTGCCTGTGCATGCATCTATATCTCACTGAAGCCCCATAACAGCCCCCAAGAGAGGGACTCTGAGTGTCCCCATGCTGCTTGTGGAGAAACAGGCACAGGAAGGTTCAATAGTCTATCTACCTAATATCACACAGAGGGTGGGAGAGCCCGTTTTTAAACCACCTGCCTCCAATTCCAGGTGCCGGGAGCCAGACTCAGCCTACAGCTCTCTTCTGCTCGCCTGGAGGTGAAACAAGGTGTCATGATTAGTCAAATCCCGGTCTTCACTCATCAAGGTAGCTTGAACACCTGCACGTCCTCCAAGTAGCATGTAGCATAAGCAATAAGATGTTTGCCCCGTGATCCTCCAGGAACTTGGAATCAGCTGTGCCTGGTTAGGCTGAGCTGGTTTAGAGTGGAGAGGACCACCGATCTTCCACCTGGGCAAGTGCCTTTTGACCTCCTGCCATCAGAGGGCCAAAACTCCAGCCTGAGAATGTGCTGAGGCCTGTAGCCTAGTTATGCCAGCTCAGAACAATGATGAGCTCACGTTTTTCCAATCACCTTTCCTCATGCTCCCCATGCCTCATACTGCCCTGCTTCTTTATTCTTTATCCCACAGATACCCAAAACCCCTTGCCTTTGGGGAGGCGGATTTGAGACCTATTGTCACGTCACGTCCTCGCTTGGCTGCCCTGTGAATAAACCTCCTCTTTGCTGCAAACCTCAGCATTTCAGTGTTTTGGCTTGCTGCGCCTCAGACAGAATGGTTGGGAGCAGTGGTACAGGACCCTTGCATGTGAGGGAAGCTGGTTCCTAGTAGTCACATTGCGGATGTTTTCTCCTCTCGGGGTGGGGGTGGGGCAGACATCCTGCTCTTCCGGAAAGGGAGAAACACAGGTGCCAAACCCTTGCCCTCAGCGTCACCATCACCTAGGAGCTTGTTAGAAGCACAGAATCCAGGCCCCACCCAGAACTACTGAATACCAGCCTGCATTTAACAAGATCCCCAAGAGAGGCATACCCATATTAAAGTTGGAGAGGCACCAAGCTGTCATCGTCTTCTCCGCAGCTAATGAAAATGAAGCAAAGATTCATCCCGAGCCGACTCTGCCTCAGTCACCTGGATATCCCATGAGCTCATTTAATCCTCCCCAGAACCTGCAAATGAGACTGAGGGTCAGAGTGGTCTAGCACCCAAGGTTCCATAAGAGAACATGACCAAGGCTCACTGGAGCCAAGACTTCCAAAAAAGAAGGCCCCTGAGCACAGCATGGCACCACCGCAGCCCAAACCGTGGGCCTGGAGGGTAGACCAGGCTCCCCACGCAGAGTTCACACCATTCGACAGATGCCCACAGCAGACCACAAGGCAATATGAGAAGTAACTTCTGATTGTGGAATCTCTGAACTTTGAGATTGAAAGAAAAAAATCTGTTTTCGGGGGATGGTTAAAACAGTTCTACCAAGGAGTAAAGAGAGGGCATCTCAAGGGTCCTTCTGGACTAAGAATTGAATGCCTACTTATTGAGAAATGCTCCGTGCATTTGCTCAGCCCTACGCCAAGATGAAGTTCTCTGTGCCCTAGAAGCTTAGGTTCTAAAAAGGCCACAGAAATGGGTGAGACCTAAAAAATGCCAGAACAATGCAACGGCCTTAATCAGACTGTCTTTGCTTTGCCTTGCTTACAAGTCACTGACTTTAAACTGAATATGGTGTCATGTCTTTATGTTTCTTGAAGCTTTTTTTTTTTCAAAAGATCATATAAAGATTTTCTTCCATGGTAAGACTTTTATATTGTATTTTTCTTAAACTGGACTGTGGCACATTTACCCTCCATCAGATGATTGCTTATAACTCACCTTGCTTTGTTAAGAATACCGCTAGAGGCTTCTATGTCCCTACTAAAGAAACTACATTTTCAGGCCCATTGAAACCAATGAAAATCCAAGATTTCAGAGCACAAGATAATGAAAACTCTCTCTATCCACGTCTTTTACTGCTTTTAATCTGTTAACAGTCCCTAAGTGTGTCAGATGAAAGGTACTGTCGTGGGAATTGACATCATTAACAGCATTCCATACAGGTAAGTCTTGATTGTTCCAATTTCTCAAAAAGTTGGACATATTTACTGCCTCTATGACATCTCTAGGGTGTGTGGAAGAAATAAAAAAGAGGCCTGTACAATGTATTTCTCCAAATATACACACAAATAGTTTGCACATACAAACAGGGAAACCTTATAAATAACGTATGGGGAGCAAAGGATTGTCGGTAACAGAACTACTCATTTCGAAAGACAACACTGTCACCAAGTGTCCCCTCACCAAAATTGACTGGGAATTTTTAGGGGCCACCAAACCAGAGATGGAGATTTTTAGGCACATTCTTGCCAGAAAAGAGAGCCTAGGGCATAAACCACTCAACTTGTTGGCATGAATGCCAGGGCAACCCAAGCAAGTGGATATACAAGCCTACGTAACGCTTGGAAGTAGGAAGCTTTGGGGGACTACACCTGGGCTGGTACTGGCCTCCCTCCCCAAAGGGACAAGGAGAGCAGAAACCTGGATGGAGTCAAGAGAGAGAACAAAGAAAGGCAAGGCTGGGTATGGAGCAACGTGTGGATCCAGGAGCATGTGTCTCAGAACTGCCAGGGCTCTGCAGACCAGCTGCATCCCCATTCTCCTTGACCCTCATGGGTATAATGAACTCAGGATGGGCGCATCCCGGCTGCCAAGTCACTTCCACCTGTCCATGGAGTTGACAGTTACTTGCTCACAGTGAACCAACCTCTCTGGACCTAACAGCTACTGCAGGAGGCGGTAGTGGAGAACAAGGTGACGACAACGACCAGATGCGAAGGAGGAAGCGACGTTCAGCGGACCGACTGGGTGGACTGATGGTGTGGGGTTAAGTCTGCAGAGCTAAAGGGGCCAGATGTAGAAAAGGGAAGGGGAACCATGAGGATATGGTCAAGCCCCATCGTATGGATATTTCATCCATATGTTGTATGCAAATCCCATTCAATTTGCTCTGAGTGAACAAGAGAGAACAAAATTATCCTTTAAACCATGTCAGTGACTTTATTTACCATCTCATTTGATGAGCTCATAGCCCAGGGGCAGAGGGAAATGGGAGCTGTGAGTCTGCCATCTCTCAGGAAGTCTCAGGCCTCAGAGGCCCCTCAGAGCCAAACTACCTCACCTTTTGCACTTTTCAAGCAACGTTATTCCTAAGTGCGAGTCACCTTCTTCATCAGGTTCTCCAAGAAACAGCAATCTCTCCCAATGAGAGAGGAAAAATGGGCTACTTTGGCTTGCTGAGGCACAATATGTAGTTCTCCAAAATGGTACCTGCCTGGGGATTTTTCAAGAAAATTAAGCATCAGTGGTGATTTGTTTGTCTTCACATAACGTATGACCCAGGTGTGCTGAGAAATAAGAAAAGGACAAACGAATCAAGGGCGGCTGATCCAAGGAGGCAAGGGGCAACTTCCACAGCCTACGTGGAAAGCTAGAGGGAGGGAACATCCAGCTGGTGGGAGCTGAAGACAGGGGCCAGTCCTCCTTGGGCTCGGGATGCCACCCCCTCTTCCTACATCTTCACACTCTCCTTCTCTGTTGGCCCCTCCCAGCCATATTAAAGAGCCACAAGGTACTGCTCTCCTCCATTCCATTCTCCTGTCCTCCTATCCACCCTTCCCTTCTTTCCCTTTGCCATCAATTTCTTGACTTGCCCCCCATTTCTCCCCTCCCATCCACACTGCGGTCTGGTTTCTGCCCCCCTACTCTTGTGAAACTGATCTCCTTGAAGCCCCCAATGATTTCTCCGTTGACAAGTCCAGGGCACTACTTCTCAATCCTTATCTTTGTGACCGCCAAGCCGAGTCAGATCTTTAACAACGTCTCTGTTTTGAAAATCTCTTCCCTTGGCTTCCACGCCACCTTTCCTTTTCTTTCCATGAGACCGATCACAACCAGTGCTGCAGATTCCATCGAATTAAGGAATGCTGTTGCCTACATGTGTGAATGAGCTCAAGTGAGTAAAGTACTGAAGTAGAGGACAGCTAAAGTGAAACGTCTTCATGAATGTCCACGTGGCTGAGCAGCAAGTTAACCTTTCCTACATGTGCTAAAGAAGAAGAGTTGGGTTTTATTTTATTTACTTTTCCCTGGACTGTGTTGAATGACTATCATCTACAAGTTCAGGCTACTTTTGGCTGAGGATTAATGCACTGGGAGAGCTGAGAGAAAACTGAACAATAGAGCTGTCTTTTTCTTGACCAGTTCACCTTAGTTTCCCAAACTCTAAGTCTTTCCCGAATTCTTTCTCCTTTTTATTGTAGTAAAAGGAACATAACACAACATCCACCATTTGGATCATTTTACAATTCACCGTACCATTCAGTGGAATTTACTACTGTCACAGTGTTGTGCAACTATCACCACTGCCTAGCTGCAAAACATTTTCATCAACCAAGAGGAAACCTACACCCATTTTAAGGAGTCATTCCCTATTTCCCTCTCTTCCAACCCCCTGGCAACCACTAATGTAGAATCTTTTCTGTGTGTATGGATTTGCCACTGCTGGACATTTCATATAAATGGAACCATACGATATGTAGCCTTTCATGCCTGACTCCTTTCACTTAGTTGCATCCATCATGTAGCATGTATCAGAAATCCACTCACTGTTATGGCTGAATCCTTCATACCCTTTGAATACAAAATTAAAAATACGTTGAGAGTGAAGCTCTGTTTTAACGGCACATCTATTAGGCCAATTCATTGAAAGAAGCTGAAGATGGAGATATTGTTGTGAAATGATAATCATTGAGAAGCCTCAGCCAATTGGATAACGAAAAGTTTGGGAAATGTTGCAAAAAATTATCTGCTTTACGTTAAAAGCCTATTAAACAAGGATGCAGGAGATTGTCTTTTTCTTGCAGGTAACTTAAATGAGGCAGAAAGAAATAACTGCCCTTTAAAACACATTTTGAAAGGATTCTATTTATTCTTAATAGACGAATGGGAGTACAGGAAGTTCACATCCAATATGGACTCCCTGTCCAAACACTGTTTATCGTTCTAGCCACCACTATCGAATTATATTTCTTGAGAGTAAGGCAGCTCAATTCCTGCATATTACTTTCTAAAATTCATCCATCAAATCCATTAATACAGTATAAACAAGAGTTGTTCAAGTTTAAGTGCACTTCAAATATCAGGTATAAAGAACCCCCAGTAAGAAAAAGAATCCTATATCTCTTGCCAGAATGTGGTCAGCTGTGGGGTGCTCTGCTAGCTGAAAGACACATTCATTATTAAGGGGATAGAGGCTGTTTAAGTGGGATGAGAGCCAAAAAATTTTAACTACATATATGTGTGAAGAACAGTGCTAGGTTATCTCATATTCTATATCAGTCAAGGCTCACCATTTTACATACGTGAAAAGCAAAGTTAAAAGTGTATTAGTAGGGCTTCCCTGTTGGCGCGGTGGTTAAGGATCCACCTGCCAGTGCACGGGACACACGTTTGAGCCCTGATGCGGGAAGATCCCACATGTCACGGAGCAACTAAGACCATGTGCCACAACCACTGAGCCTGCGTGCTAGAGCCGGTGAACCACAGCTACTGAAGCCCACGCACCTAGACCCCGTGCTCAGCATCAACGAGAAGCCACCACAATGAGAAGCCCACGTACTGCAACAAAGAGTGGCCCCCGCTCACCGCAACTAGAGAAAGCCCGCGCACAGCAACGAAGAGCCTAGGCAGCCAAAGATAAATAAATAAATACGTTTATTTTTAAGAAAAGCGTTTTAGTAACTTACTAAAAGGCACGCAACCAGTAAACGTGAGCAAGAATTCAATCCCATATCTGTCACACTGAAGTTTAAGCTAATACTTGAGATTAATAAAAACAGCACTAAATTAAAAGTTCAGAGATATTTTTTATTTCATACTTTCACTAATGCTCTTTGGAGATAAATCATGTCATTTATATGGGCCTTAGTTTTCACAACTTTAGTAGTTGGAAGCTTGACTAGATGATCTGTATGTAGTCTTCCAATTCTAAAATGTTCCACTAATTTGGATTGCTACAATAATTGCCCTTGCAATACATGCATGCTGCCACCAAGTAGCAGTAGAGACTACTAGTTCCTTTTTTACCCCTAGTGGGGGTGCATTTTGACAGCGGACTTATCCGTCAATAGTACAACCTGTTAGTATAACTATAAGATAACAAAATAATCTGGTATTCTTTCCTGTAAAAGAGAAGCTTTACATTGTGTCTGTGAATCGTACCAGAATCACCTGTAGGTTTTTAAATATAGAGGAAATCCTGAACCCATTGAATGAGACTCTTCAGAGACAGGACTTGGGCATCTGGAATTTTGGGTTCCCATCATTTGTATATTTTATTTCATTTCATTTTTGCCTATGTACAATATTTGTCACATCCTTTTGAATCTTTAAAACTTTCTTTTTGTTTTAAATTTTAGAATATTCCATAATCTTCACCTACTTTTCATAAGGTGTTATCTGTTATGTTTATACGATCTTGTGCTTCTCCTGGTTAAGACTTTTTTCTTTCCTTTTTTTTTTTTTTTTTTCGGGGCCCTGCCTCATGTCTTGCAGGATCTTAGTTCCCTGACCTGGGATTGGACCCCAGGGCCCCAGCAGTGAAAGCGTCATGTTCTAAATACTGGACCACCAGGGAAGTCCCAAGATTTCAGTTGTAAATGACTTCTTTACCCACTCTAATTCATTCCTGGGATCAGTTTCATGTTTGGACATTAAAGCAACCTTGCATTGCCAGAATAAAGCTACTTTGATTCTGATATATGATTGTTTTACATACCATGGATACAGTTTGTGCTTCTCTTTACACATTTTGCATGCATGTTCAAAGGAGAAACTGGCCTGTGATTCTATTCTCGTAATATTCTTTATCGATTTTTTTGTTGCTTTTTTAAGATTCTATACTTTATGTTTTAGTTATTTATTTTTGGCTGCATTGGGTCTTCACTGCTGCATGCGAGCTTTCTCTAGTTTCGGCGAGCGGGGGTCTATTCTTTGTTGCGGTGAGTAGGCTTCTCGTTGCAGCCTTCTGACCCCATGGGCTTCTGACCCCATTCGTCAGTGCTACTTCAGGTCCTCACCCCTTCCCTTCTGACCCTGGGTGGTGAAATCCTCTTTCTGCGGCTGGCGTGCGGCAGAAAGTCAATGAGGCAAGAGTAGGTTTGGAGTATCCAAGGAGCAGAAAGGATGTCAGCGTGTGGAAAACAGAGCGAGCAAATTGGAGAGGAGAACGAAACAGTCAGAGAGGAAACAGAGGCCCAGATTTCTAGGTCTGTGGAGGCACTCTGAGGACTTTGCATTTTCTGTGAAGAAGCCACTGAAGAAATTTGAGTGACATGATCTGACTTATGTTTTAACAAGATCTCTCTGGATGCCACGCTGATTAGAGACTGTAGGAGAGCAAGGACAAGCCCCAGAAGACCAACAGTTGATTCAAAGAAATGATTACTCAAACATGGTCCCCCTCCTCAGTGAAGACGCAGAGCAGGAATTGGCAAATAATGGCCACGAATCAAATCAGGCTCTCAGCCTGGATCTGTGGGACTGTGAGCTAATAATGGTTCTCACGTTTAGAAAGCTTGTTGAAGAGGAAAGAGGAGGAGAAGCTACAGAAACTGTATATGGCCCACAAAGCCTAAGATATTTAAAATCCAGAAAATGCTTTCCAACACCTGATGTAAAGCATGTGGCTGGTAGGAGGTCCTCAACCAAATTTGGAAGAGGAATACATGAGTCAGTTAGTTCCTGAAAACACTGTAAAGTGATAGGTGTCAAGAAACATTTACCCCTTCACCCTTAACCTTCACAAATGATGCCAGTTCCATTGAGCTATTGAAAAATACATTCTGGCTTTCCGAAAAATAACCCAGAGGACATTTTCTCACATAGGCAAGGTCATAAACAACTGTCAAGTGAAGTTGAAATAGCAACAAATCAAATAATAACAAAAAACATTTTTACTGATTTTTAAATCTTACAAAGCATTTTCATGTTCATTATCTAATTTAATCCTCCAATCAACGTCATGAGATAGTTATTATTTCCCCATTAGAAATGACCACATATGAAATCCTGAGTGATTGCTCAAGAAAAGCTGAAATCTTGAGTGTTACATCTATTAAGGCCATGGTTGGGTGTTTTCCCATGGGAACATTGGATGCTAAAATCCACAGGGATTTTCAGCTCAAGATGGCAGACTAGGAACTATATTTACTTTCTGTTCCTCCTGAAACCATATCTAAATAAAACTGTAGAAATACCAAAATTAATCAACCAATAAAAGCCAAGATATTCTGGAAGTCATCAACCACAGAAAGATTTCAACACATTTCGAGAAGGCAAGCAATGAAATGGAGGAGCTATGAATAAAATAATGAAGAAAAAAAGGCTGAGCCTAAGTAAGGTCTGCACAAAGTCACTCAGCTTTTGCTGAGCTCTGGTTATAGTCAAGGGCAGAGGAAAGAAGAGGGGCTGAAAACAAGGAGACAAACGTCATTTTAGGAAAAACACTTCATTTAATGAGCTCCAGGGAACACTCAGCCTGCTGCCATACTAACTCATGAATTACAATGGATTGTTGGTAAGCAAGACAAGAAAACAGGGAAGAAACAAAAGAAACAAAAATCAAGACACTGTTTCTAACTGAACTCTTCTCAAATGAGATCGAGGAATTATGGTTCAATGCCACAGCTGTAAATCATTTCTGCTCTTGGAGAGGTTACAAAGGGCTTATAATATTTCCCTTGTTTTCAGACAGAATTTAAGTCTGAGCAAAAGCTTTTGTGTCCTCCAACCCCAAAATTTATTGGGGATGGAAGCCCAGATTTGCTGGGACATACCATAAAAAGAATCTCATGAGCAGAGGGTCAAACTGATTTTGGAATATATGAATTATGCCCAGTGTGAGTTTCAATAGGTTTATATATATATATACATTTTTACTGATCTATATGATTTTGGGTTCTGAAACTTCTACATGTCACATGCGTGATACATAACAGACAATGTCAGCCCCAGGAGGGAGAAAACACTCCAATGAAGCAAGCCAAAGAAACAAGTTTTAAGCAAGGTCAAGTGATGTGTAGACCAGGATTGTTCAATTCCTACCTGTCATGCTGAAGCTTCCAGCTCCTGAATAACAACACATGCTTCCCTTGTCCTAGACAGCCAAGAGTACGTCTCCTCTCTTGGGCATAAGAATCCCTAGAGTTACATATGGGTAGTAAAGAGTGGACCCAGCTGTCATACTCACAATGACCAAATTGTGTTGATCGTACTTTATACCAATACATCGCTCCACGCTGAAGTTGCAATAAATGATATATTTGCTTTCTAGACATATGAATGAGACGCCTTACTGGATATACTCCAGGAAGGCCAGAGAAGCTGGCTTCTAATCCATACGGAACAAGTCACTGGTGAATTTCTTTCAGGATAACCCATGATTTATCTAGAATATCATCTTTACATATCTGGATCCTTCAAACTAGACAAGGGGAAAATACGGGCTTCAAGCCTCAGTTAGAAATATGGAATGGTGCCATGCTGACAACTGGTGGTCCCTGACCTGTATCTTCTGAGATTAGAACACAGTGTGGTGGATGACCAATTCATGCGTTGAACAAAAGAAGACCTCCTACAGGGCAGTGTAGCTGTTCGTTACAGGTATGGCACTTAGGGCTAAGTACCATAAGGACTACAAGAAGAAAAGAAAAACAAGTAACACATGAAGCATATACGATAAGGAGGCACCACAGTGCAGAGCACAAGCTCTGGAATCACACAGGCTTGGATCGAATCCCGGCTAAGCCACTACCATCTATATACCCTGAAGGACAGGCCAAGGTTTAAATGTTCTTTTACCAAATTTCAAAAAAGAAGTGAAGAAAGAACCTATCTGCCAGGAAGGGACATCGTGGGCTGCAGCATCCAGTCGGATCAGGGCTCTGCATCTCCTGCTCAGAAACCTTGGCCACCTGGCTCATGGTGATGCTGGCAGCTGAGCAGCCCTGGAGAAGGCGATCCTGTCTCCAGGACTCGCAGAGGAGCTGGGGAGGTCTCCGGACGAGGTGGCCCACACCCTGGTAAGCTCTGGCTGCCTCCTGCCCTCAGGTCTGAGCAGGCTCTGGCCTCTGGGCCCCGTGGTGGGGAAGGCCTGGCCGATACATACGCAGGGCTGAGGGGCCTGCAGAGCCAGTCCCCAGGCAGGGTGAGCTCAGGAGGAGGCTTCCACAGTCCCCAACAGTCTCCGCATGGTGGCCCATCTGGTGCCAAACACCTGCCACCCACAGCCAGTAGTCCCAGCCACTAGAAAGTCCAGAAGGGGCCCCGCCCTTTGCCTTTGGGCCGGGGTTAAGCCAGCAGCTGGGCTTGCATGTGACCCCTGCCTCACCCCCTGCCCCGCCCGCTCTTTCTCTGTGACACCTACAATGGATATGTCATAAAGCCAGGCAGAGCCAGTGCTATAAATTCAGAGGAGTTAGAATCTAGGAAGAGGCTCTCCCACTTTCACTCTCTGCTCTCAGATCAGGCAGGCAGTACCTCTAATATGGAAGCTATGGACACCACACCTCCTTCACACGCTGTCCTCTTCCATTCTGCTCCTGTTTTCCCGAGCACCCCATTTACGGCCCTGGCGGGCATCGGTGCTTCAGCAGGAAGCACGTCAGACCCCGAACCTATGGACACCACACCTCCTTCACACGCTGTCATCTTCCATTCTGCTCCTGTTTTCCCCACCACCCCATTTACGGCCCTGGCGGGCATCGGTGCTTCAGCAGGAAGCACGTCAGACCCCGAACCTATGGACACCACACCTCCTTCACACGCTGTCATCTTCCATTCTGCTCCTGTTTTCCCCAGCACACCATTTACGGCCCTGGTGAGCATCGGTGCTTCAGCAGGAAGCATGTCAGACCCCGAACCTATGGACACCACACCTCCTTCACACGCTGTCATCTTCCATTCTGCTCCTGTTTTCCCTAGCAACCCATTTACGCCTTTGGTGGGCATCGGTGCCTCAGCAGTCAGCACCTCAGACCCCGAACCTATGGACACCACACCTCCTTCCCACGCTGTCATCTTCCATCCTGCTCCTCTTTACCCCAGCACCCCATTTACGGCTTAGGCCGGCACTGGTGCTTCACCAGGCAGCACCTCTAACACCAAAGCTATGGACACCACACCTCCTTCCCAGGCTGTCATTTTCCAGTCTGCCCAGTCTCCAATAGAACCGCTACCCATTTCACACCGCTGTTCCAAGTTCTGGGAACACACCACCCAGTGATAGCAATGCCTCAACCCATGCCTCGACTCGTTTACCTGCGACGTGAGCCAACAGATAGACCAACACTTTAAAGTTATGACAGAAAGTTGAGTAAGTTATACGCTTGGAATTTCATTTATTATTATTAACAAGCACAACTGTAGTGCTTAGACTATAACAAGTACTATTCTAAGGGCTTACCAAATATTAACTCAGTTATTCCTCATAATGGCAACCCTAGAGGTAGGGAATATTCATAATGTTCACTTTTCTGGGGGAAACTGAGGCCCAGAGACATTGAAGAGCTTGCCTAATGCCACACAGTAAGTAGGTGGCAAAACCCGGGATTAAAACTAGACCGTCTAGACTTTCATCACTTTGCTGTGTCACTGTACTATAAGTTGTGGTTAGGGAAGGAACTAAATTGACAAGACTCTGAACTAAAAGGAGAAGGGAGAAATGAGAAAATGAGTGATCCTAGAAACTAGAGTAGAGTTAGGCTCAGAAATTTCTGGTGATGAGACCCGGAAGAACAAGAACTTGGTTGGAATATTAACTTGGGGTAGTATCTGAATCCATGGAGAAATGGTTTTGTTTTCTGTAAAATTTAGAAAGGTCAGTTGGATGAAGATTAATGAAGACAAAAGTAGAAAGGAAAAGAAAAAGGTGCCTTAAGGGAGACATAACCGCTTCCCTCTACGTACCCACAGGTGGGGTCCTGTGGGAAAGGATGGAGCTCTCTCTACCGGGTTGGTCACCAGGCTGAACAAGGAGAAACATGGCAACCATTGTACTGGTTTTGATGATCTCTCAAAACCAAGGCTTCAGTTTCCAAGAACGACCTACGGTAGCATAACTAGTGTGTGTCACACATGCCACTAAGTGTGTTTCCAGTCACACATTTTAATTGGACAGCTACTTCCTATGAGGTAGGCATTAGTTCCCTATGGCTGCTGTAACAAATGACTACAAATGTGCTTGCTTCTAACAAAACACACTTATTTTCTTATGGTTCTGGAAGACAGAGGTCCAAAACCAGTTTCCCTGGGCTGAAACCAGAAGTCGACAGGGCCATCCATCCTCCTTCTAGAGGCTCTAAGCGAGAATCTGTTTGTTTCCTCGCCAGCATTCCTTCACTTCTGGCCACATCAATGCAACTCCAACTTTGTCATCACATTCTCTTTGGAGTACAAATTCCCTCTGCCTCTCTCTTATGAGAACACCAGTGGTTATATTTGGGCCCATCCAGGTAGTCCAGGAGAATCTTCCCATCTGAGAACCATTACTTTCATCCCACTGGCAAAGTGCCTTCTGCCATTTAAGGTGACATCCACAGGTTCTGGAGAGTAGAATGTGGACATTTGGGGGCAATGGTATTATTCAGTCTACTACAAGGTAGATACTATTATCTTTCTCAGATGTAGGAAATGACGTTTAGGGAAGTAGTTTGTCTCAGGTCTACAATTTCCAGAGTAGAGACTTAAATTCTGCCACTGACACTTTAGGACACATCCTAAACAACTTGAATCTGTGTCCTTAACTACTGCATAATCCTTGGTTAAGAGTCACACTTAGGTATCAAGACCCAATTGAATACAACACAAGTACTGTCTCCTCTTTCACTATGTTTGCCTGGTGTACTGATGAATCTTGCCCAGAGCAGAAGAGTTCAGAAAATTGTTATGCAGGTTTACGAAGAGAAAGCATTTACTGTTTGACGTGCCTGGAGTAACGGAAGGCTTTTTCAAATAAAATATGCCACCAAATAGTCAAGTGTCACAACAGAGGTAACCCCGTGGGAGTCACGAGGAGACTAAAATTATCTCCAATTGTGCAGGAGAGAAAAGTTTCACTGAAGGCAGGTGTAGTTCAGCCAAGCCCTACAGCACAGAAGTAGGAATGTGGGTATGTACGAATGGGAAACACTTTAATGCAGAATGGATGAGAAATATGCATTCGACCTATTCTAAAACAACTGGCTTATTAACTCAGTAAATCGATGTAGTCAGTCAAACTAGCTTTAGCTGATTACTTATCCAGGGAATAGCTGTTTAGAGTAATTTTTGTCATAGAACAGTAAATAAAATGGTTGAACTATAGCTTTAGGCTTGCTAAGTGAAATAGATTGCTCTAGATGATTTTCAAGTGACTTACTTGGTAGTACTCACGAAATTGGGGGTTAACAATTGCTTAAGAAAACAAAGAGAATTGATTTTAAATAAAGTACTTACTGTGTGAACTATCTGTTCAGTAGCTCATGTTAAATGGATGTTTATAATCCCCATTGGACAACCAACTACTTTTTTGCAAATGGCAATGCGAATTGCTCTCGCATAAACTATAGCAATGACCACCTATCTAATTTGTTGTCCAAACCAGAAATCTTCTAACAATACTGGTGTCCTAATAAAAATAAGCACGAAGGGAACACACACTGGGTGTCTCCCGTGTGCCTGTGCATGCATCTATATCTCACTGAAGCCCCATAACAGCCCCCAAGAGAGGGACTCTGAGTGTCCCCATGCTGCTTGTGGAGAGAAACAGGCACAGGAAGGTTCAATAGTCTATCTACCTAATATCACACAGAGGGTGGGAGAGCCCGTTTTTAAACCACCTGCCTCCAATTCCAGGTGCCAGGAGCCAGACTCAGCCTACAGCTCTCTTCTGCTCGCCTGGAGGTGAAACAAGGTGTCATGATTAGTCAAATCCCGGTCTTCACTCATCAAGGTAGCTTGAACACCTGCACGTCCTCCAAGTAGCATGTAGCATAAGCAATAAGATGTTTGCCCCGTGATCCTCCAGGAACTTGCAATCAGCTGGGCCTGGTTAGGCTGAGCTGGTTTAGAGTGGAGAGGACCACCGATCTTCCACCTGGGCAAGTGCCTTTTGACCTCCTGCCATCAGAGGGCCAAAACTCCAGCCTGAGAATGTGCTGAGGCCTGTAGCCTAGTTATGCCAGCTCAGAACAATGATGAGCACACGTTTTTCCAATCACCTTTCCTCATGCTCCCCATGCCTCATACTGCCCTGCTTCTTTATTCTTTATCCCACAGATACCCAAAGCCCCTTGCCTTTGGGGAGGCGGATTTGAGACCTATTGTCACGTCACGTCCTCGCTTGGCTGCCCTGTGAATAAAGCTCCTCTTTGCTGCAAACCTCAGCATTTCAGTGTTTTGGCTTGCTGCGCCTCAGACAGAATGGTTGGGAGCAGTGGTACAGGACCCTTGCATGTGAGGGAAGCTGGTTCCTAGTAGTCACATTGCGGATGTTTTCTCCTCTCGGGGTGGGGGTGGGGCAGACATCCTGCTCTTCCGGAAAGGGAGAAACGCAGGTGCCAAACCCTTGCCCTCAGCGTCACCGTCACCTAGGAGCTTGTTAGAAGCACAGAATCCAGGCCCCACCCAGAACTACTGAATACCAGCCTGCATTTAACAAGATCCCCAAGAGAGGCATACCCATATTAAAGTTGGAGAGGCACCAAGCTGTCATCGTCTTCTCCGCAGCTAATGAAAACGAAGCAAAGATTCATCCCGAGCCGACTCTGCCTCAGTCACCTGGATATCCCATGAGCTCATTTAATCCTCCCCAGAACCTGCAAATGAGACTGAGGGTCAGAGTGGTCTAGCACCCAAGGTTCCATAAGAGAACATGACCAAGGCTCACTGGAGCCAAGACTTCCAAAAAAGAAGGCCCCTGAGCACAGCATGGCACCACCGCAGCCCAAACCGTGGGCCTGGAGGGTAGACCAGGCTCCCCACGCAGAGTTCACACCATTCGACAGATGCCCACAGCAGACCACAAGGCAATATGAGAAGTAACTTCTGATTGTGGAATCTCTGAACTTTGAGATTGAAAGAAAAAAATCTGTTTTCGGGGGATGGTTAAAACAGTTCTACCAAGGAGTAAAGAGAGGGCATCTCAAGCGTCCTTCTGGACTAAGAATTGAATGCCTACTTATTGAGAAATGCTCCGTGCATTTGCTCAGCCCTACGCCAAGATGAAGTTCTCTGTGCCCTAGAAGCTTAGGTTCTAAAAAGGCCACAGAAATGGGTGAGACCTAAAAAATGCCAGAACAATGCAACGGCCTTAATCAGACTGTCTTTGCTTTGCCTTGCTTACAAGTCACTGACTTTAAACTGAATATGGTGTCATGTCTTTATGTTTCTTGAAGCTTTTTTTTTTTTCAAAAGATCATATAAAGATTTTCTTCCATGGTAAGACTTTTATATTGTATTTTTCTTAAACTGGACTGTGGCACATTTACCCTCCATCAGATGATTGCTTATAACTCACCTTGCTTTGTTAAGAATACTGGTAGAGGCTTCTATGTCCCTACTAAAGAAAATACATTTTCAGACCCATTGAAACCAATGAAAATCCAAGATTTCAGAGCACAAGATAATGAAAATTCTCTCTATCCGTGTCTTTTACTGCTTTTAATCTGTTAACAGTCCCTAAGTGTGTCAGATGAAAGGTACTGTCGTGGGAATTGACATCATTAACAGCATTCCATACAGGTAAGTCTTGATTGTTCCAAGTTCTCAAAAAGTTGGACATATTTACTGCCTCTATGACATCTCTAGGGTGTGTGGAAGAAATAAAAAAGAGGCCTGTACAATGTATTTCTCCAAATATACACACAAATAGTTTGCACATACAAACAGGGAAACCTTATAAATAACGTATGGGGAGCAAAGGATTGTCGGTAACGGAACTACTCATTTCGAAAGACAACACTGTCACCAAGTGTCCCCTCACCAAAACTGACTGGGAATTTTTAGGGGCCACCAAACCAGAGATGGAGATTTTTAGGCACATTCTTGCCAGAAAAGAGAGCCTAGGGCATAAACCACTCAACTTGTTGGCACGAATGCCAGGGCAACCCAAGCAAGTGGATATACAAGCCTACATAACGCTTGGAAGTAGGAAGCTTTGGGGGACTACACCTGGGCTGGTACTGGCCTCCCTCCCCAAAGGGACAAGGAGAGCAGAAACCTGGATGGAGTCAAGAGAGAGAACAAAGAAAGGCAAGGCTGGGTATGGAGCAACGTGTGGATCCAGGAGCATGTGTCTCAGAACTGCCGGGGCTCTGCAGACCAGCTGCATCCCCATTCTCCTTGACCCTCATGGGTATAATGAACTCAGGATGGGCGCATCCCGGCTGCCAAGTCACTTCCACCTGTCCATGGAGTTGACAGTTACTTGCTCACAGTGAACCAACCTCTCTGGACCTAACAGCTACTGCAGGAGGCGGTAGTGGAGAACAAGGTGACGACAACGACCAGATGCGAAGGAGGAAGCGACGTTCAGCGGGCCGACTGGGTGGACTGATGGTGTGGGGTTAAGTCTGCAGAGCTAAAGGGGCCAGATGTAGAAAAGGGAAGGGGAACCATGAGGATATGGTCAAGCCCCATCGTATGGATATTTCATCCATATGTTGTATGCAAATCCCATTCAATTTGCTCTGAGTGAACAAGAGAGAACTAAATTATCCTTTAAACCATGTCAGTGACTTTATTTACCATCTCATTTGATGAGCTCATAGCCCAGGGGCAGAGGGAAATGGGATCTGTGAGTCTGCCATCTCTCAGGAAGTCTCAGGCCTCAGAGGCCCCTCAGAGCCAAACTACCTCACCTTTTGCACTTTTCAAGCAACGTTATTCCTAAGTGCGAGTCACCCTCTTCATCAGGTTCTCCAAGAAACAGCAATCTCTCCCAATGAGAGAGGAAAAATGGGCTACTTTGGCTTGCTGAGGCACAATATGTAGTTCTCCAAAATGGTACCTGCCTGGGGATTTTTCAAGAAAACTAAGCATCAGTGGTGATTTGTTTGTCTTCACATAACGTATGACCCAGGTGTGCTGAGAAATAAGAAAAGGACGAACGAATCAAGGGTGGCTGATCCAAGGAGACAAGGGGCAACTTCCACAGCCTACGTGGAAAGCTAGAGGGAGGGAACATCCAGCTGGTGGGAGCTGAAGACAGGGGCCAGTCCTCCTTGGGCTCGGGATGCCACCCCCTCTTCCTACATCTTCACGCTCTCCTTCTCTGTTGGCCCCTCCCAGCCATATTAAAGAGCCACAAGGAACTGCTCTCCTCCATTCCATTCTCCTGTCCTCCTATCCACCCCTCCCTTCTTTCCCTTTGCCATCAATTTCTTGACTTGCCCCCCATTTCTCCCCTCCCATCCACACTGCGGTCTGGTTTCTGCCCCCCTACTCTCGTGAAACTGATCTCCTTGAAGCCCCCAATGATTTCTCCGTTGACAAGTCCAGGGCACTACTTCTCAATCCTTATCTTTGTGACCGCCAAGCCGAGTCAGATCTTAAACAACGTCTCTGTCTTGAAAATCTCTTCCCTTGGCTTCCACGCCACCTTTCCTTTTCTTTCCATGAGACCGATCACAACCAGTGCTGCAGATTCCATCGAATTAAGGAATGCTGTTGCCTACATGTGTGAATGAGCTCAAGTGAGTAAAGTACTGAAGTAGAGGACAGCTAAAGTGAAACGTCTTCATGAATGTCCACGTGGCTGAGCAGCAAGTTAACCTTTCCTACATGTGCTAAAGAAGAAGAGTTGGGTTTTATTTTATTTACTTTTCCCTGGACTGTGTTGAATGACTATCATCTACAAGTTCAGGCTACTTTTGGCTGAGGATTAATGCACTGGGAGAGCTGAGAGAAAACTGAACAATAGAGCTGTCTTTTTCTTGACCAGTTCACCTTAGTTTCCCAAACTCTAAGTCTTTCCCGAATTCTTTCTCCTTTTTATTGTAGTAAAAGGAACATAACACAACATCCACCATTTGGATCATTTTACAATTCACCGTACCATTCAGTGGAATTTACTACTGTCACAGTGTTGTGCAACTATCACCACTGCCTAGCTGCAAAACATTTTCATCAACCAAGAGGAAACCTACACCCATTTTAAGGAGTCATTCCCTATTTCCCTCTCTTCCAACACCCTGGCAACCACTAATGTAGAATCTTTTCTGTGTGTATGGATTTGCCACTGCTGGACATTTCATATAAATGGAACCATACGATATGTAGCCTTTCATGCCTGACTCCTTTCACTTAGTTGCATCCATCATGTAGCATGTATCAGAAATCCACTCACTGTTATGGCTGAATCCTTCATACCCTTTGAATACAAAATTAAAAATACGTTGAGAGTGAAGCTCTGTTTTAACGGCACATCTATTAGGCCAATTCATTGAAAGAAGCTGAAGATGGAGATATTGTTGTGAAATGATAATCATTGAGAAGCCTCAGCCAATTGGATAACGAAAAGTTTGGGAAATGTTGCAAAAAATTATCTGCTTTACGTTAAAAGCCTATTAAACAAGGATGCAGGAGATTGTCTTTTTCTTGCAGGTAACTTAAATGAGGCAGAAAGAAATAACTGCCCTTTAAAACACATTTTGAAAGGATTCTATTTATTCTTAATAGACGAATGGGAGTACAGGAAGTTCACATCCAATATGGACTCCCTGTCCAAACACTGTTTATCGTTCTAGCCACCACTATCGAATTATATTTCTTGAGAGTAAGGCAGCTCAATTCCTGCATATTACTTTCTAAAATTCATCCATCAAATCCATTAATACAGTATAAACAAGAGTTGTTCATGTTTAAGTGCACTTCAAATATCAGGTATAAAGAACCCCCAGTAAGAAAAAGAATCCTATATCTCTTGCCAGAATGTGGTCAGCTGTGGGGTGCTCTGCTAGCTGAAAGACACATTCATTATTAAGGGGATAGAGGCTGTTTAAGTGGGATGAGAGCCAAAAAATTTTAACTACATATATGTGTGAAGAACAGTGCTAGGTTATCTCATATTCTATATCAGTCAAGGCTCACCATTTTACATACGTGAAAAGCAAAGTTAAAAGTGTATTAGTAGGGCTTCCCTGTTGGCGCGGTGGTTAAGGATCCACCTGCCAGTGCACGGGACACACGTTTGAGCCCTGATGCGGGAAGATCCCACATGCCACGGAGCAACTAAGACCATGTGCCACAACTACTGAGCCTGCGTGCTAGAGCCCGTGAACCACAGCTACTGAAGCCCACGCACCTAGACCCCGTGCTCAGCAACAACGAGAAGCCACCACAATGAGAAGCCCACGTACTGCAACAAAGAGTGGCCCCCGCTCACCGCAACTAGAGAAAGCCCGCGCACAGCAACGAAGAGCCTAGGCAGCCAAAGATAAATAAATAAATACGTCTATTTTTAAGAAAAGTGTTTTAGTAACTTACTAAAAGGCACGCAACCAGTAAACGTGAGCAAGAATTCAATCCCAAATCTGTCACACTGAAGTTTAAGCTAATACTTGAGATTAATAAAAACAGCACTAAATTAAAAGTTCAGAGATATTTTTTATTTCATACTTTCACTAATGCTCTTTGCAGATAAATCATGTCATTTATATGGGCCTTAGTTTTCACAACTTTAATAGTTGGAAGCTTGACTAGATGATCTGTATGTAGTCTTCCAATTCTAAAATGTTCCACTAATTTGGATTGCTACAATAATTGCCCTTGCAATACATGCATGCTGCCACCAAGTAGCAGTAGAGACTACTAGTTCCTTTTTTACCCCTAGTGGGGGTGCATTTTGACAGCGGACTTATCCGTCAATAGTACAACCTGTTAGTATAACTATAAGATAACAAAATAATCTGGTATTCTTTCCTGTAAAAGAGAAGCTTTACATTGTGTCTGTGAATCGTACCAGAATCACCTGTAGGTTTTTAAATATAGAGGAAATCCTGAACCCATTGAATGAGACTCTTCAGAGACAGGACTTGGGCATCTGGAATTTTGGGTTCCCATCATTTGTATATTTTATTTCATTTCATTTTTGCCTATGTACAATATTTGTCACATCCTTTTGAATCTTTAAAACTTTCTTTTTGTTTTAAATTTTAGAATATTCCATAATCTTCACCTACTTTTCATAAGGTGTTATCTGTTATGTTTATTCGATCTTGTGCTTCTCCTGGTTAAGACTTCTTTCTTTCCTTTTTTTTTTTGTTTTTTCGGGGCCCTGCCTCATGTCTTGCAGGATCTTAGTTCCCTGACCTGGGATTGGACCCCAGGGCCCCAGCAGTGAAAGCGTCATGTTCTAAATACTGGACCACCAGGGAAGTCCCAAGATTTCAATTTTAAATGACTTCTTTCCCCACTCTAATTCATTCCTGGGATCAGTTTCATGTTTGGTCATTAAAGCAACCTAGCATTGCCAGAATAAAGCTACTTTGATTCTGATATATGATTGTTTTACATACCATGGATACAGTTTGTGCTTCTCTTTACACATTTTGCATGCATGTTCAAAGGAGAAACTGGCCTGTGATTCTATTCTCGTAATATTCTTTATCGTTTTTTTGTTGCTTTTTTAAGATTCTATACTTTATGTTTTGTTTATTTATTTTTGGCTGCATTGGGTCTTCATTGCTGCATGCGAGCTTTCTCTAGTTTCGGCGAGCGGGGGTCTATTCTTTGTTGCGGTGAGTAGGCTTCTCATTGCAGCCTTCTGACCCCATGGGCTTCTGACCCCATTCGTCAGTGCAACTTCAGGTCCTCACCCCTTCCCTTCTGACCCTGGGCGGTGAAATCCTCTTTCTGCGGCTGGCGTGCGGCAGAAAGTCAATGAGGCAAGAGTAGGTTTGGAGTATCCAAGGAGCAGAAAGGATGTCAGCGTGTGGAAAACAGAGCGAGCAAATTGGAGAGGAGAACGAAACAGTCAGAGAGGAAACAGAGGCCCAGATTTCTAGGTCTGTGGAGGCACTCTGAGGACTTTGCATTTTCTGTGAAGAAGCCACTGAAGAAATTTGAGTGACATGATCTGACTTATGTTTTAACAAGATCTCTCTGGATGCCACGCTGATTAGAGACTGTAGGAGAGCAAGGACAAGCCCCAGAAGACCAACAGTTGATTCAAAGAAATGATTACTCAAACATGGTACCCCTCCTCAGTGAAGACGCAGAGCAGGAATTGGCAAATAATGGCCACGAATCAAATCAGGCTCTCAGCCTGGATCTGTGGGACTGTGAGCTAATAATGGTTCTCACGTTTAGAAAGCTTGTTGAAGAGGAAAGAGGAGGAGAAGCTACAGAAACTGTATATGGCCCACAAAGCCTAAGATATTTAAAATCCAGAAAATGCTTTCCAACACCTGATGTAAAGCATGTGGCTGGTAGGAGGTCCTCAACCAAATTTGGAAGAGGAATACATGAGTCAGTTAGTTCCTGAAAACACTGTAAAGTGATAGGTGTCAAGAAACATTTACCCCTTCACCCTTAACCTTCACAAATGATGCCAGTTCCATTGAGCTATTGAAAAATACATTCTGGCTTTCTGAAAAATAACCCAGAGGACATTTTCTTACATAGGCAAGGTCATAAACAACTGTCAAGTGAAGTTGAAATAGCAACAAATCAAATAATAACAAAAAACATTTTTACTGATTTTTAAATCTTACAAAGCATTTTCATGTTCATTATCTAATTTAATCCTCCAATCAACGTCATGAGATTGTTATTATTTCCCCATTAGAAATGACCACATATGAAATCCTGAGTGATTGCTCAAGAAAAGCTGAAATCTTGAGTGTTACATCTATTAAGGTCATGGTTGGGTGTTTTCCCATGGGAACATTGGATGCTAAAATCCACAGGGATTTTCAGCTCCAGATGGCAGACTAGGAACTATATTTACTTTCTGTTCCTCCTGAAACCATATCTAAATAAAACTGTAGAAATACCAAAATTAATCAACCAATAAAAGCCAAGATATTCTGGAAGTCATCAACCACAGAAAGATTTCAACACATTTCGAGAAGGCAAGCAATGAAATGGAGGAGCCATGAATAAAATAATGAAGAAAAAAGGCTGAGCCTAAGTAAGGTCTGCACAAAGTCACTCAGCTTTTGCTGAGCTCTGGTTATAGTCAAGGGCAGAGGAAAGAAGAGGGGCTGAAAACAAGGAGACAAACGTCATTTTAGGAAAAACACTTCATTTAATGAGCTCCAGGGAACACTCAGCCTGCTGCCATGCTAACTCATGAATTACAATGGATTGTTGGTAAGCAAGACAAGAAAACAGGGAAGAAACAAAAGAAACAAAAATCAAGACACTGTTTCTAACTGAACTCTTCTCAAATGAGATCGAGGAATTATGGTTCAATGTCACAGCTGTAAATCATTTCTGCTCTTGGAGAGGTTACAAAGGGCTTATAATATTACCCTTGTTTTCAGACAGAATTTAGGTCTGAGCAAAAGCTTTTGTGTCCTCCAACCCCAAAATTTATTGGGGATGGAAGCCCAGATTTGCCGGGACATACCATAAAAAGAATCTCATGAGCAGAGGGTCAAACTGATTTTGGAATATATGAATTATGCCCAGTGTGAGTTTCAATAGGTATATATATATATGTATATATATATATAAATATATACATTTTTACTGATCTATATGATTTTGGGTTCTGAAACTTCTACATGTCACATGCGTGATACATAACAGACAATGTCAGCCCCAGGAGGGAGAAAACACTCCAATGAAGCAAGCCAAAGAAACAAGTTTTAAGCAAGGTCAAGTGATGTGTAGACCAGGATTGTTCAATTCCTACCTGTCATGCTGAAGCTTCCAGCTCCTGAATAACAACACATGCTTCCCTTGTCCTAGACAGCCAAGAGTACGTCTCCTCCCTTGGGCATAAGAATCCCTAGAGTTACATATGGGTAGTAAAGAGTGGACCCAGCTGGCATACTCACAATGACCAAATTGTGTTGATCGTACTTTATACCAATACATCGCTCCACACTGAAGTTGCAATAAATGATATATTTGCTTTCTAGACATATGAATGAGACGCCTTACTGGATATACTCCAGGAAGGCCAGAGAAGCTGGCTTCTAATCCATACGGAACAAGTCACTGGTGAATTTCTTTCAGGATAACCCATGATTTATCTAGAATATCATCTTTACATATCTGGATCCTTCAAACTAGACAAAGGGAAAATACGGGCTTCAAGCCTCAGTTAGAAATATGGAATGGTGCCATGCTGACAACTGGTGGTCCCTGACCTGTATCTTCTGAGATTAGAACACAGTGTGGTGGATGACCAATTCATGCGTTGAACAAAAGAAGACCTCCTACAGGGCAGTGTAGCTGTTCGTTACAGGTATGGCACTTAGGGCTAAGTACCATAAGGACTACAAGAAGAAAAGAAAAACAAGTAACACATGAAGCATATACGATAAGGAGGCACCACAGTGCAGAGCACAAGCTCTGGAATCACACAGGCTTGGATCGAATCCCGGCTAAGCCACTACCATCTATATACCCTGAAGGACAGGCCAAGGTTTAAATGTTCTTTTACCAAATTTCAAAAAAGAAGTGAAGAAAGAACCTATCTGCCAGGAAGGGACATCGTGGGCTGCAGCATCCAGTCGGATCAGGGCTCTGCATCTCCTGCTCAGAAACCTTGGCCACCTGGCTCATGGTGATGCTGGCAGCTGAGCAGCCCTGGAGAAGGCGATCCTGTCTCCAGGACTCGCAGAGGAGCTGGGGAGGTCTCCGGACGAGGTGGCCCACACCCTGGTAAGCTCTGGCTGCCTCCTGCCCTCAGGTCTGAGCAGGCTCTGGCCTCTGGGCCCCGTGGTGGGGAAGGCCTGGCCGATACATACGCAGGGCTGAGGGGCCTGCAGAGCCAGTCCCCAGGCAGGGTGAGCTCAGGAGGAGGCTTCCACAGTCCCCAACAGTCTCCGCATGGTGGCCCATCTGGTGCCAAACACCTGCCACCCACAGCCAGTAGTCCCAGCCACTAGAAAGTCCAGAAGGGGCCCCGCCCTTTGCCTTTGGGCCGGGGTTAAGCCAGCAGCTGGGCTTGCATGTGACCCCTGCCTCACCCCCTGCCCCGCCCGCTCTTTCTCTGTGACACCTACAATGGATATGTCATAAAGCCAGGCAGAGCCAGTGCTATAAATTCAGAGGAGTTAGAATCTAGGAAGAGGCTCTCCCACTTTCACTCTCTGCTCTCAGATCAGGCAGGCAGTACCTCTAATATGGAAGCTATGGACACCACACCTCCTTCACACGCTGTCCTCTTCCATTCTGCTCCTGTTTTCCCGAGCACCCCATTTACGGCCCTGGCGGGCATCGGTGCTTCAGCAGGAAGCACGTCAGACCCCCAACCTATGGACACCACACCTCTTTCACACGCTGTCATCTTCCATTCTGCTCCTGTTTTCCCCACCACCCCATTTACGGCCCTGGCGGGCATCGGTGCTTCAGCAGGAAGCACGTCAGACCCCGAACCTATGGACACCACACAACCTTCACACGCTGTCATCTTCCAATCTGCTCCTGTTTTCCCCAGCACCCCATTTATGGCTCTGGCGGGCATCGGTGCTTCAGCAGGACGCACGTCAGACCCCGAACCTATGGACACCACACCTCCTTCACACGCTGTCATCTTCCATTCTGCTCCTGTTTTCCCCACCACCCCATTTACGGCCCTGGCGGGCATCGGTGCTTCAGCAGTAAGCACGTCAGACCCCGAACCTATGGACACCACACCTCCTTCACACGCTGTCATCTTCCATTCTGCTCCTGTTTTCCCCACCACCCCATTTACGTCCCTGGTGAGCATCGGTGCTTCAGCAGGAAGCATGTCAGACCCCAAACCTATGGACACCACACCTCCTTCACACGCTGTCATCTTCCATTCTGCTCCTGTTTTCCCCAGCACCCCATTTACGGCCCTGGCGGGCATCGGTGCTTCAGCAGGAAGCACGTCAGACCCCGAACCTATGGATACCACACCTCCTTCCCACGCTGTCATCTTCCATCCTGCTCCTCTTTACCCCAGCACCCCATTTACGGCTTAGGCCGGCACTGGTGCTTCACCAGGCAGCACCTCTAACACCAAAGCTATGGACACCACACCTCCTTCCCAGGCTGTCATTTTCCAGTCTGCCCTGTCTCCAATAGAACCACTACCCATTTCACACCGCTGTTCCAAGTTCTGGGAACACACCACCCAGTGATAGCAATGCCTCAGCCCATGCCTCGACTCATTTACCTGCGACGTGAGCCAACAGATAGACCAACACTTCAAAGTTATGACAGAAAGTTGAGTAAGTTATACGCTTGGAATTTCATTTATTATTATTAACAAGCACAACTGTAGTGCTTAGACTATAACAAGTACTATTCTAAGGGCTTACCAAATATTAACTCACTTATTCCTCATAATGGCAACCCTAGAGGTAGGGAATATTCATAATGTTCACTTTTCTGGGGGAAACTGAGGCCCAGAGACGTTGAAGAGCTTGCCTAATGCCACACAGTAAGTAGGTGGCAAAACCCGGGATTAAAACTAGACCGTCTAGACTTTCATCACTTTGCTGTGTCACCGTACTATAAGTTGTGGTTAGGGAAGGAACTAAATTGACAAGACTCTGAACTAAAAGGAGAAGGGAGAAATGAGAAAATGAGTGATCCTAGAAACTAGAGTAGAGTTAGGCTCAGAAATTTCTGGTGATGAGACCCGGAAGAACAAGAACTTGGTTGGAATATTAACTTGGGGTAGTATCTGAATCCATGGAGAAATGGTTTTGTTTTCTGTAAAATTTAGAAAGGTCAGTTGGATGAAGATTAATGAAGACAAAAGTAGAAAGGAAAAGAAAAAGGTGCCTTAAGGGAGACATAACCGCTTCCCTCTACATACTCACAGGTGGGGTCCTGTGGGAAAGGATGGAGCTCTCTCTACCGGGTTGGTCACCAGGCTGAACAAGGAGAAACATGGCAACCATTGTACTGGTTTTGATGATCTCTCAAAACCAAGGCTTCGGTTTCCAAGAACGACCTACGGTAGCATAACTAGTGTGTGTCACACATGCCACTAAGTGTGTTTCCAGTCACACATTTTAATTGGACAGCTACTTCCTATGAGTTAGGCATTAGTTCCTTATGGCTGCTGTAACAAATGACTACAAATGTGCTTGCTTCTAACAAAACACACTTATTTTCTTATGGTTCTGGAAGACAGAGGTCCAAAACCAGTTTCCCTGGGCTGAAACCAGAAGTCGACAGGGCCATCCATCCTCCTTCTAGAGGCTCTAAGCGAGAATCTGTTTGTTTCCTCGCCAGCATTCCTTCACTTCGGCCACATCAATGCAACCCCAACTTCGTCATCACATTCTCTTTGGAGTACAAATTCCCTCTGCCTCTCTCTTATGAGAACACCAGTGGTTATATTTGGGCCCATCCAGGTAGTCCAGGAGAATCTTCCCATCTGAGAACCATTACTTTCATCCCACTGGCAAAGTGCCTTCTGCCATTTAAGGTGACATCCACAGGTTCTGGAGAGTCGAATGTGGACATTTGGGGGCAATGGTATTATTCAGTCTACTACAAGGTAGATACTATTATCTTTCTCAGATGTAGGAAATGACGTTTAGGGAAGTAGTTTGTCTCAGGTCTACAATTTCCAGAGTAGAGACTTAAATTCTGCCACTGACACTTTAGGACACATCCTAAACAACTTGAATCTGTGTCCTTAACTACTGCATAATCCTTGGTTAAGAGTCACACTTAGGTATCAAGACCCAATTGAATACAACACAAGTACTGTCTCCTCTTTCACTATGTTTGCCTCTTGTACTGATGAATCTTGCCCAGAGCAGAAGAGTTCAGAAAATTGTTATGCAGGTTTACGAAGAGAAAGCATTTACTGTTTGATGTGCCCGGAGTAACGGAAGGCTTTTTCAAATAAAATATGCCACCAAATAGTCAAGTGTCACAACAGAGGTAACCCCGTGGGAGTCACGAGGAGACTAAAATTATCTCCAATTGTGCAGGAGAGAAAAGTTTCACTGAAGGCAGGTGTAGTTCAGCCAAGCCCTACAGCACAGAAGTAGGAATGTGGGTATGTACGAATGGGAAACACTTTAATGCAGAATGGATGAGAAATATGCATTCGACCTATTCTAAAACAACTGGCTTATTAACTCAGTAAATCGATGTAGTCAGTCAAACTAGCTTTAGCTGATTACTTATCCAGGGAATAGCTGTTTAGAGTAATTTTTGTCATAGAACAGTAAATAAAATGGTTGAACTATAGCTTTAGGCTTGCTAAGTGAAATAGATTGCTCTAGATGATTTTCAAGTGACTTACTTGGTAGTACTCACGAAATTGGGGGTTAACAATTGCTTAAGAAAACAAAGAGAATTGATTTTAAATAAAGTACTTACTGTGTGAACTATCTGTTCAGTAGCTCATGTTAAATGGATGTTTATAATCCCCATTGGACAACCAACTACTTTTTTGCAAATGGCAATGTGAATTGCTCTCGCATAAACTATAGCAATGACCACCTATCTAATTTGTTGTCCAAACCAGAAATCTTCTAACAATACTGGTGTCCTAATAAAAATAAGCACGAAGGGAACACACACTGGGTGTCTCCCGTGTGCCTGTGCATGCATCTATATCTCACTGAAGCCCCATAACAGCCCCCAAGAGAGGGACTCTGAGTGTCCCCATGCTGCTTGTGGAGAAACAGGCACAGGAAGGTTCAATAGTCTATCTACCTAATATCACACAGAGGGTGGGAGAGCCCGTTTTTAAACCACCTGCCTCCAATTCCAGGTGCCAGGAGCCAGACTCAGCCTACAGCTCTCTTCTGCTCGCCTGGAGGTGAAACAAGGTGTCATGATTAGTCAAAACCCGGTCTTCACTCATCAAGGTAGCTTGAACACCTGCACGTCCTCCAAGTAGCATGTAGCATAAGCAATAAGATGTTTGCCCCGTGATCCTCCAGGAACTTGGAATCAGCTGTGCCTGGTTAGGCTGAGCTGGTTTAGAGTG
The DNA here is from genome assembly GCF_964374135.1 of Grampus griseus. Classification (NCBI taxonomy): domain Eukaryota; kingdom Metazoa; phylum Chordata; class Mammalia; order Artiodactyla; family Delphinidae; genus Grampus; species Grampus griseus. The sequence goes on along the minus strand of NW_028133245.1, from coordinate 358,664 downwards.
GAGAGGACCACCGATCTTCCACCTGGGCAAGTGCCTTTTGACCTCCTGCCATCAGAGGGCCAAAACTCCAGCCTGAGAATGTGCTGAGGCCTGTAGCCTAGTTATGCCAGCTCAGAACAATGATGAGCACACGTTTTTCCAATCACCTTTCCTCATGCTCCCCATGCCTCATACTGCCCTGCTTCTTTATTCTTTATCCCACAGATACCCAAAGCCCCTTGCCTTTGGGGAGGCGGATTTGAGACCTCTTGTCACGTCACGTCCTCGCTTGGCTGCCCTGTGAATAAACCTCCTCTTTGCTGCAAACCTCAGCATTTCAGTGTTTTGGCTTGCTGCGCCTCAGACAGAATGGTTGGGAGCAGTGGTACAGGACCCTTGCATGTGAGGGAAGCTGGTTCCTAGTAGTCACATTGTGGATGTTTTCTCCTCTCGGGGTGGGGGTGGGGCAGACATCCTGCTCTTCCGGAAAGGGAGAAACACAGGTGCCAAACCCTTGCCCTCAGCGTCACCGTCACCTAGGAGCTTGTTAGAAGCACAGAATCCAGGCCCCACCCAGAACTACTGAATACCAGCCTGCATTTAACAAGATCCCCAAGAGAGGCATACCCATATTAAAGTTGGAGAGGCACCAAGCTGTCATCATCTTCTCCGCAGCTAATGAAAACGAAGCAAAGATTCATCCCGAGCCGACTCTGCCTCAGTCACCTGGATACCCCATGAGCTCATTTAATCCTCCCCAGAACCTGCAAATGAGACTGAGGGTCAGAGTGGTCTAGCACCCAAGGTTCCATAAGAGAACATGACCAAGGCTCACTGGAGCCAAGACTTCCAACAAAGAAGGCCCCTGAGCACAGCATGGCACCACCGCAGCCCAAACCGTGGGCCTGGAGGGTAGACCAGGCTCCCCACGCAGAGTTCACACCATTCGACAGATGCCCACAGCAGACCACAAGGCAATATGAGAAGTAACTTCTGATTGTGGAATCTCTGAACTTTGAGATTGAAAGAAAAAAATCTGTTTTCGGGGGATGGTTAAAACAGTTCTACCAAGGAGTAAACAGAGGGCATCTCAAGCGTCCTTCTGGACTAAGAATTTAATGCCTACTTATTGAGAAATGCTCCGTGCATTTGCTCAGCCCTACGCCAAGATGAAGTTCTCTGTGCCCTAGAAGCTTAGGTTCTAAAAAGGCCACAGAAATGGGTGAGACCTAAAAAATGCCAGAACAATGCAACGGCCTTAATCAGACTGTCTTTGCTTTGCCTTGCTTACAAGTCACTGACTTTAAACTGAATATGGTGTCATGTCTTTATGTTTCTTGAAGCTTTTTTTTTTCAAAAGATCATATAAAGATTTTCTTCCATGGTAAGACTTTTATATTGTATTTTTCTTAAACTGGACTGTGGCACATTTACCCTCCATCAGATGATTGCTTATAACTCACCTTGCTTTGTTAAGAATACCGCTAGAGGCTTCTATGTCCCTACTAAAGAAAATACATTTTCAGGCCCATTGAAACCAATGAAAATCCAAGATTTCAGAGCACAAGATAATGAAAATTCTCTCTATCCGCGTCTTTTACTGCTTTTAATCTGTTAACAGTCCCTAAGTGTGTCAGATGAAAGGTACTGTCGCGGGAATTGACATCATTAACAGCATTCCATACAGGTAAGTCTTGATTGTTCCAATTTCTCAAAAAGTTGGACATATTTACTGCCTCTATGACATCTCTAGGGTGTGTGGAAGAAATAAAAAAGAGGCCTGTACAATGTATTTCTCCAAATATACACACAAATAGTTTGCACATACAAACAGGGAAACCTTATAAATAACGTATGGGGAGCAAAGGATTGTCGGTAACGGAACTACTCATTTCGAAAGACAACACTGTCACCAAGTGTCCCCTCACCAAAACTGACTGGGAATTTTTAGGGGCCACCAAACCAGAGATGGAGATTTTTAGGCACATTCTTGCCAGAAAAGAGAGCCTAGGGCATAAACCACTCAACTTGTTGGCACGAATGCCAGGGCAACCCAAGCAAGTGGATATACAAGCCTACGTAACGCTTGGAAGTAGGAAGCTTTGGGGGACTACACCTGGGCTGGTACTGGCCTCCCTCCCCAAAGGGACAAGGAGAGCAGAAACCTGGATGGAGTCAAGAGAGAGAACAAAGAAAGGCAAGGCTGGGTATGGAGCAACGTGTGGATCCAGGAGCATGTGTCTCAGAACTGCCGGGGCTCTGCAGACCAGCTGCATCCCCATTCTCCTTGACCCTCATGGGTATAATGAACTCAGGATGGGCGCATCCTGGCTGCCAAGTCACTTCCACCTGTCCATGGAGTTGATAGTTACTTGCTCACAGTGAACCAACCTCTCTGGACCTAACAGCTACTGCAGGAGGCGGTAGTGGAGAACAAGGTGACGACAACGACCAGATGCGAAGGAGGAAGCGACGTTCAGTGGACCGACTGGGTGGACTGATGGTGTGGGGTTAAGTCTGCAGAGCTAAAGGGGCCAGATGTAGAAAAGGGAAGGGGAACCATGAGGATATGGTCAAGCCCCATCGTATGGATATTTCATCCATATGTTGTATGCAAATCCCATTCAATTTACTCTGAGTGAACAAGAGAGAACTAAATTATCCTTTAAACCATGTCAGTGACTTTATTTACCATCTCATTTGATGAGCTCATAGCCCAGGGGCAGAGGGAAATGGGAGCTGTGAGTCTGCCATCTCTCAGGAAGTCTCAGGCCTCAGAGGCCCCTCAGAGCCAAACTACCTCACCTTTTGCACTTTTCAAGCAACGTTATTCCTAAGTGCGAGTCACCCTCTTCATCAGGTTCTCCAAGAAACAGCAATCTCTCCCAATGAGAGAGGAAAAATGGGCTACTTTGGCTTGCTGAGGCACAATATGTAGTTCTCCAAAATGGTACCTGCCTGGGGATTTTTCAAGAAAATTAAGCATCAGTGGTGATTTGTTTGTCTTCACATAACGTATGACCCAGGTGTGCTGAGAAATAAGAAAAGGACGAACGAATCAAGGGCGGCTGATCCAAGGAGGCAAGGGGCAACTTCCACAGCCTACGTGGAAAGCTAGAGGGAGGGAACATCCAGCTGGTGGGAGCTGAAGAAAGGGGCCAGTCCTCCTTGGGCTCGGGATGCCACCCCCTCTTCCTACATCTTCACGCTCTCCTTCTCTGTTGGCCCCTCCCAGCCATATTAAAGAGCCACAAGGAACTGCTCTCCTCCATTCCATTCTCCTGTCCTCCTATCCACCCCTCCCTTCTTTCCCTTTGCCATCAATTTCTTGACTTGCACCCCATTTCTCCCCTCCCATCCACACTGCGGTCTGGTTTCTGCCCCCCTACTCTCATGAAACTGATCTCCTTGAAGCCCCCAATGATTTCTCCGTTGACAAGTCCAGGGCACTACTTCTCGATCCTTATCTTTGTGACCGCCAAGCCGAGTCAGATCTTAAACAACGTCTCTGTCTTGAAAATCTCTTCCCTTGGCTTCCGCGCCACCTTTCCTTTTCTTTCCATGAGACCGATCACAACCAGTGCTGCAGATTCCATCGAATTAAGGAATGCTGTTGCCTACCTGTGTGAATGAGCTCAAGTGAGTAAAGTACTGAAGTAGAGGACAGCTAAAGTGAAACGTCTTCATGAATGTCCACGTGGCTGAGCAGCAAGTTAACCTTTCCTACATGTGCTAAAGAAGAAGAGTTGGGTTTTATTTTATTTACTTTTCCCTGGACTGTGTTGAATGACTATCATCTACAAGTTCCGGCTACTTTGGGCTGAGGATTAATGCACTGGGAGAGCTGAGAGAAAACTGAACAATAGAGCTGTCTTTTTCTTGACCAGTTCACCTTAGTTTCCCAAACTCTAAGTCTTTCCCGAATTCTTTCTCCTTTTTATTGTAGTAAAAGGAACATAACACAACATCCACCATTTGGATCATTTTACAATTCACCGTACCATTCAGTGGAATTTACTACTGTCACAGTGTTGTGCAACTATCACCACTGCCTAGCTGCAAAACATTTTCATCAACCAAGAGGAAACCTACACCCATTTTAAGGAGTCATTCCCTATTTCCCTCTCTTCCAACCCCCTGGCAACCACTAATGTAGAATCTTTTCTGTGTGTATGGATTTGCCACTGCTGGACATTTCATATAAATGGAACCATACGATATGTAGCCTTTCATGCCTGACTCCTTTCACTTAGTTGCATCCATCATGTAGCATGTATCAGAAATCCACTCACTGTTATGGCTGAATCCTTCATACCCTTTGAATACAAAATTAAAAATACATTGAGAGTGAAGCTCTGTTTTAACGGCACATCTATTAGGCCAATTCATTGAAAGAAGCTGAAGATGGAGATATTGTTGGGAAATGATAATCATTGAGAAGCCTCAGCCAATTGGATTACGAAAAGTTTGGGAAATGTTGCAAAAAATTATCTGCTTTACGTTAAAAGCCTATTAAACAAGGATGCAGGAGATTGTCTTTTTCTTGCAGGTAACTTAAATGAGGCAGAAAGAAATAACTGCCCTTTAAAACACATTTTGAAAGGATTCTATTTATTCTTAATAGACGAATGGGAGTACAGGAAGTTCACATCCAATATGGACTCCCTGTCCAAACACTGTTTATCGTTCTAGCCACCACTATCGAATTATATTTCTTGAGAGTAAGGCAGCTCAATTCCTGCATATTACTTTCTAAAATTCATCCATCAAATCCATTAATACAGTATAAACAAGAGTTGTTCATGTTTAAGTGCACTTCAAATATCAGGTATAAAGAACCCCCAGTAAGAAAAAGAATCCTATATCTCTTGCCAGAATGTGGTCAGCTGTGGGGTGCTCTGCTAGCTGAAAGACACATTCATTATTAAGGGGATAGAGGCTGTTTAAGTGGGATGAGAGCCAAAAAATTTTAACTACATATATGTGTGAAGAACAGTGCTAGGTTATCTCATATTCTATATCAGTCAAGGCTCACCATTTTACATACGTGAAAAGCAAAGTTAAAAGTGTATTAGTAGGGCTTCCCTGTTGGCGCGGTGGTTAAGGATCCACCTGCCAGTGCACGGGACACACGTTTGAGCCCTGATGCGGGAAGATCCCACATGCCACGGAGCAACTAAGACCATGTGCCACAACTACTGAGCCTGCGTGCTAGAGCCCGTGAACCACAGCTACTGAAGCCCACGCACCTAGACCCCGTGCTCAGCAACAACGAGAAGCCACCACAATGAGAAGCCCACGTACTGCAACAAAGAGTGGCCCCCGCTCACCGCAACTAGAGAAAGCCCGCGCACAGCAACGAAGAGCCTAGGCAGCCAAAGATAAATAAATAAATACGTCTATTTTTAAGAAAAGTGTTTTAGTAACTTACTAAAAGGCACGCAACCAGTAAACGTGAGCAAGAATTCAATCCCAAATCTGTCACACTGAAGTTTAAGCTAATACTTGAGATTAATAAAAACAGCACTAAATTAAAAGTTCAGAGATATTTTTTATTTCATACTTTCACTAATGCTCTTTGGAGATAAATCATGTCATTTATATGGGCCTTAGTTTTCACAACTTTAATAGTTGGAAGCTTGACTAGATGATCTGTATGTAGTCTTCCAATTCTAAAATGTTCCACTAATTTGGATTGCTACAATAATTGCCCTTGCAATACATGCATGCTGCCACCAAGTAGCAGTAGAGACTACTAGTTCCTTTTTTACCCCTAGTGGGGGTGCATTTTGACAGCGGACTTATCCGTCAATAGTACAACCTGTTAGTATAACTATAAGATAACAAAATAATCTGGTATTCTTTCCTGTAAAAGAGAAGCTTTACATTGTGTCTGTGAATCGTACCAGAATCACCTGTAGGTTTTTAAATATAGAGGAAATCCTGAACCCATTGAATGAGACTCTTCAGAGACAGGACTTGGGCATCTGGAATTTTGGGTTCCCATCATTTGTATATTTTATTTCATTTCATTTTTGCCTATGTACAATATTTGTCACATCCTTTTGAATCTTTAAAACTTTCTTTTTGTTTTAAATTTTAGAATATTCCATAATCTTCACCTACTTTTCATAAGGTGTTATCTGTTATGTTTATTCGATCTTGTGCTTCTCCTGGTTAAGACTTCTTTCTTTCCTTTTTTTTTTTGTTTTTTTCGGGGCCCTGCCTCATGTCTTGCAGGATCTTAGTTCCCTGACCTGGGATTGGACCCCAGGGCCCCAGCAGTGAAAGCGTCATGTTCTAAATACTGGACCACCAGGGAAGTCCCAAGATTTCAGTTGTAAATGACTTCTTTCCCCACTCTAATTCATTCCTGGGATCAGTTTCATGTTTGGACATTAAAGCAACCTTGCATTGCCAGAATAAAGCTGCTTTGATTCTGATATATGATTGTTTTACATACCATGGATACAGTTTGTGCTTCTCTTTACACATTTTGCATGCATGTTCAAAGGAGAAACTGGCCTGTGATTCTATTCTCGTAATATTCTTTATCAATTTTTTGTTGCTTTTTTAAGATTCTATACTTTATGTTTTAGTTATTTATTTTTGGCTGCATTGGGTCTTCATTGCTGCATGCGAGCTTTCTCTAGTTTCGGCGAGCGGGGGTCTATTCTTTGTTGCGGTGAGTAGGCTTCTCATTGCAGCCTTCTGACCCCATGGGCTTCTGACCCCATTCGTCAGTGCTACTTCAGGTCCTCACCCTTTCCCTTCTGACCCTGGGCAGTGAAATCCTCTTTCTGCGGCTGGCGTGCGGCAGAAAGTCAATGAGGCAAGAGTAGGTTTGGAGTATCCAAGGAGCAGAAAGGATGTCAGCGTGTGGAAAACAGAGCGAGCAAATTGGAGAGGAGAACGAAACAGTCAGAGAGAAAACAGAGGCCCAGATTTCTAGGTCTGTGGAGGCACTCTGAGGACTTTGCATTTTCTGTGAAGAAGCCACTGAAGAAATTTGAGTGACATGATCTGACTTATGTTTTAACAAGATCTCTCTGGATGCCATGCTGATTAGAGACTGTAGGAGAGCAAGGACAAGCCCCAGAAGACCAACAGTTGATTCAAAGAAATGATTACTCAAACATGGTCCCCCTCCTCAGTGAAGACGCAGAGCAGGAATTGGCAAATAATGGCCACGAATCAAATCAGGCTCTCAGCCTGGATCTGTGGGACTGTGAGCTAATAATGGTTCTCACGTTTAGAAAGCTTGTTGAAGAGGAAAGAGGAGGAGAAGCTACAGAAACTGTATATGGCCCACAAAGCCTAAGATATTTAAAATCCAGAAAATGCTTTCCAACACCTGATGTAAAGCATGTGGCTGGTAGGAGGTCCTCAACCAAATTTGGAAGAGGAATACATGAGTCAGTTAGTTCCTGAAAACACTGTAAAGTGATAGGTGTCAAGAAACATTTACCCCTTCACCCTTAACCTTCACAAATGATGCCAGTTCCATTGAGCTATTGAAAAATACATTCTGGCTTTCAGAAAAATAACCCAGAGGACATTTTCTCACATAGGCAAGGTCATAAACAACTGTCAAGTGAAGTTGAAATAGCAACAAATCAAATAATAACAAAAAACATTTTTACTGATTTTTAAATCTTACAAAGCATTTTCATGTTCATTATCTAATTTAATCCTCCAATCAACGTCATGAGATAGTTATTATTTCCCCATTAGAAATGACCACATATGAAATCCTGAGTGATTGCTCAAGAAAAGCTGAAATCTTGAGTGTTACATCTATTAAGGCCATGGTTGGGTGTTTTCCCATGGGAACATTGGATGCTAAAATCCACAGGGATTTTCAGCTCAAGATGGCAGACTAGGAACTATATTTACTTTCTGTTCCTCCTGAAACCATATCTAAATAAAACTGTAGAAATACCAAAATTAATCAACCAATAAAAGCCAAGATATTCTGGAAGTCATCAACCACAGAAAGATTTCAACACATTTCGAGAAGGCAAGCAATGAAATGGAGGAGCCATGAATAAAATAATGAAGAAAAAAAGGCTGAGCCTAAGTAAGGTCTGCACAAAGTCACTCAGCTTTTGCTGAGCTCTGGTTATAGTCAAGGGCAGAGGAAAGAAGAGGGGCTGAAAACAAGGAGACAAACGTCATTTTAGGAAAAACACTTCATTTAATGAGCTCCAGGGAACACTCAGCCTGCTGCCATACTAACTCATGAATTACAATGGATTGTTGGTAAGCAAGACAAGAAAACAGGGAAGAAACAAAAGAAACAAAAATCAAGACACTGTTTCTAACTGAACTCTTCTCAAATGAGATCGAGGAATTATGGTTCAATGCCACAGCTGTAAATCATTTCTGCTCTTGGAGAGGTTACAAAGGGCTTATAATATTTCCCTTGTTTTCAGACAGAATTTAGGTCTGAGCAAAAGCTTTTGTGTCCTCCAACCCCAAAATTTATTGGGGATGGAAGCCCAGATTTGCTGGGACATACCATAAAAAGAATCTCATGAGCAGAGGGTCAAACTGATTTTGGAATATATGAATTATGCCCAGTGTGAGTTTCAATAGGTTTATATATATATATATATATATACATTTTTACTGATCTATATGATTTTGGGTTCTGAAACTTCTACATGTCACATGCGTGATACATAACAGACAATGTCAGCCCCAGGAGGGAGAAAACACTCCAATGAAGCAAGCCAAAGAAACAAGTTTTAAGCAAGGTCAAGTGATGTGTAGACCAGGATTGTTCAATTCCTACCTGTCATGCTGAAGCTTCCAGCTCCTGAATAACAACACATGCTTCCCTTGTCCTAGACAGCCAAGAGTACGTCTCCTCTCTTGGGCATAAGAATCCCTAGAGTTACATATGGGTAGTAAAGAGTGGACCCAGCTGGCATACTCACAATGACCAAATTGTGTTGATCGTACTTTATACCAATACATCGCTCCACGCTGAAGTTGCAATAAATGATATATTTGCTTTCTAGACATATGAATGAGACGCCTTACTGGATATACTCCAGGAAGGCCAGAGAAGCTGGCTTCTAATCCATACGGAACAATTCACTGGTGAATTTCTTTCAGGATAACCCATGATTTATCTAGAATATCATCTTTACATATCTGGATCCTTCAAACTAGACAAAGGGAAAATACGGGCTTCAAGCCTCAGTTAGAAATATGGAATGGTGCCATGCTGACAACTGGTGGTCCCTGACCTGTATCTTCTGAGATTAGAACACAGTGTGGTGGATGACCAATTCATGCGTTGAACAAAAGAAGACCTCCTACAGGGCAGTGTAGCTGTTCGTTACAGGTATGGCACTTAGGGCTAAGTACCATAAGGACTACAAGAAGAAAAGAAAAACAAGTAACACATGAAGCATATACGATAAGGAGGCACCACAGTGCAGAGCACAAGCTCTGGAATCACACAGGCTTGGATCGAATCCCGGCTAAGCCACTACCATCTATATACCCTGAAGGACAGGCCAAGGTTTAAATGTTCTTTTACCAAATTTCAAAAAAGAAGTGAAGAAAGAACCTATCTGCCAGGAAGGGACATCGTGGGCTGCAGCATCCAGTCGGATCAGGGCTCTGCAACTCCTGCTCAGAAACCTTGGCCACCTGGCTCATGGTGATGCTGGCAGCTGAGCAGCCCTGGAGAAGGCGATCCTGTCTCCAGGACTCGCAGAGGAGCTGGGGAGGTCTCCGGACGAGGTGGCCCACACCCTGGTAAGCTCTGGCTGCCTCCTGCCCTCAGGTGTGAGCAGGCTCTGGCCTCTGGGCCCCGTGGTGGGGAAGGCCTGGCCGATACATACGCAGGGCTGAGGGGCCTGCAGAGCCAGTCCCCAGGCAGGGTGAGCTCTGGACGAGGCTTCCACAGTCCCCAACAGTCTCCGCATGGTGGCCCATCTGGTGCCAAACACCTGCCACCCACAGCCAGTAGTCCCAGCCACTAGAAAGTCCAGAAGGGGCCCCGCCCTTTGCCTTTGGGCCAGGGTTAAGCCAGCAGCTGGGCTTGCATGTGACCCCTGCCTCACCCCCTCCCTCGCCCGCTCTTTCTCTGTGACACCTACAATGGATATGTCATAAAGCCAGGCAGAGCCAGTGCTATAAATTCAGAGGAGTTAGAATCTAGGAAGAGGCTCTCCCACTTTCACTCTCTGCTCTCAGATCAGGCAGGCAGTACCTCTAATATGGAAGCTATGGACACCACACCTCCTTCACACGCTGTCCTCTTCCATTCTGCTCCTGTTTTCCCGAGCACCCCATTTACGGCCCTGGCGGGCATCGGTGCTTCAGCAGGAAGCACGTCAGACCCCCAACCTATGGACACCACACCTCCTTCACACGCTGTCATCTTCCATTCTGCTCCTGTTTTCCCCACCACCCCATTTATGGCCCTGGCGGGCATCGGTGCTTCAGCAGGAAGCACGTCAGACCCCGAACCTATGGACACCACACCACCTTCACACGCTGTCATCTTACATCCTGCTCCTCTTTACCCCAGCACCCCATTTACGGCTTAGGCCGGCACTGGTGCTTCACCAGGCAGCACCTCTAACACCAAAGCTATGGACACCACACCTCCTTCCCAGGCTGTCATTTTCCAGTCTGCCCTGTCTCCAATAGAACCGCTACCCATTTCACACCGCTGTTCCAAGTTCTGGGAACACACCACCCAGTGATAGCAATGCCTCAGCCCATGCCTCGACTCATTTACCTGCGACGTGAGCCAACAGATAGACCAACACTTCAAAGTTATGACAGAAAGTTGAGTAAGTTATACGCTTGGAATTTCATTTATTATTATTAACAAGCACAACTGTAGTGCTTAGACTATAACAAGTACTATTCTAAGGGCTTACCAAATATTAACTCACTTATTCCTCATAATGGCAACCCTAGAGGTAGGGAATATTCATAATGTTCACTTTTCTGGGGGAAACTGAGGCCCAGAGACGTTGAAGAGCTTGCCTAATGCCACACAGTAAGTAGGTGGCAAAACCCGGGATTAAAACTAGACCGTCTAGACTTTCATCACTTTGCTGTGTCACCGTACTATAAGTTGTGGTTAGGGAAGGAACTAAATTGACAAGACTCTGAACTAAAAGGAGAAGGGAGAAATGAGAAAATGAGTGATCCTAGAAACTAGAGTAGAGTTAGGCTCAGAAATTTCTGGTGATGAGACCCGGAAGAACAAGAACTTGGTTGGAATATTAACTTGGGGTAGTATCTGAATCCATGGAGAAATGGTTTTGTTTTCTGTAAAATTTAGAAAGGTCAGTTGGATGAAGATTAATGAAGACAAAAGTAGAAAGGAAAAGAAAAAGGTGCCTTAAGGGAGACATAACCGCTTCCCTCTACGTACCCACAGGTGGGGTCCTGTGGGAAAGGATGGAGCTCTCTCTACCGGGTTGGTCACCAGGCTGAACAAGGAGAAACATGGCAACCATTGTACTGGTTTTGATGATCTCTCAAAACCAAGGCTTCAGTTTCCAAGAACGACCTACGGTAGCATAACTAGTGTGTGTCACACATGCCACTAAGTGTGTTTCCAGTCACACATTTTAATTGGACAACTACTTCCTATGAGGTAGGCATCAGTTCCCTATGGCTGCTGTAACAAATGACTACAAATGTGCTTGCTTCTAACAAAACACACTTATTTTCTTATGGTTCTGGAAGACAGAGGTCCAAAACCAGTTTCCCTGGGCTGAAACCAGAAGTCGACAGGGCCATCCATCCTCCTTCTAGAGGCTCTAAGCGAGAATCTGTTTGTTTCCTCGCCAGCATTCCTTCTCTTCTGGCCACATCAATGCAACCCCAACTTCGTCATCACATTCTCTTTGGAGTACAAATTCCCTCTGCCTCTCTCTTATGAGAACACCAGTGGTTATATTTGGGCCCATCCAGGTAGTCCAGGAGAATCTTCCCATCTGAGAACCATTACTTTCATCCCACTGGCAAAGTGCCTTCTGCCATTTAAGGTGACATCCACAGGTTCTGGAGAGTAGAATGTGGACATTTGGGGGCAATGGTATTATTCAGTCTACTACAAGGTAGATACTATTATCTTTCTCAGATGTAGGAAATAACGTTTAGGGAAGTAGTTTGTCTCAGGTCTACAATTTCCAGAGTAGAGACTTAAATTCTGCCACTGACACTTTAGGACACACCCTAAACAACTTGAATCTGTGTCCTTAACTACTGCATAATCCTTGGTTAAGAGTCACACTTAGGTATCAAGACCCAATTGAATACAACACAAGTACTGTCTCCTCTTTCACTATGTTTGCCTCTTGTACTGATGAATCTTGCCCAGAGCAGAAGAGTTCAGAAAACTGTTATGCAGGTTTATGAAGAGAAAGCATTTACTGTTTGACGTGCCCGGAGTAACGGAAGGCTTTTTCAAATAAAATATGCCACCAAATAGTCAAGTGTCACAACAGAGGTAACCCCGTGGGAGTCACGAGGAGACTAAAATTATCTCCAGTTGTGCAGGAGAGAAAAGTTTCACTGAAGGCAGGTGTAGTTCAGCCAAGCCCTACAGCACAGAAGTAGGAATGTGGGTATGTACGAATGGGAAACACTTTAATGCAGAATGGATGAGAAATATGCATTCGACCTATTCTAAAACAACTGGCTTATTAACTCAGTAAATCGATTTAGTCAGTCAAACTAGCTTTAGCTGATTACTTATCCAGGGAATAGCTGTTTAGAGTAATTTTTGTCATAGAACAGTAAATAAAATGGTTGAACTATAGCTTTAGGCTTGCTAAGTGAAATAGATTGCTCTAGATGATTTTCAAGTGACTTACTTGGTAGTACTCACGAAATTGGGGGTTAACAATTGCTTAAGAAAACAAAGAGAATTGATTTTAAATAAAGTACTTACTGTGTGAACTATCTGTTCAGTAGCTCATGTTAAATGGATGTTTATAATCCCCATTGGACAACCAACTACTTTTTTGCAAATGGCAATGTGAATTGCTCTCGCATAAACTATAGCAATGACCACCTATCTAATTTGTTGTCCAAACCAGAAATCTTCTAACAATACTGGTGTCCTAATAAAAATAAGCACGAAGGGAACACACACTGGGTGTCTCCCGTGTGCCTGTGCATGCATCTATATCTCACTGAAGCCCCATAACAGCCCCCAAGAGAGGGACTCTGAGTGTCCCCATGCTGCTTGTGGAGAAACAGGCACAGGAAGGTTCAATAGTCTATCTACCTAATATCACACAGAGGGTGGGAGAGCCCGTTTTTAAACCAGCTGCCTCCGATTCCAGGTGCCAGGAGCCAGACTCAGCCTACAGCTCTCTTCTGCTCGCCTGGAGGTGAAACAAGGTGTCATGATTAGTCAAATCCCGGTCTTCACTCATCAAGGTAGCTTGAACACCTGCACGTCCTCCAAGTAGCATGTAGCATAAGCAATAAGATGTTTGCCCCGTGATCCTCCAGGAACTTGGAATCAGCTGTGCCTGGTTAGGCTGAGCTGGTTTAGAGTGGAGAGGACCACCGATCTTCCACCTGGGCAAGTGCCTTTTGACCTCCTGCCATCAGAGGGCCAAAACTCCAGCCTGAGAATGTGCTGAGGCCTGTAGCCTAGTTATGCCAGCTCAGAACAATGATGAGCACACGTTTTTCCAATCACCTTTCCTCACGCTCCCCATGCCTCATACTGCCCTGCTTCTTTACTCTTTATCCCACAGATACCCAAAGCCCCTTGCCTTTGGGGAGGCGGATTTGAGACCTATTGTCACATCACGTCCTCGCTTGGCTGCCCTGTGAATAAACCTCCTCTTTGCTGCAAACCTCAGCATTTCAGTGTTTTGGCTTGCTGCGCCTCAGACAGAATGGTTGGGAGCAGTGGTACAGGACCCTTGCATGTGAGGGAAGCTGGTTCCTAGTAGTCACATTGCGGATGATTTCTCCTCTCGGGGTGGGGGTGGGGCAGACATCCTGCTCTTCCGGAAAGGGAGAAACACAGGTGCCAAACCCTTGCCCTCAGCGTCACCGTCACCTAGGAGCTTGTTAGAAGCACAGAATCCAGGCCCCACCCAGAACTACTGAATACCAGCCTGCATTTAACAAGATCCCCAAGAGAGGCATACCCATATTAAAGTTGGAGAGGCACCAAGCTGTCATCGTCTTCTCCGCAGCTAATGAAAACGAAGCAAAGATTCATCCCGAGCCGACTCTGCCTCAGTCACCTGGATATCCCATGAGCTCATTTAATCCTCCCCAGAACCTGCAAATGAGACTGAGGGTCAGAGTGGTCTAGCACCCAAGGTTCCATAAGAGAACATGACCAAGGCTCACTGGAGCCAAGACTTCCAAAAAAGAAGGCCCCTGAGCACAGCATGGCACCACCGCAGCCCAAACCGTGGGCCTGGAGGGTAGACCAGGCTCCCCACGCAGAGTTCACACCATTCGACAGATGCCCACAGCAGACCACAAGGCAATATGAGAAGTAACTTCTGATTGTGGAATCTCTGAACTTTGAGATTGAAAGAAAAAAATCTGTTTTCGGGGGATGGTTAAAACAGTTCTACCAAGGAGTAAAGAGAGGGCATCTCAAGCGTCCTTCTGGACTAAGAATTGAATGCCTACTTATTGAGAAATGCTCCGTGCATTTGCTCAGCCCTACGCCAAGATGAAGTTCTCTGTGCCCTAGAAGCTTAGGTTCTAAAAAGGCCACAGAAATAGGTGAGACCTAAAAAATGCCAGAACAATGCAACGGCCTTAATCAGACTGTCTTTGCTTTGCCTTGCTTACAAGTCACTGACTTTAAACTGAATATGGTGTCATGTCTTTATGTTTCTTGAAGCTTTTTTTTTTTCCAAAAGATCATATAAAGATTTTCTTCCATGGTAAGACTTTTATATTGTATTTTTCTTAAACTGGACTGTGGCACATTTACCCTCCATCAGATGATTGCTTATAACTCACCTTCCTTTGTTAAGAATACCGCTAGAGGCTTCTATGTCCCTACTAAAGAAAATACATTTTCAGGCCCATTGAAACCAATGAAAATCCAAGATTTCAGAGCACAAGATAATGAAAATTCTCTCTATCCGCGTCTTTTACTGCTTTTAATCTGTTAACAGTCCCTAAGTGTGTCAGATGAAAGGTACTGTCGTGGGAATTGACATCATTAACAGCATTCCATACAGGTAAGTCTTGATTGTTCCAATTTCTCAAAAAGTTGGACATATTTACTGCCTCTATGACATCTCTAGGGTGTGTGGAAGAAATAAAAAAGAGGCCTGTACAATGTATTTCTCCAAATATACACACAAATAGTTTGCACATACAAACAGGGAAACCTTATAAATAACGTATGGGGAGCAAAGGATTGTCGGTAACGGAACTACTCATTTCGAAAGACAACACTGTCACCAAGTGTCCCCTCACCAAAACTGACTGGGAATTTTTAGGGGCCACCAAACCAGAGATGGAGATTTTTAGGCCCATTCTTGCCAGAAAAGAGAGCCTAGGGCATAAACCACTCAACTTGTTGGCACGAATGCCAGGGCAACCCAAGCAAGTGGATATACAAGCCTACGTAACGCTTGGAAGTAGGAAGCTTTGGGGAACTACACCTGGGCTGGTACTGGCCTCCCTCCCCAAAGGGACAAGGAGAGCAGAAACCTGGATGGAGTCAAGAGAGAGAACAAAGAAAGGCAAGGCTGGGTATGGAGCAACGTGTGGATCCAGGAGCATGTGTCTCAGAACTGCCGGGGCTCTGCAGACCAGCTGCATCCCCATTCTCCTTGACCCTCATGGGTATAATGAACTCAGGATGGGCGCATCCTGGCTGCCAAGTCACTTCCACCTGTCCATGGAGTTGACAGTTACTTGCTCACAGTGAACCAACCTCTCTGGACCTAACAGCTACTGCAGGAGGCGGTAGTGGAGAACAAGGTGACGACAACGACCAGATGCGAAGGAGGAAGCGACGTTCAGCGGGCCGACTGGGTGGACTGATGGTGTGGGGTTAAGTCTGCAGAGCTAAAGGGGCCAGATGTAGAAAAGGGAAGGGGAACCATGAGGATATGGTCAAGCCCCATCGTATGGATATTTCATCCATATGTTGTATGCAAATCCCATTCAATTTGCTCTGAGTGAACAAGAGAGAACTAAATTATCCTTTAAACCATGTCAGTGACTTTATTTACCATCTCATTTGATGAGCTCATAGCCCAGGGGCAGAGGGAAATGGGAGCTGTGAGTCTGCCATCTCTCAGGAAGTCTCAGGCCTCAGAGGCCCCTCAGAGCCAAACTACCTCACCTTTTGCACTTTTCAAGCAACGTTATTCCTAAGTGCGAGTCACCCTCTTCATCAGGTTCTCCAAGAAACAGCAATCTCTCCCAATGAGAGAGGAAAAATGGGCTACTTTGGCTTGCTGAGGCACAATATGTAGTTCTCCAAAATGGTACCTGCCTGGGGATTTTTCAAGAAAACTAAGCATCAGTGGTGATTTGTTTGTCTTCACATAACGTATGACCCAGGTGTGCTGAGAAATAAGAAAAGGACGAACGAATCAAGGGCGGCTGATCCAAGGAGACAAGGGGCAACTTCCACAGCCTACGTGGAAAGCTAGAGGGAGGGAACATCCAGCTGGTGGGAGCTGAAGACAGGGGCCAGTCCTCCTTGGGCTCGGGATGCCACCCCCTCTTCCTACATCTTCACGCTCTCCTTCTCTGTTGGCCCCTCCCAGCCATATTAAAGAGCCACAAGGAACTGCTCTCCTCCATTCCATTCTCCTGTCCTCCTATCCACCCCTCCCTTCTTTCCCTTTGCCATCAATTTCTTGACTTGCCCCCCATTTCTCCCCTCCCATCCACACTGCGGTCTGGTTTCTGCCCCCCTACTCTCGTGAAACTGATCTCCTTGAAGCCCCCAATGATTTCTCCGTTGACAAGTCCAGGGCACTACTTCTCAATCCTTATCTTTGTGACCGCCAAGCCGAGTCAGATCTTAAACAACGTCTCTGTCTTGAAAATCTCTTCCCTTGGCTTCCACGCCACCTTTCCTTTTCTTTCCATGAGACCGATCACAACCAGTGCTGCAGATTCCATCGAATTAAGGAATGCTGTTGCCTACATGTGTGAATGAGCTCAAGTGAGTAAAGTACTGAAGTAGAGGACAGCTAAAGTGAAACGTCTTCATGAATGTCCACGTGGCTGAGCAGCAAGTTAACCTTTCCTACATGTGCTAAAGAAGAAGAGTTGGGTTTTATTTTATTTACTTTTCCCTGGACTGTGTTGAATGACTATCATCTACAAGTTCAGGCTACTTTGGGCTGAGGATTAATGCACTGGGAGAGCTGAGAGAAAACTGAACAATAGAGCTGTCTTTTTCTTGACCAGTTCACCTTAGTTTCCCAAACTCTAAGTCTTTCCCGAATTCTTTCTCCTTTTTATTGTAGTAAAAGGAACATAACACAACATCCACCATTTGGATCATTTTACAATTCACCGTACCATTCAGTGGAATTTACTACTGTCACAGTGTTGTGCAACTATCACCACTGCCTAGCTGCAAAACATTTTCATCAACCAAGAGGAAACCTACACCCATTTTAAGGAGTCATTCCCTATTTCCCTCTCTTCCAACCCCCTGGCAACCACTAATGTAGAATCTTTTCTGTGTGTATGGATTTGCCACTGCTGGACATTTCATATAAATGGAACCATACGATATGTAGCCTTTCATGCCTGACTCCTTTCACTTAGTTGCATCCATCATGTAGCATGTATCAGAAATCCACTCACTGTTATGGCTGAATCCTTCATACCCTTTGAATACAAAATTAAAAATACGTTGAGAGTGAAGCTCTGTTTTAACGGCACATCTATTAGGCCAATTCATTGAAAGAAGCTGAAGATGGAGATATTGTTGTGAAATGATAATCACTGAGAAGCCTCAGCCAATTGGATAACGAAAAGTTTGGGAAATGTTGCAAAAAATTATCTGCTTTACGTTAAAAGCCTATTAAACAAGGATGCAGGAGATTGTCTTTTTCTTGCAGGTAACTTAAATGAGGCAGAAAGAAATAACTGCCCTTTAAAACACATTTTGAAAGGATTCTATTTATTCTTAATAGACGAATGGGAGTACAGGAAGTTCACATCCAATATGGACTCCCTGTCCAAACACTGTTTATCGTTCTAGCCACCACTATCGAATTATATTTCTTGAGAGTAAGGCAGCTCAATTCCTGCATATTACTTTCTAAAATTCATCCATCAAATCCATTAATACAGTATAAACAAGAGTTGTTCATGTTTAAGTGCACTTCAAATATCAGGTATAAAGAACCCCCAGTAAGAAAAAGAATCCTATATCTCTTGCCAGGATGTGGTCAGCTGTGGGGTGCTCTGCTAGCTGAAAGACACATTCATTATTAAGGGGATAGAGGCTGTTTAAGTGGGATGAGAGCCAAAAAATTTTAACTACATATATGTGTGAAGAACAGTGCTAGGTTATCTCATATTCTATATCAGTCAAGGCTCACCATTTTACATACGTGAAAAGCAAAGTTAAAAGTGTATTAGTAGGGCTTCCCTGTTGGCGTGGTGTTTAAGGATCCACCTGCCAGTGCACGGGACACACGTTTGAGCCCTGATGCGGGAAGATCCCACATGCCACGGAGCAACTAAGACCATGTGCCACAACTACTGAGCCTGCGTGCTAGAGCCCGTGAACCACAGCTACTGAAGCCCACGCACCTAGACCCCATGCTCAGCAACAACGAGAAGCCACCACAATGAGAAGCCCACGTACTGCAACAAAGAGTGGCCCCCGCTCACCGCAACTAGAGAAAGCCCGCGCACAGCAACGAAGAGCCTAGGCAGCCAAAGATAAATAAATAAATACGTCTATTTTTAAGAAAAGTGTTTTAGTAACTTACTAAAAGGCACGCAACCAGTAAACGTGAGCAAGAATTCAATCCCAAATCTGTCACACTGAAGTTTAAGCTAATACTTGAGATTAATAAAAACAGCACTAAATTAAAAGTTCAGAGATATTTTTTATTTCATACTTTCACTAATGCTCTTTGCAGATAAATCATGTCATTTATATGGGCCTTAGTTTTCACAACTTTAATAGTTGGAAGCTTGACTAGATGATCTGTATGTAGTCTTCCAATTCTAAAATGTTCCACTAATTTGGATTGCTACAATAATTGCCCTTGCAATACATGCATGCTGCCACCAAGTAGCAGTAGAGACTACTAGTTCCTTTTTTACCCCTAGTGGGGGTGCATTTTGACAGCGGACTTATCCGTCAATAGTACAACCTGTTAGTATAACTATAAGATAACAAAATAATCTGGTATTCTTTCCTGTAAAAGAGAAGCTTTACATTGTGTCTGTGAATCGTACCAGAATCACCTGTAGGTTTTTAAATATAGAGGAAATCCTGAACCCATTGAATGAGACTCTTCAGAGACAGGACTTGGGCATCTGGAATTTTGGGTTCCCATCATTTGTATATTTTATTTCATTTCATTTTTGCCTATGTACAATATTTGTCACATCCTTTTGAATCTTTAAAACTTTCTTTTTGTTTTAAATTTTAGAATATTCCATAATCTTCACCTACTTTTCATAAGGTGTTATCTGTTATGTTTATTCGATCTTGTGCTTCTCCTGGTTAAGACTTCTTTCTTTCCTTTTTTTTTTGTTTTTTTCGGGGCCCTGCCTCATGTCTTGCAGGATCTTAGTTCCCTGACCTGGGATTGGACCCCAGGGCCCCAGCAGTGAAAGCGTCATGTTCTAAATACTGGACCACCAGGGAAGTCCCAAGATTTCAGTTGTAAATGACTTCTTTCCCCACTCTAATTCATTCCTGGGATCAGTTTCATGTTTGGACATTAAAGCAACCTTGCATTGCCAGAATAAAGCTACTTTGATTCTGATATATGATTGTTTTACATACCATGGATACAGTTTGTGCTTCTCTTTACACATTTTGCATGCATGTTCAAAGGAGAAACTGGCCTGTGATTCTATTCTCGTAATATTCTTTATCGATTTTTTTGTTGCTTTTTTAAGATTCTATACTTTATGTTTTATTTATTTATTTTTGGCTGCATTGGGTCTTCATTGCTGCATGCGAGCTTTCTCTAGTTTTGGCCAGCGGGGGTCTATTCTTTGTTGCGGTGAGTAGGCTTCTCATTGCAGCCTTCTGACCCCATGGGCTTCTGACCCCATTCATCAGTGCTACTTCAGGTCCTCACCCCTTCCCTTCTGACCATGGGCGGTGAAATCCTCTTTCTGCGGCTGGTGTGCGGCAGAAAGTCAATGAGGCAAGAGTAGGTTTGGTGTATCCAAGGAGCAGAAAGGATGTCAGCGTGTGGAAAACAGAGCGAGCAAATTGGAGAGGAGAACGAAACAGTCAGAGAGGAAACAGAGGCCCAGATTTCTAGGTCTGTGGAGGCACTCTGAGGACTTTGCATTTTCTGTGAAGAAGCCACTGAAGAAATTTGAGTGACATGATCTGACTTATGTTTTAACAAGATCTCTCTGGATGCCACGCTGATTAGAGACTGTAGGAGAGCAAGGACAAGCCCCAGAAGACCAACAGTTGATTCAAAGAAATGATTACTCAAACATGGTCCCCCTCCTCAGTGAAGACGCAGAGCAGGAATTGGCAAATAATGGCCACGAATCAAATCAGGCTCTCAGCCTGGATCTGTGGGACTGTGAGCTAATAATGGTTCTCACGTTTAGAAAGCTTGTTGAAGAGGAAAGAGGAGGAGAAGCTACAGAAACTGTATATGGCCCACAAAGCCTAAGATATTTAAAATCCAGAAAATGCTTTCCAACACCTGACGTAAAGCATGTGGCTGGTAGGAGGTCCTCAACCAAATTTGGAAGAGGAATACATGAGTCAGTTAGTTCCTGAAAACACTGTAAAGTGATAGGTATCAAGAAACATTTACCCCTTCACCCTTAACCTTCACAAATGATGCCAGTTCCATTGAGCTATTGAAAAATACATTCTGGCTTTCCGAAAAATAACCCAGAGGACATTTTCTCACATAGGCAAGGTCATAAACAACTGTCAAGTGAAGTTGAAATAGCAACAAATCTAATAATAACAAAAAACATTTTTACTGATTTTTAAATCTTACAAAGCATTTTCATGTTCATTATCTAATTTAGTCCTCCAATCAACGTCATGAGATAGTTATTATTTCCCCATTAGAAATGACCACATATGAAATCCTGAGTGATTGCTCAAGAAAAGCTGAAATCTTGAGTGTTACATCTATTAAGGCCATGGTTGGGTGTTTTCCCATGGGAACATTGGATGCTAAAATCCACAGGGATTTTCAGCTCAAGATGGCAGACTAGGAACTATATTTACTTTCTGTTCCTCCTGAAACCATATCTAAATAAAACTGTAGAAATACCAAAATTAATCAACCAATAAAAGCCAAGATATTCTGGAAGTCATCAACCACAGAAAGATTTCAACACATTTCGAGAAGGCAAGCAATGAAATGGAGGAGCCATGAATAAAATAATGAAGAAAAAAAGGCTGAGCCTAAGTAAGGTCTGCACAAAGTCACTCAGCTTTTGCTGAGCTCTGGTTATAGTCAAGGGCAGAGGAAAGAAGAGGGGCTGAAAACAAGGAGACAAACGTCATTTTAGGAAAAACACTTCATTTAATGAGCTCCAGGGAACACTCAGCCTGCTGCCATACTAACTCATGAATTACAATGGATTGTTGGTAAGCAAGACAAGAAAACAGGGAAGAAACAAAAGAAACAAAAATCAAGACACTGTTTCTAACTGAACTCTTCTCAAATGAGATCGAGGAATTATGGTTCAATGCCACAGCTGTAAATCATTTCTGCTCTTGGAGAGGTTACAAAGGGCTTATAATATTTCCCTTGTTTTCAGACAGAATTTAGGTCTGAGCAAAAGCTTTTGTGTCCTCCAACCCCAAAATTTATTGGGGATGGAAGCCCAGATTTGCTGGGACATACCATAAAAAGAATCTCATGAGCAGAGGGTCAAACTGATTTTGGAATATATGAATTATGCCCAGTGTGAGTTTCAATAGGTATATATATATATATATATATATATATATATATATATATATACATTTTTACTGATCTATATGATTTTGGGTTCTGAAACTTCTACATGTCACATGCGTGATACATAACAGACAATGTCAGCCCCAGGAGGGAGAAAACACTCCAATGAAGCAAGCCAAAGAAACAAGTTTTAAGCAAGGTCAAGTGATGTGTAGACCAGGATTGTTCAATTCCTACCTGTCATGCTGAAGCTTCCAGCTCCTGAATAACAACACATGCTTCCCTTGTCCTAGACAGCCAAGAGTACGTCTCCTCTCTTGGGCATAAGAATCCCTAGAGTTACATATGGGTAGTAAAGAGTGGACCCAGCTGTCATACTCACAATGACCAAATTGTGTTGATCGTACTTTATACCAATACATCGCTCCATGCTGAAGTTGCAATAAATGATATATTTGCTTTCTAGACATATGAATGAGACGCCTTACTGGATATACTCCAGGAAGGCCAGAGAAGCTGGCTTCTAATCCATACGGAACAAGTCACTGGTGAATTTCTTTCAGGATAACCCATGATTTATCTAGAATATCATCTTTACATATCTGGATCCTTCAAACTAGACAAAGGGAAAATACGGGCTTCAAGCCTCAGTTAGAAATATGGAATGGTGCCATGCTGACAACTGGTGGTCCCTGACCTGTATCTTCTGAGATTAGAACACAGTGTGGTGGATGACCAATTCATGCGTTGAACAAAAGAAGACCTCCTACAGGGCAGTGTAGCTGTTCGTTACAGGTATGGCACTTAGGGCTAAGTACCATAAGGACTACAAGAAGAAAAGAAAAACAAGTAACACATGAAGCATATACGATAAGGAGGCACCACAGTGCAGAGCACAAGCTCTGGAATCACACAGGCTTGGATCGAATCCCGGCTAAGCCACTACCATCTATATACCCTGAAGGACAGGCCAAGGTTTAAATGTTCTTTTACCAAATTTCAAAAAAGAAGTGAAGAAAGAACCTATCTGCCAGGAAGGGACATCGTGGGCTGCAGCATCCAGTCGGATCAGGGCTCTGCATCTCCTGCTCAGAAACCTTAGCCACCTGGCTCATGGTGATGCTGGCAGCTGAGCAGCCCTGGAGAAGGCGATCCTGTCTCCAGGACTCGCAGAGGAGCTGGGGAGGTCTCCGGACGAGGTGGCCCACACCCTGGTAAGCTCTGGCTGCCTCCTGCCCTCAGGTCTGAGCAGGCTCTGGCCTCTGGGCCCCGTGGTGGGGAAGGCCTGGCCGATACATACGCAGGGCTGAGGGGCCTGCAGAGCCAGTCCCCAGGCAGGGTGAGCTCTGGACGAGGCTTCCACAGTCCCCAACAGTCTCCGCATGGTGGCCCATCTGGTGCCAAACACCTGCCACCCACAGCCAGTAGTCCCAGCCACTAGAAAGTCCAGAAGGGGCCCCGCCCTTTGCCTTTGGGCCGGGGTTAAGCCAGCAGCTGGGCTTACATGTGACCCCTGCCTCACCCCCTGCCTCGCCCGCTCTTTCTCTGTGACACCTACAATGGATATGTCATAAAGCCAGGCAGAGCCAGTGCTATAAATTCAGAGGAGTTAGAATCTAAGAAGAGGCTCTCCCACTTTCACTCTCTGCTCTCAGATCAGGCAGGCAGTACCTCTAATATGGAAGCTATGGACACCACACCTCCTTCACACGCTGTCCTCTTCCATTCTGCTCCTGTTTTCCCGAGCACCCCATTTACGGCCCTGGCGGGCATCGGTGCTTCAGCAGGAAGCACGTCAGACACCCAACCTATGGACACCACAACTCCTTCACACGCTGTCATCTTCCATTCTGCTCCTGTTTTCCCCACCACCCCTTTTACGGCCCTGCCGGGCATCGGTGCTTCAGCAGGAAGCACGTCAGACCCCGAACCTATGGACACCACACCACCTTCACACGCTGTCATCTTCCATTCTGCTCCTGTTTTCTCCAGCACCCCATTTACGGCTTTGGCGGGCATCGGTGCTTCAGCAGGAAGCACGTCAGACCCCGAACCTATGGACACCACACCTCCTTCACACGCTGTCATCTTCCATTCTGCTCCTGTTTTCCCCACCACCCCATTTACGGCCCTGGCGGGCATCGGTGCTTCAGCAGGAAGCACGTCAGACCCCGAACCTATGGACACCACACCACCTTCACACGCTGTCATCTTCCATTCTGCTCCTGTTTTCCCCACCACCCCATTTACGGCCCTGGCGGGCATCGGTGCTTCAGCAGGAAGCACGTCAGACCCCGAACCTATGGACACCACACCACCTTCACATGCTGTCATCTTCCATTCTGCTCCTGTTTTCCCCACCACCCCATTTACGGCCCTGGCGGGCATCGGTGCTTCAGCAGGAAGCACGTCAGACCCCGAACCTATGGACACCACACCTCCTTCACACGCTGTCATCTTCTATTCTGCTCCTGTTTTCTCCAGCAACCCATTTACGCCTTTGGTGGGCATCGGTGCCTCAGCAGTCAGCACCTCAGACCCCGAACCTATGGACACCACACCTCCTTCCCACGCTGTCATCTTCCATCCTGCTCCTCTTTACCCCAGCACCCCATTTACGGCTTAGGCCGGCACTGGTGCTTCACCAGGCAGCACCTCTAACACCAAAGCTATGGACACCACACCTCCTTCCCAGGCTGTCATTTTCCAGTCTGCCCTGTCTCCAATAGAACCACTACCCATTTCACACCGCTGTTCCAAGTTCTGGGAACACACCACCCAGTGATAGCAATGCCTCAGCCCATGCCTCGACTCATTTACCTGTGACGTGAGCCAACAGATAGACCAACACTTCAAAGTTATGACAGAAAGTTGAGTAAGTTATACGCTTGGAATTTCATTTATTATTATTAACAAGCACAACTGTAGTGCTTAGACTATAACAAGTACTATTCTAAGGGCTTACCAAATATTAACTCACTTATTCCTCATAATGGCAACCCTAGAGGTAGGGAATATTCATAATGTTCACTTTTCTGGGGGAAACTGAGGCCCAGAGACGTTGAAGAGCTTGCCTAATGCCACACAGTAAGTAGGTGGCAAAACCCGGGATTAAAACTAGACCGTCTAGACTTTCATCACTTTGCTGTGTCACCGTACTATAAGTTGTGGTTAGGGAAGGAACTAAATTGACAAGACTCTGAACTAAAAGGAGAAGGGAGAAATGAGAAAATGAGTGATCCTAGAAACTAGAGTAGAGTTAGGCTCAGAAATTTCTGGTGATGAGACCCAGAAGAACAAGAACTTGGTTGGAATATTAACTTGGGGTAGTATCTGAATCCATGGAGAAATGGTTTTGTTTTCTGTAAAATTTAGAAAGGTCAGTTGGATGAAGATTAATGAAGACAAAAGTAGAAAGGAAAAGAAAAAGGTGCCTTAAGGGAGACATAACCGCTTCCCTCTACGTACCCACAGGTGGGGTCCTGTGGGAAAGGATGGAGCTCTCTCTACCGGGTTGGTCACCAGGCTGAACAAGGAGAAACATGGCAACCATTGTACTGGTTTTGATGATCTCTCAAAACCAAGGCTTCAGTTTCCAAGAACGACCTACGGTAGCATGACTAGTGTGTGTCACACATGCCACTAAGTGTGTTTCCAGTCACACATTTTAATTGGACAACTACTTCCTATGAGGTAGGCATCAGTTCCCTATGGCTGCTGTAACAAATGACTACAAATGTGCTTGCTTCTAACAAAACACACTTATTTTCTTATGGTTCTGAAAGACAGAGGTCCAAAACCAGTTTCCCTGGGCTGAAACCAGAAGTCGACAGGGCCATCCATCCTCCTTCTAGAGGCTCTAAGCGAGAATCTGTTTGTTTCCTCGCCAGCATTCCTTCACTTCTGGCCACATCAATGCAACCCCAACTTCGTCATCACATTCTCTTTGGAGTACAAATTCCCTCTGCCTCTCTCTTATGAGAACACCAGTGGTTATATTTGGGCCCATCCAGGTAGTCCAGGAGAATCTTCCCATCTGAGAACCATTACTTTCATCCCACTGGCAAAGTGCCTTCTGCCATTTAAGGTGACATCCACAGGTTCTGGAGAGTAGAATGTGGACATTTGGGGGCAATGGTATTATTCAGTCTACTACAAGGTAGATACTATTATCTTTCTCAGATGTAGGAAATGACGTTTAGGGAAGTAGTTTGTCTCAGGTCTACAATTTCCAGAGTAGAGACTTAAATTCTGCCACTGACACTTTAGGACACATCCTAAACAACTTGAATCTGTGTCCTTAACTACTGCATAATCCTTGGTTAAGAGTCACACTTAGGTATCAAGACCCAATTGAATACAACACAAGTACTGTCTCCTCTTTCACTATGTTTGCCTGGTGTACTGATGAATCTTGCCCAGAGCAGAAGAGTTCAGAAAACTGTTATGCAGGTTTACGAAGAGAAAGCATTTACTGTTTGACGTGCCCGGAGTAACGGAAGGCTTTTTCAAATAAAATATGCCACCAAATAGTCAAGTGTCACAACAGAGGTAACCCCGTGGGAGTCACGAGGAGACTAAAATTATCTCCAATTGTGCAGGAGAGAAAAGTTTCACTGAAGGCAGGTGTAGTTCAGCCAAGCCCTACAGCACAGAAGTAGGAATGTGGGTACGTACGAATGGGAAACACTTTAATGCAGAATGGATGAGAAATATGCATTCGACCTATTCTAAAACAACTGGCTTATTAACTCAGTAAATCGATTTAGTCAGTCAAACCAGCTTTAGCTGATTACTTATCCAGGGAATAGCTGTTTAGAGTAATTTTTGTCACAGAACAGTAAATAAAATGGTTGAACTATAGCTTTAGGCTTGCTAAGTGAAATAGATTGCTCTATATGATTTTCAAGTGACTTACTTGGTAGTACTCACGAAATTGGGGGTTAACAATTGCTTAAGAAAACAAAGAGAATTGATTTTAAATAAAGTACTTACTGTGTGAACTATCTGTTCAGTAGCTCATGTTAAATGGATGTTTATAATCCCCATTGGACAACCAACTACTTTTTTGCAAATGGCAATGTGAATTGCTCTCGCATAAACTATAGCAATGACCACCTATCTAATTTGTTGTCCAAACCAGAAATCTTCTAACAATACTGGTGTCCTAATAAAAATAAGCACGAAGGGAACACACACTGGGTGTCTCCCGTGTGCCTGTGCATGCATCTATATCTCACTGAAGCCCCATAACAGCCCCCAAGAGAGGGACTCTGAGTGTCCCCATGCTGCTTGTGGAGAGAAACAGGCACAGGAAGGTTCAATAGTCTATCTACCTAATATCACACAGAGGGTGGGAGAGCCCGTTTTTAAACCACCTGCCTCCAATTCCAGGTGCCAGGAGCCAGACTCAGCCTACAGCTCTCTTCTGCTCGCCTGGAGGTGAAACAAGGTGTCATGATTAGTCAAATCCGGGTCTTCACTCATCAAGGTAGCTTGAACACCTGCACGTCCTCCAAGTAGCATGTAGCATAAGCAATAAGATGTTTGCCCCGTGATCGTCCAGGAACTTGGAATCAGCTGTGCCTGGTTAGGCTGAGCTGGTTTAGAGTGGAGAGGACCACCGATCTTCCACCTGGGCAAGTGCCTTTTGACCTCCTGCCATCAGAGGGCCAAAACTCCAGCCTGAGAATGTGCAGAGGCCTGTAGCCTAGTTATGCCAGCTCAGAACAATGATGAGCACACGTTTTTCCAATCACCTTTCCTCATGCTCCCCATGCCTCATACTGCCCTGCTTCTTTATTCTTTATCCCACAGATACCCAAAGCCCCTTGCCTTTGGGGAGGCGGATTTGAGACCTATTGTCACGTCACGTCCTCGCTTGGCTGCCCTGTGAATAAAGCTCCTCTTTACTGCAAACCTCAGCATTTCAGTGTTTTGGCTTGCTGCACTTCAGACAGAATGGTTGGGAGCAGTGGTACAGGACCCTTGCATGTGAGGGAAGCTGGTTCCTAGTAGTCACATTGCGGATGTTTTCTCCTCTCGGGGTGGGGGTGGGGCAGACATCCTGCTCTTCCGGAAAGGGAGAAACACAGGTGCCAAACCCTTGCCCTCAGCGTCACCGTCACGTAGGAGCTTGTTAGAAGCACAGAATCCAGGCCCCACCCAGAACTACTGAATACCAGCCTGCATTTAACAAGATCCCCAAGAGAGGCATACCCATATTAAAGTTGGAGAGGCACCAAGCTGTCATCGTCTTCTCCGCAGCTAATGAAAACGAAGCAAAGATTCATCCCGAGCCGACTCTGCCTCAGTCACCTGGATATCCCATGAGCTCATTTAATCCTCCCCAGAACCTGCAAATGAGACTGAGGGTCAGAGTGGTCTAGCACCCAAGGTTCCATAAGAGAACATGACCAAGGCTCACTGGAGCCCAGACTTCCAAAAAAGAAGGCCCCTGAGCACAGCATGGCACCACCGCAGCCCAAACCGTGGGCCTGGAGGGTAGACCAGGCTCCCCACGCAGAGTTCACACCATTCGACAGATGCCCACAGCAGACCACAAGGCAATATGAGAAGTAACTTCTGATTGTGGAATCTCTGAACTTTGAGATTGAAAGAAAAAAATCTGTTTTCGGGGGATGGTTAAAACAGTTCTACCAAGGAGTAAAGAGAGGGCATCTCGAGGCTCCTTCTGGACTGAGAATTTAATGCCTACTTATTGAGAGATGCTCCGTGCATTTGCTCAGCCCTACGTCAAGATGAAGTTCTCTGTGCCTTAGAAGCTTAGGTTCTAAAAAGGCCACAGAAATGGGTGAGACCTAAAAAATGCCAGAACAATGCAACGGCCTTAATCAGACTGTCTTTGCTTTGCCTTGCTTACAAGTCACTGACTTTAAACTGAATATGGTGTCATGTCTTTATGTTTCTTGAAGCTTTTTTTTTTCAAAAGATCATATAAAGATTTTCTTCCATGGTAAGACTTTTATATTGTATTTTTCTTAAACTGGACTGTGGCACATTTTCCCTCCATCAGATGATTGCTTATAACTCACCTTGCTTTGTTAAGAATACCGCTAGAGGCTTCTATGTCCCTACTAAAGAAAATACATTTTCAGGCCCATTGAAACCAATGAAAATCCAAGATTTCAGAGCACAAGATAATGAAAATTCTCTCTATCCGCGTCTTTTACTGCTTTTAATCTGTTAACAGTCCCTAAGTGTGTCAGATGAAAGGTACTGTCGCGGGAATTGACATCATTAACAGCATTCCATACAGGTAAGTCTTGATTGTTCCAATTTCTCAAAAAGTTGGACATATTTACTGCCTCTATGACATCTCTAGGGTGTGTGGAAGAAATAAAAAAGAGGCCTGTACAATGTATTTCTCCAAATATACACACAAATAGTTTGCACATACAAACAGGGAAACCTTATAAATAACGTATGGGGAGCAAAGGATTGTCGGTAACGGAACTACTCATTTCGAAAGACAACACTGTCACCAAGTGTCCCCTCACCAAAACTGACAGGGAATTTTTAGGGGCCACCAAACCAGAGATGGAGATTTTTAGGCACATTCTTGCCAGAAAAGAGAGCCTAGGGCATAAACCACTCAACTTGTTGGCACGAATGCCAGGGCAACCCAAACAAGTGGATATACAAGCCTACGTAACGCTTGGAAGTAGGAAGCTTTGGGGGACTACACCTGGGCTGGTACTGGCCTCCCTCCCCAAAGGGACAAGGAGAGCAGAAACCTGGATGGAGTCAAGAGAGAGAACAAAGAAAGGCAATGCTGGGTATGGAGCAACGTGTGGATCCAGGAGCATGTCTCTCAGAACTGCCAGGGCTCTGCAGACCAGCTGCATCCCCATTCTCCTTGACCCTCATGGGTATAATGAACTCAGGATGGGCGCATCCCGGCTGCCAAGTCACTTCCACCTGTCCATGGAGTTGACAGTTACTTGCTCACAGTGAACCAACCTCTCTGGACCTAACAGCTACTGCAGGAGGCGGTAGTGGAGAACAAGGTGACGACAACGACCAGATGCGAAGGAGGAAGCGACGTTCAGCGGACCGACTGGGTGGACTGATGGTGTGGGGTTAAGTCTGCAGAGCTAAAGGGGCCAGATGTAGAAAAGGGAAGGGGAACCATGAGGATATGGTCAAGCCCCATCGTATGGATATTTCATCCATATGTTGTATGCAAATCCCATTCAATTTGCTCTGAGTGAACAAGGGAGAACTAAATTATCCTTTAAACCATGTCAGTGACTTTATTTACCATCTCATTTGATGAGCTCATAGCCCAGGGGCAGAGGGAAATGGGAGCTGTGAGTCTGCCATCTCTCAGGAAGTCTCAGGCCTCAGAGGCCCCTCAGAGCCAAACTACCTCACCTTTTGCACTTTTCAAGCAACGTTATTCCTAAGTGCGAGTCACCCTCTTCATCAGGTTCTCCAAGAAACAGCAATCTCTCCCAATGAGAGAGGAAAAATGGGCTACTTTGGCTTGCTGAGGCACAATATGTAGTTCTCCAAAATGGTACCTGCCTGGGGATTTTTCAAGAAAATTAAGCATCAGTGGTGATTTGTTTGTCTTCACATAACGTATGACCCAGGTGTGCTGAGAAATAAGAAAAGGACGAACGAATCAAGGGCGGCTGATCCAAGGAGGCAAGGGGCAACTTCCACAGCCTACGTGGAAAGCTAGAGGGAGGGAACATCCAGCTGGTGGGAGCTGAAGACAGGGGCCAGTCCTCCTTGGGCTCAGGATGCCACCCCCTCTTCCTACATCTTCACGCTCTCCTTCTCTGTTGGCCCCTCCCAGCCATATTAAAGAGCCACAAGGAACTGCTCTCCTCCATTCCATTCTCCTGTCCTCCTATCCACCCCTCCCTTCTTTCCCTTTGCCATCAATTTCTTGACTTGCCCCCCATTTCTCCCCTCCCATCCACACTGCGGTCTGGTTTCTGCCCCCCTACTCTCGTGAAACTGATCTCCTTGAAGCCCCCAATGATTTCTCCGTTGACAAGTCCAGGGCACTACTTCTCAATCCTTATCTTTGTGACCGCCAAGCCGAGTCAGATCTTAAACAACGTCTCTGTCTTGAAAATCTCTTCCCTTGGCTTCCGCGCCACCTTTCCTTTTCTTTCCATGAGACCGATCACAACCAGTGCTGCAGATTCCATCTAATTAAGGAATGCTGTTGCCTACACGTGTGAATGAGCTCAAGTGAGTAAAGTACTGAAGTAGAGGACAGCTAAAGTGAAACGTCTTCATGAATGTCCACGTGGCTGAGCAGCAAGTTAACCTTTCCTACATGTGCTAAAGAAGAAGAGTTGGGTTTTATTTTATTTACTTTTCCCTGGACTGTGTTGAATGACTATCATCTACAAGTTCAGGCTACTTTTGGCTGAGGATTAATGCACTGGGAGAGCTGAGAGAAAACTGAACAATAGAGCTGTCTTTTTCTTGACCAGTTCACCTTAGTTTCCCAAACTCTAAGTCTTTCCCGAATTCTTTCTCCTTTTTATTGTAGTAAAAGGAACATAACACAACATCCACCATTTGGATCATTTTACAATTCACCGTACCATTCAGTGGAATTTACTACTGTCACAGTGTTGTGCAACTATCACCACTGCCTAGCTGCAAAACATTTTCATCAACCAAGAGGAAACCTACACCCATTTTAAGGAGTCATTCCCTATTTCCCTCTCTTCCAACCCCCTGGCAACCACTAATGTAGAATCTTTTCTGTGTGTATGGATTTGCCACTGCTGGACATTTCATATAAATGGAACCATACGATATGTAGCCTTTCATGCCTGACTCCTTTCACTTAGTTGCATCCATCATGTAGCATGTATCAGAAATCCACTCACTGTTATGGCTGAATCCTTCATACCCTTTGAATACAAAATTAAAAATACGTTGAGAGTGAAGCTCTGTTTTAACGGCACATCTATTAGGCCAATTCATTGAAAGAAGCTGAAGATGGAGATATTGTTGTGAAATGATAATCATTGAGAAGCCTCAGCCAATTGGATAACGAAAAGTTTGGGAAATGTTGCAAAAAATTATCTGCTTTACGTTAAAAGCCTATTAAACAAGGATGCAGGAGATTGTCTTTTTCTTGCAGGTAACTTAAATGAGGCAGAAAGAAATAACTGCCCTTTAAAACACATTTTGAAAGGATTCTATTTATTCTTAATAGACGAATGGGAGTACAGGAAGTTCACATCCAATATGGACTCCCTGTCCAAACACTGTTTATCGTTCTAGCCACCACTATCGAATTATATTTCTTGAGAGTAAGGCAGCTCAATTCCTGCATATTACTTTCTAAAATTCATCCATCAAATCCATTAATACAGTATAAACAAGAGTTGTTCATGTTTAAGTGCACTTCAAATATCAGGTATAAAGAACCCCCAGTAAGAAAAAGAATCCTATATCTCTTGCCAGAATGTGGTCAGCTATGGGGTGCTCTGCTAGCTGAAAGACACATTCATTATTAAGGGGATAGAGGCTGTTTAAGTGGGATGAGAGCCAAAAAATTTTAACTACATATATGTGTGAAGAACAGTGCTAGGTTATCTCATATTCTATATCAGTCAAGGCTCACCATTTTACATACGTGAAAAGCAAAGTTAAAAGTGTATTAGTAGGGCTTCCCTGTTGGCGCGGTGGTTAAGGATCCACCTGCCAGTGCACGGGACACACGTTTGAGCCCTGATGCGGGAAGATCCCACATGCCACGGAGCAACTAAGACCATGTGCCACAACTACTGAGCCTGCGTGCTAGAGCCCGTGAACCACAGCTACTGAAGCCCACGCACCTAGACCCCGTGCTCAGCAACAACGAGAAGCCACCACAATGAGAAGCCCACGTACTGCAACAAAGAGTGGCCCCCGCTCACTGCAACTAGAGAAAGCCCGCGCACAGCAACGAAGAGCCTAGGCAGCCAAAGATAAATAAATAAATACGTCTATTTTTAAGAAAAGTGTTTTAGTAACTTACTAAAAGGCACGCAACCAGTAAACGTGAGCAAGAATTCAATCCCAAATCTGTCACACTGAAGTTTAAGCTAATACTTGAGATTAATAAAAACAGCACTAAATTAAAAGTTCAGAGATATTTTTTATTTCATACTTTCACCAATGCTCTTTGGAGATAAATCATGTCATTTATATGGGCCTTAGTTTTCACAACTTTAATAGTTGGAAGCTTGACTAGATGATCTGTATGTAGTCTTCCAATTCTAAAATGTTCCACTAATTTGGATTGCTACAATAATTGCCCTTGCAATACATGCATGCTGCCACCAAGTAGCAGTAGAGACTACTAGTTCCTTTTTTACCCCTAGTGGGGGTGCATTTTGACAGCGGACTTATCCGTCAATAGTACAACTTGTTAGTATAACTATAAGATAACAAAATAATCTGGTATTCTTTCCTGTAAAAGAGAAGCTTTACATTGTGTCTGTGAATCGTACCAGAATCACCTGTAGGTTTTTAAATATAGAGGAAATCCTGAACCCATTGAATGAGACTCTTCAGAGACAGGACTTGGGCATCTGGAATTTTGGGTTCCCATCATTTGTATATTTTATTTCATTTCATTTTTGCCTATGTACAATATTTGTCACATCCTTTTGAATCTTTAAAACTTTCTTTTTGTTTTAAATTTTAGAATATTCCATAATCTTCACCTACTTTTCATAAGGTGTTATCTGTTATGTTTATTCGATCTTGTGCTTCTCCTGGTTAAGACTTCTTTCTTTCCTTTTTTTTTTTTTTGTTTTTTTCGGGGCCCTGCCTCATGTCTTGCAGGATCTTAGTTCCCTGACCTGGGATTGGACCCCAGGGCCCCAGCAGTGAAAGCGTCATGTTCTAAATACTGGACCACCAGGGAAGTCCCAAGATTTCAGTTGTAAATGACTTCTTTCCCCACTCTAATTCATTCCTGGGATCAGTTTCATGTTTGGACATTAAAGCAACCTTGCATTGCCAGAATAAAGCTACTTTGATTTTGATATATGATTGTTTTACATACCATGGATACAGTTTGTGCTTCTCTTTACACATTTTGCATGCATGTTCAAAGGAGAAACTGGCCTGTGATTCTATTCTCGTAATATTCTTTATCAATTTTTTTGTTGCTTTTTTAAGATTCTATACTTTATGTTTTGTTTATTTATTTTTGGCTGCATTGGGTCTTCATTGCTGCATGCGAGCTTTCTCTAGTTTTGGCGAGCGGGGGTCTATTTTTGTTGCGGTGAGTAGGCTTCTCATTGCAGCCTTCTGAGCCCATGGGCTTCTGACCCCATTCGTCAGTGCTACTTCAGGTCCTCACCCCTTCCCTTCTGACCCTGGGCGGTGAAATCCTCTTTCTGCGGCTGGCGTGCGGCAGAAAGTCAATGAGGCAAGAGTAGGTTTGGAGTATCCAAGGAGCAGAAAGGATGTCAGCGTGTGGAAAACAGAGCGAGCAAATTGGAGAGGAGAACGAAACAGTCAGAGAGGAAACAGAGGCCCAGATTTCTAGGTCTGTGGAGGCACTCTGAGGACTTTGCATTTTCTGTGAAGAAGCCACTGAAGAAATTTGAGTGACATGATCTGACTTATGTTTTAACAAGATCTCTCTGGATGCCACGCTGATTAGAGACTGTAGGAGAGCAAGGACAAGCCCCAGAAGACCAACAGTTGATTCAAAGAAATGATTACTCAAACATGGTCCCCCTCCTCAGTGAAGACGCAGAGCAGGAATTGGCAAATAATGGCCACGAATCAAATCAGGCTCTCAGCCTGGATCTGTGGGACTGTGAGCTAATAATGGTTCTCACGTTTAGAAAGCTTGTTGAAGAGGAAAGAGGAGGAGAAGCTACAGAAACTGTATATGGCCCACAAAGCCTAAGATATTTAAAATCCAGAAAATGCTTTCCAACACCTGATGTAAAGCATGTGGCTGGTAGGAGGTCCTCAACCAAATTTGGAAGAGGAATACATGAGTCAGTTAGTTCCTGAAAACACTGTAAAGTGATAGGTGTCAAGAAACATTTACCCCTTCACCCTTAACCTTCACAAATGATGCCAGTTCCATTGAGCTATTGAAAAATACATTCTGGCTTTCAGAAAAATAACCCAGAGGACATTTTCTCACATAGGCAAGGTCATAAACAACTGTCAAGTGAAGTTGAAATAGCAACAAATCAAATAGTAACAAAAAACATTTTTACTGATTTTTAAATCTTACAAAGCATTTTCATGTTCATTATCTAATTTAATCCTCCAATCAACGTCATGAGATAGTTATTATTTCCCCATTAGAAATGACCACATATGAAATCCTGAGTGATTGCTCAAGAAAAGCTGAAATCTTGAGTGTTACATCTATTAAGGCCATGGTTGGGTGTTTTCCCATGGGAACATTGGATGCTAAAATCCACAGGGATTTTCAGCTCAAGATGGCAGACTAGGAACTATATTTACTTTCTGTTCCTCCTGAAACCATATCTAAATAAAACTGTAGAAATACCAAAATTAATCAACCAATAAAAGCCAAGATATTCTGGAAGTCATCAACCACAGAAAGATTTCAACACATTTCGAGAAGGCAAGCAATGAAATGGAGGAGCCATGAATAAAATAATGAAGAAAAAAAGGCTGAGCCTAAGTAAGGTCTGCACAAAGTCACTCAGCTTTTGCTGAGCTCTGGTTATAGTCAAGGGCAGAGGAAAGAAGAGGGGCTGAAAACAAGGAGACAAACGTCATTTTAGGAAAAACACTTCATTTAATGAGCTCCAGGGAACACTCAGCCTGCTGCCATACTAACTCATGAATTACAATGGATTGTTGGTAAGCAAGACAAGAAAACAGGGAAGAAACAAAAGAAACAAAAATCAAGACACTGTTTCTAACTGAACTCTTCTCAAATGAGATCGAGGAATTATGGTTCAA
Source organism: Grampus griseus (assembly GCF_964374135.1). Lineage (NCBI taxonomy): Eukaryota > Metazoa > Chordata > Mammalia > Artiodactyla > Delphinidae > Grampus > Grampus griseus. The sequence continues at coordinate 322,611 of NW_028133245.1, read as the reverse complement.
TGCCACAGCTGTAAATCATTTCTGCTCTTGGAGAGGTTACAAAGGGCTTATAATATTACCCTTGTTTTCAGACAGAATTTAGGTCTGAGCAAAAGCTTTTGTGTCCTCCAACCCCAAAATTTATTGGGGATGGAAGCCCAGATTTGCTGGGACATACCATAAAAAGAATCTCATGAGCAGAGGGTCAAACTGATTTTGGAATATATGAATTATGCCCAGTGTGAGTTTCAATAGGTATATATATATATATGTATATATATATATAAATATATACATTTTTACTGATCTATATGATTTTGGGTTCTGAAACTTCTACATGTCACATGCGTGATACATAACAGACAATGTCAGCCCCAGGAGGGAGAAAACACTCCAATGAAGCAAGCCAAAGAAACAAGTTTTAAGCAAGGTCAAGTGATGTGTAGACCAGGATTGTTCAATTCCTACCTGTCATGCTGAAGCTTCCAGCTCCTGAATAACAACACATGCTTCCCTTGTCCTAGACAGCCAAGAGTACGTCTCCTCTCTTGGGCATAAGAATCCCTAGAGTTACATATGTGTAGTAAAGAGTGGACCCAGCTGTCATACTCATAATGACCAAATTGTGTTGATCGTACTTTATACCAATACATCGCTCCACGCTGAAGTTGCAATAAATGATATATTTGCTTTCTAGACATATGAATGAGACGCCTTACTGGATATACTCCAGGAAGGCCAGAGAAGCTGGCTTCTAATCCATACGGAACAAGTCACTGGTGAATTTCTTTCAGGATAACCCATGATTTATCTAGAATATCATCTTTACATATCTGGATCCTTCAAACTAGACAAAGGGAAAATACGGGCTTCAAGCCTCAGTTAGAAATATGGAATGGTGCCATGCTGACAACTGGTGGTCCCTGACCTGTATCTTCTGAGATTAGAACACAGTGTGGTGGATGACCAATTCATGCGTTGAACAAAAGAAGACCTCCTACAGGGCAGTGTAGCTGTTCGTTACAGGTATGGCACTTAGGGCTAAGTACCATAAGGACTACAAGAAGAAAAGAAAAACAAGTAACACATGAAGCATATACGATAAGGAGGCACCACAGTGCAGAGCACAAGCTCTGGAATCACACAGGCTTGGATCGAATCCCGGCTAAGCCACTACCATCTATATACCCTGAAGGACAGGCCAAGGTTTAAATGTTCTTTTACCAAATTTCAAAAAAGAAGTGAAGAAAGAACCTATCTGCCAGGAAGGGACATCGTGGGCTGCAGCATCCAGTCGGATCAGGGCTCTGCATCTCCTGCTCAGAAACCTTGGCCACCTGGCTCATGGTGATGCTGGCAGCTGAGCAGCCCTGGAGAAGGCGATCCTGTCTCCAGGACTCGTAGAGGAGCTGGGGAGGTCTCCGGACGAGGTGGCCCACACCCTGGTAAGCTCTGGCTGCCTCCTGCCCTCAGGTCTGAGCAGGCTCTGGCCTCTGGGCCCCGTGGTGGGGAAGGCCTGGCCGATACATACGCAGGGCTGAGGGGCCTGCAGAGCCAGTCCCCAGGCAGGGTGAGCTCTGGACGAGGCTTCCACAGTCCCCAACAGTCTCCGCATGGTGGCCCATCTGGTGCCAAACACCTGCCACCCACAGCCAGTAGTCCCAGCCACTAGAAAGTCCAGAAGGGGCCCCGCCCTTTGCCTTTGGGCCGGGGTTAAGCCAGCAGCTGGGCTTGCATGTGACCCCTGCCTCACCCCCTGCCCCGCCCGCTCTTTCTCTGTGACACCTACAATGGATATGTCATAAAGCCAGGCAGAGCCAGTGCTATAAATTCAGAGGAGTTAGAATCTAGGAAGAGGCTCTCCCACTTTCACTCTCTGCTCTCAGATCAGGCAGGCAGTACCTCTAATATGGAAGCTATGGACACCACACCTCCTTCACACGCTGTCCTCTTCCATTCTGCTCCTGTTTTCCCGAGCACCCCATTTACGGCCCTGGCGGGCATCGGTGCTTCAGCAGGAAGCACGTCAGACCCCGAACCTATGGACACCACACCTCCTTCACACGCTGTCATCTTCCATTCTGCTCCTGTTTTCCCCACCACCTCATTTATGGCCCTGGCGGGCATCGGTGCTTCAGCAGGAAGCATGTCAGACCCCGAACCTATGGACACCACACCACCTTCACACGCTGTCATCTTCCATTCTGCTCCTGTTTTCTCCAGCACCCCATTTACGGCTTTGGCGGGCATCGGTGCTTCAGCAGGAAGCACGTCAGACCCCCAACCTATGGACACCACACCTCCTTCACACGCTGTCATCTTCCATTCTGCTCCTGTTTTCCCCACCACCCCATTTACGGCCCTGGCGGGCATCGGTGCTTCAGCAGGAAGCATGTCAGACCCCGAACCTATGGACACCACACCACCTTCACATGCTGTCATCTTCCATTCTGCTCCTGTTTTCTCCAGCACCCCATTTATGGCCCTGGCGGGCATCGGTGCTTCAGCAGGAAGCACGTCAGACCCCGAACCTATGGACACCACACCTCCTTCACACGCTGTCATCTTCTATTCTGCTCCTGTTTTCTCCAGCAACCCATTTACGCCTTTGGTGGGCATCGGTGCCTCAGCAGTCAGCACCTCAGACCCCGAACCTATGGACACCACACCTCCTTCCCACGCTGTCATCTTCCATCCTGCTCCTCTTTACCCCAGCACCCCATTTACGGCTTAGCCCGGCACTGGTGCTTCACCAGGCAGCACCTCTAACACCAAAGCTATGGACACCACACCTCCTTCCCAGGCTGTCATTTTCCAGTCTGCCCTGTCTCCAATAGAACCGCTACCCATTTCACACCGCTGTTCCAAGTTCTGGGAACACACCACCCAGTGATAGCAATGCCTCAGCCCATGCCTCGACTCATTTACCTGCGACGTGAGCCAACAGATAGACCAACACTTCAAAGTTATGACAGAAAGTTGAGTAAGTTATACGCTTGGAATTTCATTTATTATTATTAACAAGCACAACTGTAGTGCTTAGACTATAACAAGTACTATTCTAAGGGCTTACCAAATATTAACTCACTTATTCCTCATAATGGCAACCCTAGAGGTAGGGAATATTCATAATGTTCACTTTTCTGGGGGAAACTGAGGCCCAGAGACGTTGAAGAGCTTGCCTAATGCCACACAGTAAGTAGGTGGCAAAACCCGGGATTAAAACTAGACCGTCTAGACTTTCATCACTTTGCTGTGTCACCGTACTATAAGTTGTGGTTAGGGAAGGAACTAAATTGACAAGACTCTGAACTAAAAGGAGAAGGGAGAAATGAGAAAATGAGTGATCCTAGAAACTAGAGTAGAGTTAGGCTCAGAAATTTCTGGTGATGAGACCCGGAAGAACAAGAACTTGGTTGGAATATTAACTTGGGGTAGTATCTGAATCCATGGAGAAATGGTTTTGTTTTCTGTAAAATTTAGAAAGGTCAGTTGGATGAAGATTAATGAAGACAAAAGTAGAAAGGAAAAGAAAAAGGTGCCTTAAGGGAGACATAACCGCTTCCCTCTACGTACCCACAGGTGGGGTCCTGTGGGAAAGGATGGAGCTCTCTCTACCGGGTTGGTCACCAGGCTGAACAAGGAGAAACATGGCAACCATTGTACTGGTTTTGATGATCTCTCAAAACCAAGGCTTCAGTTTCCAAGAACGACCTACGGTAGCATGACTAGTGTGTGTCACACATGCCACTAAGTGTGTTTCCAGTCACACATTTTAATTGGAGAAATACTTCCTATGAGGTAGGCATCAGTTCCCTATGGCTGCTGTAACAAATGACTACAAATGTGCTTGCTTCTAACAAAACACACTTATTTTCTTATGGTTCTGGAAGACAGAGGTCCAAAACCAGTTTCCCTGGGCTGAAACCAGAAGTCGACAGGGCCATCCATCCTCCTTCTAGAGGCTCTAAGCGAGAATCTGTTTGTTTCCTCGCCAGCATTCCTTCACTTCTGGCCACATCAATGCAACCCCAACTTCGTCATCACATTCTCTTTGGAGTACAAATTCCCTCTGCCTCTCTCTTATGAGAACACCAGTGGTTATATTTGGGCCCATCCAGGTAGTCCAGGAGAATCTTCCCATCTGAGAACCATTACTTTCATCCCACTGGCAAAGTGCCTTCTGCCATTTAAGGTGACATCCACAGGTTCTGGAGAGTAGAATGTGGACATTTGGGGGCAATGGTATTATTCAGTCTACTACAAGGTAGATACTATTATCTTTCTCAGATGTAGGAAATGACGTTTAGGGAAGTAGTTTGTCTCAGGTCTACAATTTCCAGAGTAGAGACTTAAATTCTGCCACTGACACTTTAGGACACATCCTAAACAACTTGAATCTGTGTCCTTAACTACTGCATAATCCTTGGTTAAGAGTCACACTTAGGTATCAAGACCCAATTGAATACAACACAAGTACTGTCTCCTCTTTCACTATGTTTGCCTGGTGTACTGATGAATCTTGCCCAGAGCAGAAGAGTTCAGAAAACTGTTTTGCAGGTTTATGAAGAGAAAGCATTTACTGTTTGACGTGCCCGGAGTAACGGAAGGCTTTTTCAAATAAAATATGCCACCAAATAGTCAAGTGTCACAACAGAGGTAACCCCGTGGGAGTCACGAGGAGACTAAAATTATCTCCAATTGTGCAGGAGAGAAAAGTTTCACTGAAGGCAGGTGTAGTTCAGCCAAGCCCTACAGCACAGAAGTAGGAATGTGGGTATGTACGAATGGGAAACACTTTAATGCAGAATGGATGAGAAATATGCATTCGACCTATTCTAAAACAACTGGCTTATTAACTCAGTAAATCGATTTAGTCAGTCAAACTAGCTTTAGCTGATTACTTATCCAGGGAATAGCTGTTTAGAGTAATTTTTGTCATAGAACAGTAAATAAAATGGTTGAACTATAGCTTTAGGCTTGCTAAGTGAAATAGATTGCTCTAGATGATTTTCAAGTGACTTACTTGGTAGTACTCACGAAATTGGGGGTTAACAATTGCTTAAGAAAACAAAGAGAATTGATTTTAAATAAAGTACTTACTGTGTGGACTATCTGTTCAGTAGCTCATGTTTAATGGATGTTTATAATCCCCATTGGACAACCAACTACTTTTTTGCAAATGGCAATGTGAATTGCTCTCGCATAAACTATAGCAATGACCACCTATCTAATTTGTTGTCCAAACCAGAAATCTTCTAACAATACTGGTGTCCTAATAAAAATAAGCACGAAGGGAACACACACTGGGTGTCTCCCGTGTGCCTGTGCATGCATCTATATCTCACTGAAGCCCCATAACAGCCCCCAAGAGAGGGACTCTGAGTGTCCCCATGCTGCTTGTGGAGAAACAGGCACAGGAAGGTTCAATAGTCTATCTACCTAATATCACACAGAGGGTGGGAGAGCCCGTTTTTAAACCACCTGCCTCCAATTCCAGGTGCCAGGAGCCAGACTCAGCCTACAGCTCTCTTCTGCTCGCCTGGAGGTGAAGCAAGGTGTCATGATTAGTCAAATCCCGGTCTTCACTCATCAAGGTAGCTTGAACACCTGCACGTCCTCCAAGTAGCATGTAGCATAAGCAATAAGATGTTTGCCGCGTGATCGTCCAGGAACTTGGAATCAGCTGTGCCTGGTTAGGCTGAGCTGGTTTAGAGTGGAGAGGACCACCGATCTTCCACCTGGGCAAGTGCCTTTTGACCTCCTGCCATCAGAGGGCCAAAACTCCAGCCTGAGAATGTGCTGAGGCCTGTAGCCTAGTTATGCCAGCTCAGAACAATGATGAGCACACGTTTTTCCAATCACCTTTCCTCATGCTCCCCATGCCTCATACTGCCCTGCTTCTTTATTCTTTATCCCACAGATACCCAAAGCCCCTTGCCTTTGGGGAGGCGGATTTGAGACCTATTGTCACGTCACGTCCTCGCTTGGCTGCCCTGTGAATAAAGCTCCTCTTTGCTGCAAACCTCAGCATTTCAGTGTTTTGGCTTGCTGCGCCTCAGACAGAATGGTTGGGAGCAGTGGTACAGGACCCTTGCATGTGAGGGAAGCTGGTTCCTAGTAGTCACATTGCGGATGTTTTCTCCTCTCGGGGTGGGGGTGGGGCAGACATCCTGCTCTTCCGGAAAGGGAGAAACACAGGTGCCAAACCCTTGCCCTCAGCGTCACCGTCACGTAGGAGCTTGTTAGAAGCACAGAATCCAGGCCCCACCCAGAACTACTGAATACCAGCCTGCATTTAACAAGATCCCCAAGAGAGGCATACCCATATTAAAGTTGGAGAGGCACCAAGCTGTCATCGTCTTCTCCGCAGCTAATGAAAACGAAGCAAAGATTCATCCCGAGCCGACTCTGCCTCAGTCACCTGGATATCCCATGAGCTCATTTAATCCTCCCCAGAACCTGCAAATGAGACTGAGGGTCAGAGTGGTCTAGCACCCAAGGTTCCATAAGAGAACATGACCAAGGCTCACTGGAGCCAAGACTTCCAAAAAAGAAGGCCCCTGAGCACAGCATGGCACCACCGCAGCCCAAACCGTGGGCCTGGAGGGTAGACCAGGCTCCCCATGCAGAGTTCACACCATTCGACAGATGCCCACAGCAGACCACAAGGCAATATGAGAAGTAACTTCTGATTGTGGAATCTCTGAACTTTGAGATTGAAAGAAAAAAATCTGTTTTCGGGGGATGGTTAAAACAGTTCTACCAAGGAGTAAAGAGAGGGCATCTCAAGGGTCCTTCTGGACTAAGAATTGAATGCCTACTTATTGAGAAATGCTCCGTGCATTTGCTCAGCCCTACGCCAAGATGAAGTTCTCTGTGCCCTAGAAGCTTAGGTTCTAAAAAGGCCACAGAAATGGGTGAGACCTAAAAAATGCCAGAACAATGCAACGGCCTTAATCAGACTGTCTTTGCTTTGCCTTGCTTACAAGTCACTGACTTTAAACTGAATATGGTGTCATGTCTTTATGTTTCTTGAAGCTTTTTTTTTTTCAAAAGATCATATAAAGATTTTCTTCCATGGTAAGACTTTTATATTGTATTTTTCTTAAACTGGACTGTGGCACATTTACCCTCCATCAGATGATTGCTTATAACTCACCTTGCTTTGTTAAGAATACCGCTAGAGGCTTCTATGTCCCTACTAGAGAAAATACATTTTCAGGCCCATTGAAACCAATGAAAATCCAAGATTTCAGAGCACAAGATAATGAAAATTCTCTCTATCCGCGTCTTTTACTGCTTTTAATCTGTTAACAGTCCCTAAGTGTGTCAGATGAAAGGTACTGTCGTGGGAATTGACATCATTAACAGCATTCCATACAGGTAAGTCTTGATTGTTCCACTTTCTCAAAAAGTTGGACATATTTACTGCCTCTATGACATCTCTAGGGTGTGTGGAAGAAATAAAAAAGAGGCCTGTACAATGTATTTCTCCAAATATACACACAAATAGTTTGCACATACAAACAGGGAAACCTTATAAATAACGTATGGGGAGCAAAGGATTGTCGGTAACGGAACTACTCATTTCGAAAGACAACACTGTCACCAAGTGTCCCCTCACCAAAACTGACTGGGAATTTTTAGGGGCCACCAAACCAGAGATGGAGATTTTTAGGCACATTCTTGCCAGAAAAGAGAGCCTAGGGCATAAACCACTCAACTTGTTGGCACGAATGCCAGGGCAACCCAAGCAAGTGGATATACAAGCCTACGTAACGCTTGGAAGTAGGAAGCTTTGGGGGACTACACCTGGGCTGGTACTGGCCTCCCTCCCCAAAGGGACAAGGAGAGCAGAAACCTGGATGGAGTCAAGAGAGAGAACAAAGAAAGGCAAGGCTGGGTATGGAGCAACGTGTGGATCCAGGAGCATGTGTCTCAGAACTGCCGGGGCTCTGCAGACCAGCTGCATCCCCATTCTCCTTGACCCTCATGGGTATAATGAACTCAGGATGGGCGCATCCCGGCTGCCAAGTCACTTCCACCTGTCCATGGAGTTGACAGTTACTTGCTCACAGTGAACCAACCTCTCTGGACCTAACAGCTACTGCAGGAGGCGGTAGTGGAGAACAAGGTGACGACAACGACCAGATGCGAAGGAGGAAGCGATGTTCAGCGGACCGACTGGGTGGACTGATGGTGTGGGGTTAAGTCTGCAGAGCTAAAGGGGCCAGATGTAGAAAAGGGAAGGGGAACCATGAGGATATGGTCAAGCCCCATCGTATGGATATTTCATCCATATGTTGTATGCAAATCCCATTCAATTTGCTCTGAGTGAACAAGAGAGAACTAAATTATCCTTTAAACCATGTCAGTGACTTTATTTACCATCTCATTTGATGAGCTCATAGCCCAGGGGCAGAGGGAAATGGGAGCTGTGAGTCTGCCATCTCTCAGGAAGTCTCAGGCCTCAGAGGCCCCTCAGAGCCAAACTACCTCAACTTTTGCACTTTTCAAGCAACGTTATTCCTAAGTGCGAGTCACCTTCTTCATCAGGTTCTCCAAGAAACAGCAATCTCTCCCAATGAGAGAGGAAAAATGGGCTACTTTGGCTTGCTGAGGCACAATATGTAGTTCTCCAAAATGGTACCTGCCTGGGGATTTTTCAAGAAAATTAAGCATCAGTGGTGATTTGTTTGTCTTCACATAACGTATGACCCAGGTGTGCTGAGAAATAAGAAAAGGACGAACGAATCAAGGGCGGCTGATCCAAGGAGGCAAGGGGCAACTTCCACAGCCTACGTGGAAAGCTAGAGGGAGGGAACATCCAGCTGGTGGGAGCTGAAGACAGGGGCCAGTCCTCCTTGGGCTCGGGATGCCACCCCCTCTTCCTACATCTTCACGCTCTCCTTCTCTGTTGGCCCCTCCCAGCCATAATAAAGAGCCACAACGAACTGCTCTCCTCCATTCCATTCTCCTGTCCTCCTATCCACCCCTCCCTTCTTTCCCTTTGCCATCAATTTCTTGACTTGCACCCCATTTCTCCCCTCCCATCCACACTGCGGTCTGGTTTCTGCCCCCCTACTCTCGTGAAACTGATCTCCTTGAAGCCCCCAATGATTTCTCCGTTGACAAGTCCAGGGCACTACTTCTCAATCCTTATCTTTGTGACCGCCAAGCCGAGTCAGATCTTAAACAACGTCTCTGTCTTGAAAATCTCTTCCCTTGGCTTCCACGCCACCTTTCCTTTTCTTTCCATGAGACCGATCACAACCAGTGCTGCAGATTCCATCGAATTAAGGAATGCTGTTGCCTACATGTGTGAATGAGCTCAAGTGAGTAAAGTACTGAAGTAGAGGACAGCTAAAGTGAAACGTCTTCATGAATGTCCACGTGGCTGAGCAGCAAGTTAACCTTTCCTACATGTGCTAAAGAAGAAGAGTTGGGTTTTATTTTATTTACTTTTCCCTGGACTGTGTTGAATGACTATCATCTACAAGTTCAGGCTACTTTGGGCTGAGGATTAATGCACTGGGAGAGCTGAGAGAAAACTGAACAATAGAGCTGTCTTTTTCTTGACCAGTTCACCTTAGTTTCCCAAACTCTAAGTCTTTCCCGAATTCTTTCTCCTTTTTATTGTAGTAAAAGGAACATAACACAACATCCACCATTTGGATCATTTTACAATTCACCGTACCATTCAGTGGAATTTACTACTGTCACAGTGTTGTGCAACTATCACCACTGCCTAGCTGCAAAACATTTTCATCAACCAAGAGGAAACCTACACCCATTTTAAGGAGTCATTCCCTATTTCCCTCTCTTCCAACCCCCTGGCAACCACTAATGTAGAATCTTTTCTGTGTGTATGGATTTGCCACTGCTGGACATTTCATATAAATGGAACCATACGATATGTAGCCTTTCATGCCTGACTCCTTTCACTTAGTTGCATCCATCATGTAGCATGTATCAGAAATCCACTCACTGTTATGGCTGAATCCTTCATACCCTTTGAATACAAAATTAAAAATACGTTGAGAGTGAAGCTCTGTTTTAACGGCACATCTATTAGGCCAATTCATTGAAAGAAGCTGAAGATGGAGATATTGTTGTGAAATGATAATCATTGAGAAGCCTCAGCCAATTGGATAACGAAAAGTTTGGGAAATGTTGCAAAAAATTATCTGCTTTACGTTAAAAGCCTATTAAACAAGGATGCAGGAGATTGTCTTTTTCTTGCAGGTAACTTAAATGAGGCAGAAAGAAATAACTGCCCTTTAAAACACATTTTGAAAGGATTCTATTTATTCTTAATAGACGAATGGGAGTACAGGAAGTTCACATCCAATATGGACTCCCTGTCCAAACACTGTTTATCGTTCTAGCCACCACTATCGAATTATATTTCTTGAGAGTAAGGCAGCTCAATTCCTGCATATTACTTTCTAAAATTCATCCATCAAATCCATTAATACAGTATAAACAAGAGTTGTTCAAGTTTAAGTGCACTTCAAATATCAGGTATAAAGAACCCCCAGTAAGAAAAAGAATCCTATATCTCTTGCCAGAATGTGGTCAGCTGTGGGGTGCTCTGCTAGCTGAAAGACACATTCATTATTAAGGGGATAGAGGCTGTTTAAGTGGGATGAGAGCCAAAAAATTTTAACTACATATATGTGTGAAGAACAGTGCTAGGTTATCTCATATTCTATATCAGTCAAGGCTCACCATTTTACATACGTGAAAAGCAAAGTTAAAAGTGTATTAGTAGGGCTTCCCTGTTGGCGCGGTGGTTAAGGATCCACCTGCCAGTGCACGGGACACACGTTTGAGCCCTGATGCGGGAAGATCCCACATGCCACGGAGCAACTAAGACCATGTGCCACAACCACTGAGCCTGCGTGCTAGAGCCCGTGAACCACAGCTACTGAAGCCCACGCACCTAGACCCCGTGCTCAGCATCAACGAGAAGCCACCACAATGAGAAGCCCACGTACTGCAACAAAGAGTGGCCCCCGCTCACCGCAACTAGAGAAAGCCCGCGCACAGCAACGAAGAGCCTAGGCAGCCAAAGATAAATAAATAAATACGTCTATTTTTAAGAAAAGTGTTTTAGTAACTTACTAAAAGGCACGCAACCAGTAAACGTGAGCAAGAATTCAATCCCAAATCTGTCACACTGAAGTTTAAGCTAATACTTGAGATTAATAAAAACAGCACTAAATTAAACGTTCAGAGATATTTTTTATTTCATACTTTCACTAATGCTCTTTGGAGATAAATCATGTCATTTATATGGGCCTTAGTTTTCACAACTTTAGTAGTTGGAAGCTTGACTAGATGATCTGTATGTAGTCTTCCAATTCTAAAATGTTCCACTAATTTGGATTGCTACAATAATTGCCCTTGCAATACATGCATGCTGCCACCAAGTAGCAGTAGAGACTACTAGTTCCTTTTTTACCCCTAGTGGGGGTGCATTTTGACAGCGGACTTATCCGTCAATAGTACAACCTGTTAGTATAACTATAAGATAACAAAATAATCTGGTATTCTTTCCTGTAAAAGAGAAGCTTTACATTGTGTCTGTGCATCGTACCAGAATAACCTGTAGGTTTTTAAATATAGAGGAAATCCTGAACCCATTGAATGAGACTCTTCAGAGACAGGACTTGGGCATCTGGAATTTTGGGTTCCCATCATTTGTATATTTTATTTCATTTCATTTTTGCCTATGTACAATATTTGTCACATCCTTTTGAATCTTTAAAACTTTCTTTTTGTTTTAAATTTTAGAATATTCCATAATCTTCACCTACTTTTCATAAGGTGTTATCTGTTATGTTTATACGATCTTGTGCTTCTCCTGGTTAAGACTTCTTTCTTTCCTTATTTTTTTTTTTTTCGGGGCCCTGCCTCATGTCTTGCAGAATCTTAGTTCCCTGACCTGGGATTGGACCCCAGGGCCCCAGCAGTGAAAGCGTCATGTTCTAAATACTGGACCACCAGGGAAGTCCCAAGATTTCAGTTGTAAATGACTTCTTTCCTCGCTCTAATTCATTCCTGGGATCAGTTTCATGTTTGGACATTAAAGCAACCTTGCATTGCCAGAATAAAGCTACTTTGATTCTGATATACGATTGTTTTACATACCATGGATACAGTTTGTGCTTCTCTTTACACATTTTGCATGCATGTTCAAAGGAGAAACTGGCCTGTGATTCTATTCTCGTAATATTCTTTATCGATTTTTTTGTTGCTTTTTTAAGATTCTATACTTTATGTTTTGTTTATTTATTTTTGGCTGCATTGGGTCTTCATTGCTGCATGCGAGCTTTCTCTAGTTTCAGCGAGCGGGGGTCTATTCTTTGTTGCGGTGAGTAGGCTTCTCATTGCAGCCTTCTGACCCCATGGGCTTCTGACCCCATTCGTCAGTGCTACTTCAGGTCCTCACCCCTTCCCTTCTGACCCTGGGCGGTGAAATCCTCTTTCTGCGGCTGGCGTGTGGCAGAAAGTCAATGAGGCAAGAGTAGGTTTGGAGTATCCAAGGAGCAGAAAGGATGTCAGCGTGTGGAAAACAGAGCGAGCAAATTGGAGAGGAGAACGAAACAGTCAGAGAGGAAACAGAGGCCCAGATTTCTAGGTCTGTGGAGGCACTCTGAGGACTTTGCATTTTCTGTGAAGAAGCCACTGAAGAAATTTGAGTGACATGATCTGACTTAAGTTTTAACAAGATCTCTCTGGATGCCACGCTGATTAGAGACTGTAGGAGAGCAAGGACAAGCCCCAGAAGACCAACAGTTGATTCAAAGAAATGATTACTCAAACATGGTCCCCCTCCTCAGTGAAGACGCAGAGCAGGAATTGGCAAATAATGGCCACGAATCAAATCAGGCTCTCAGCCTGGATCTGTGGGACTGTGAGCTAATAATGGTTCTCACGTTTAGAAAGCTTGTTGAAGAGGAAAGAGGAGGAGAAGCTACAGAAACTGTATATGGCCCACAAAGCCTAAGATATTTAAAATCCAGAAAATGCTTTCCAACACCTGACGTAAAGCATGTGGCTGGTAGGAGGTCCTCAACCAAATTTGGAAGAGGAATACATGAGTCAGTTAGTTCCTGAAAACACTGTAAAGTGATAGGTGTCAAGAAACATTTACCCCTTCACCCTTAACCTTCACAAATGATGCCAGTTCCATTGAGCTATAGAAAAATACATTCTGGCTTTCCGAAAAATAACCCAGAGGACATTTTCTCACATAGGCAAGGTCATAAACAACTGTCAAGTGAAGTTGAAATAGCAACAAATCAAATAATAACAAAAAACATTTTTACTGATTTTTAAATCTTACAAAGCATTTTCATGTTCATTATCTAATTTAATCCTCCAATCAACGTCATGAGATAGTTATTATTTCCCCATTAGAAATGACCACATATGAAATCCTGAGTGATTGCTCAAGAAAAGCTGAAATCTTGAGTGTTACATCTATTAAGGCCATGGTTGGGTGTTTTCCCATGGGAACATTGGATGCTAAAATCCACAGGGATTTTCAGCTCAAGATGGCAGACTAGGAACTATATTTACTTTCTGTTCCTCCTGAAACCATATCTAAATAAAACTGTAGAAATACCAAAATTAATCAACCAATAAAAGCCAAGATATTCTGGAAGTCATCAACCACAGAAAGATTTCAACACATTTCGAGAAGGCAAGCAATGAAATGGAGGAGCCATGAATAAAATAATGAAGAAAAAAAGGCTGAGCCTAAGTAAGGTCTGCACAAAGTCACTCAGCTTTTGCTGAGCTCTGGTTATAGTCAAGGGCAGAGGAAAGAAGAGGGGCTGAAAACAAGGAGACAAACGTCATTTTAGGAAAAACACTTCATTTAATGAGCTCCAGGGAACACTCAGCCTGCTGCCATACTAACTCATGAATTACAATGGATTGTTGGTAAGCAAGACAAGAAAACAGGGAAGAAACAAAAGAAACAAAAATCAAGACACTGTTTCTAACTGAACTCTTCTCAAATGAGATCGAGGAATTATGGTTCAATGCCACAGCTGTAAATCATTTCTGCTCTTGGAGAGGTTACAAAGGGCTTATAATATTTCCCTTGTTTTCAGACAGAATTTAGGTCTGAGCAAAAGCTTTTGTGTCCTCCAACCCCAAAATTTATTGGGGATGGAAGCCCAGATTTGCTGGGACATACCATAAAAAGAATCTCATGAGCAGAGGGTCAAACTGATTTTGGAATATATGAATTATGCCCAGTGTGAGTTTCAATAGGTTTATATATATATATACATTTTTACTGATCTATATGATTTTGGGTTCTGAAACTTCTACATGTCACATGCGTGATACATAACAGACAATGTCAGCCCCAGGAGGGAGAAAACACTCCAATGAAGCAAGCCAAAGAAACAAGTTTTAAGCAAGGTCAAGTGATGTGTAGACCAGGATTGTTCAATTCCTACCTGTCATGCTGAAGCTTCCAGCTCCTGAATAACAACACATGCTTCCCTTGTCCTAGACAGCCAAGAGTACGTCTCCTCTCTTGGGCATAAGAATCCCTAGAGTTACATATGGGTAGTAAAGAGTGGACCCAGCTGTCATACTCACAATGACCAAATTGTGTTGATCGTACTTTATACCAATACATCGCTCCACGCTGAAGTTGCAATAAATGATATATTTGCTTTCTAGACATATGAATGAGACGCCTTACTGGATATACTCCAGGAAGGCCAGAGAAGCTGGCTTCTAATCCATACGGAACAAGTCACTGGTGAATTTCTTTCAGGATAACCCATGATTTATCTAGAATATCATCTTTACATATCTGGATCCTTCAAACTAGACAAAGGGAAAATACGGGCTTCAAGCCTCAGTTAGAAATATGGAATGGTGCCATGCTGACAACTGGTGGTCCCTGACCTGTATCTTCTGAGATTAGAACACAGTGTGGTGGATGACCAATTCATGCGTTGAACAAAAGAAGACCTCCTACAGGGCAGTGTAGCTGTTCGTTACAGGTATGGCACTTAGGGCTAAGTACCATAAGGACTACAAGAAGAAAAGAAAAACAAGTAACACATGAAGCATATACGATAAGGAGGCACCACAGTGCAGAGCACAAGCTCTGGAATCACACAGGCTTGGATCGAATCCCGGCTAAGCCACTACCATCTATATACCCTGAAGGACAGGCCAAGGTTTAAATGTTCTTTTACCAAATTTCAAAAAAGAAGTGAAGAAAGAACCTATCTGCCAGGAAGGGACATCGTGGGCTGCAGCATCCAGTCGGATCAGGGCTCTGCATCTCCTGCTCAGAAACCTTGGCCACCTGGCTCATGGTGATGCTGGCAGCTGAGCAGCCCTGGAGAAGGCGATCCTGTCTCCAGGACTCGCAGAGGAGCTGGGGAGGTCTCCGGACGAGGTGGCCCACACCCTGGTAAGATCTGGCTGCCTCCTGCCCTCAGGTCTGAGCAGGCTCTGGCCTCTGGGCCCCGTGGTGGGGAAGGCCTGGCCGATACATACGCAGGGCTGAGGGGCCTGCAGAGCCAGTCCCCAGGCAGGGTGAGCTCTGGACGAGGCTTCCACAGTCCCCAACAGTCTCCGCATGGTGGCCCATCTGGTGCCAAACACCTGCCACCCACAGCCAGTAGTCCCAGCCACTAGAAAGTCCAGAAGGGGCCCCGCCCTTTGCCTTTGGGCCGGGGTTAAGCCAGCAGCTGGGCTTGCATGTGACCCCTGCCTCACCCCCTGCCCCGCCCGCTCTTTCTCTGTGACACCTACAATGGATATGTCATAAAGCCAGGCAGAGCCAGTGCTATAAATTCAGAGGAGTTAGAATCTAGGAAGAGGCTCTCCCACTTTCACTCTCTGCTCTCAGATCAGGCAGGCATTACCTCTAATATGGAAGCTATGGACACCACACCTCCTTCACACGCTGTCCTCTTCCATTCTGCTCCTGTTTTCCCGAGCACCCCATTTACGGCCCTGGCGGGCATCGGTGCTTCAGCAGGAAGCACGTCAGACCCCGAACCTATGGACACCACACCTCCTTCACACGCTGTCCTCTTCCATTCTGCTCCTGTTTTCCCCACCACCTCATTTATGGCCCTGGCGGGCATCGGTGCTTCAGCAGGAAGCACGTCAGACCCCCAACCTATGGACACCACACCTCCTTCACACGCTGTCATCTTCCATTCTGCTCCTGTTTTCCCCACCACCCCATTTACGGCTTTGGCGGGCATCGGTGCTTCAGCAGGAAGCATGTCAGACCCCGAACCTATGGACACCACACCACCTTCACATGCTGTCATCTTCCATTCTGCTCCTGTTTTCTCCAGCACCCCATTTATGGCCCTGGCGGGCATCGGTGCTTCAGCAGGAAGCACGTCAGACCCCGAACCTATGGACACCACACCTCCTTCACACGCTGTCATCTTCTATTCTGCTCCTGTTTTCTCCAGCAACCCATTTACGCCTTTGGTGGGCATCGGTGCCTCAGCAGTCAGCACCTCAGACCCCGAACCTATGGACACCACACCTCCTTCCCACGCTGTCATCTTCCATCCTGCTCCTCTTTACCCCAGCACCCCATTTACGGCTTAGGCCGGCACTGGTGCTTCACCAGGCAGCACCTCTAACACCAAAGCTATGGACACCACACCTCCTTCCCAGGCTGTCATTTTCCAGTCTGCCCTGTCTCCAATAGAACCGCTACCCATTTCACACCGCTGTTCCAAGTTCTGGGAACACACCACCCAGTGATAGCAATGCCTCAGCCCATGCCTCGACTCATTTACCTGCGACGTGAGCCAACAGATAGACCAACACTTCAAAGTTATGACAGAAAGTTGAGTAAGTTATACGCTTGGAATTTCATTTATTATTATTAACAAGCACAACTGTAGTGCTTAGACTATAACAAGTACTATTCTAAGGGCTTACCAAATATTAACTCACTTATTCCTCATAATGGCAACCCTAGAGGTAGGGAATATTCATAATGTTCACTTTTCTGGGGGAAACTGAGGCCCAGAGACCTTGAAGAGCTTGCCTAATGCCACACAGTAAGTAGGTGGCAAAACCCGGGATTAAAACTAGACCGTCTAGACTTTCATCACTTTGCTGTGTCACCGTACTATAAGTTGTGGTTAGGGAAGGAACTAAATTGACAAGACTCTGAACTAAAAGGAGAAGGGAGAAATGAGAAAATGAGTGATCCTAGAAACTAGAGTAGAGTTAGGCTCAGAAATTTCTGGTGATGAGACCCGGAAGAACAAGAACTTGTTTGGAATATTAACTTGGGGTAGTATCTGAATCCATGGAGAAATGGTTTTGTTTTCTGTAAAATTTAGAAAGGTCAGTTGGATGAAGATTAATGAAGACAAAAGTAGAAAGGAAAAGAAAAAGGTGCCTTAAGGGAGACATAACCGCTTCCCTCTACGTACCCACAGGTGGGGTCCTGTGGGAAAGGATGGAGCTCTCTCTACCGGGTTGGTCACCAGGCTGAACAAGGAGAAACATGGCAACCATTGTACTGGTTTTGATGATCTCTCAAAACCAAGGCTTCAGTTTCCAAGAACGACCTACGGTAGCATGACTAGTGTGTGTCACACATGCCACTAAGTGTGTTTCCAGTCACACATTTTAATTGGAGAAATACTTCCTATGAGGTAGGCATCAGTTCCCTATGGCTGCTGTAACAAATGACTACAAATGTGCTTGCTTCTAACAAAACACACTTATTTTCTTATGGTTCTGGAAGACAGAGGTCCAAAACCAGTTTCCCTGGGCTGAAACCAGAAGTCGACAGGGCCATCCATCCTCCTTCTAGAGGCTCTAAGCGAGAATCTGTTTGTTTCCTCGCCAGCATTCCTTCACTTCTGGCCACATCAATGCAACCCCAACTTCGTCATCACATTCTCTTTGGAGTACAAATTCCCTCTGCCTCTCTCTTATGAGAACACCAGTGGTTATATTTGGGCCCATCCAGGTAGTCCAGGAGAATCTTCCCATCTGAGAACCATTACTTTCATCCCACTGGCAAAGTGCCTTCTGCCATTTAAGGTGACATCCACAGGTTCTGGAGAGTAGAATGTGGACATTTGGGGGCAATGGTATTATTCAGTCTACTACAAGGTAGATACTATTATCTTTCTCAGATGTAGGAAATGACGTTTAGGGAAGTAGTTTGTCTCAGGTCTACAATTTCCAGAGTAGAGACTTAAATTCTGCCACTGACACTTTAGGACACATCCTAAACAACTTGAATCTGTGTCCTTAACTACTGCATAATCCTTGGTTAAGAGTCACACTTAGGTATCAAGACCCAATTGAATACAACACAAGTACTGTCTCCTCTTTCACTATGTTTGCCTGGTGTACTGATGAATCTTGCCCAGAGCAGAAGAGTTCAGAAAACTGTTTTGCAGGTTTATGAAGAGAAAGCATTTACTGTTTGACGTGCCCGGAGTAACGGAAGGCTTTTTCAAATAAAATATGCCACCAAATAGTCAAGTGTCAGAACAGAGGTAACCCCGTGGGAGTCACGAGGAGACTAAAATTATCTCCAATTGTGCAGGAGAGAAAAGTTTCACTGAAGGCAGGTGTAGTTCAGCCAAGCCCTACAGCACAGAAGTAGGAATGTGGGTATGTACGAATGGGAAACACTTTAATGCAGAATGGATGAGAAATATGCATTCGACCTATTCTAAAACAACTGGCTTATTAACTCAGTAAATCGATTTAGTCAGTCAAACTAGCTTTAGCTGATTACTTATCCAGGGAATAGCTGTTTAGAGTAATTTTTGTCATAGAACAGTAAATAAAATGGTTGAACTATAGCTTTAGGCTTGCTAAGTGAAATAGATTGCTCTAGATGATTTTCAAGTGACTTACTTGGTAGTACTCACGAAATTGGGGGTTAACAATTGCTTAAGAAAACAAAGAGAATTGATTTTAAATAAAGTACTTACTGTGTGGACTATCTGTTCAGTAGCTCATGTTTAATGGATGTTTATAATCCCCATTGGACAACCAACTACTTTTTTGCAAATGGCAATGTGAATTGCTCTCGCATAAACTATAGCAATGACCACCTATCTAATTTGTTGTCCAAACCAGAAATCTTCTAACAATACTGGTGTCCTAATAAAAATAAGCACGAAGGGAACACACACTGGGTGTCTCCCGTGTGCCTGTGCATGCATCTATATCTCACTGAAGCCCCATAACAGCCCCCAAGAGAGGGACTCTGAGTGTCCCCATGCTGCTTGTGGAGAAACAGGCACAGGAAGGTTCAATAGTCTATCTACCTAATATCACACAGAGGGTGGGAGAGCCCGTTTTTAAACCACCTGCCTCCAATTCCAGGTGCCAGGAGCCAGACTCAGCCTACAGCTCTCTTCTGCTCGCCTGGAGGTGAAGCAAGGTGTCATGATTAGTCAAATCCGGGTCTTCACTCATCAAGGTAGCTTGAACACCTGCACGTCCTCCAAGTAGCATGTAGCATAAGCAATAAGATGTTTGCCCCGTGATCCTCCAGGAACTTGGAATCAGCTGTGCCTGGTTAGGCTGAGCTGGTTTAGAGTGGAGAGGACCACCGATCTTCCACCTGGGCAAGTGCCTTTTGACCTCCTGCCATCAGAGGGCCAAAACTCCAGCCTGAGAATGTGCAGAGGCCTGTAGCCTAGTTATGCCAGCTCAGAACAATGATGAGCACACGTTTTTCCAATCACCTTTCCTCATGCTCCCCATGCCTCATACTGCCCTGCTTCTTTATTCTTTATCCCACAGATACCCAAAGCCCCTTGCCTTTGGGGAGGCGGATTTGAGACCTATTGTCACGTCACGTCCTCGCTTGGCTGCCCTGTGAATAAAGCTCCTCTTTGCTGCAAACCTCAGCATTTCAGTGTTTTGGCTTGCTGCGCCTCAGACAGAATGGTTGGGAGCAGTGGTACAGGACCCTTGCACGTGAGGGAAGCTGGTTCCTAGTAGTCACATTGCGGATGATTTCTCCTCTCGGGGTGGGGGTGGGGCAGACATCCTGCTCTTCCGGAAAGGGAGAAACACAGGTGCCAAACCCTTGCCCTCAGCGTCACCGTCACCTAGGAGCTTGTTAGAAGCACAGAATCCAGGCCCCACCCAGAACTACTGAATACCAGCCTGCATTTAACAAGATCCCCAAGAGAGGCATACCCATATTAAAGTTGGAGAGGCACCAAGCTGTCATCGTCTTCTCCGCAGCTAATGAAAACGAAGCAAAGATTCATCCCGAGCCGACTCTGCCTCAGTCACCTGGATATCCCATGAGCTCATTTAATCCTCCCCAGAACCTGCAAATGAGACTGAGGGTCAGAGTGGTCTAGCACCCAAGGTTCCATAAGAGAACATGACCAAGGCTCACTGGAGCCAAGACTTCCAAAAAAGAAGGCCCCTGAGCACAGCATGGCACCACCGCAGCCCAAACCGTGGGCCTGGAGGGTAGACCAGGCTCCCCACGCAGAGTTCACACCATTCGACAGATGCCCACAGCAGACCACAAGGCAATATGAGAAGTAACTTCTGATTGTGGAATCTCTGAACTTTGAGATTGAAAGAAAAAAATCTGTTTTCGGGGGATGGTTAAAACAGTTCTACCAAGGAGTAAAGAGAGGGCATCTCAAGCGTCCTTCTGGACTAAGAATTTAATGCCTACTTATTGAGAAATGCTCCGTGCATTTGCTCAGCCCTACGCCAAGATGAAGTTCTCTGTGCCCTAGAAGCTTAGGTTCTAAAAAGGCCACAGAAATGGGTGAGACCTAAAAAATGCCAGAACAATGCAACGGCCTTAATCAGACTGTCTTTGCTTTGCCTTGCTTACAAGTCACTGACTTTAAACTGAATATGGTGTCATGTCTTTATATTTCTTGAAGATTTTTTTTTTCAAAAGATCATATAAAGATTTTCTTCCATGGTAAGACTTTTATATTGTATTTTTCTTAAACTGGACTGTGGCACATTTACCCTCCATCAGATGATTGCTTATAACTCACCTTGCTTTGTTAAGAATACCGCTAGAGGCTTCTATGTCCCTACTAAAGAAAATACATTTTCAGGCCCATTGAAACCAATGAAAATCCAAGATTTCAGAGCACAAGATAATGAAAATTCTCTCTACCCGCGTCTTTTACTGCTTTTAATCTGTTAACAGTCCCTCAGTGTGTCAGATGAAAGGTACTGTCGCGGGAATTGACATCATTAACAGCATTCCATACAGGTAAGTCTTGATTGTTCCACTTTCTCAAAAAGTTGGACATATTTACTGCCTCTATGACATCTCTAGGGTGTGTGGAAGAAATAAAAAAGAGGCCTGTACAATGTATTTCTCCAAATATACACACAAATAGTTTGCACATACAAACAGGGAAACCTTATAAATAACGTATGGGGAGCAAAGGATTGTCGGTAACGGAACTACTCATTTCGAAAGACAACACTGTCACCAAGTGTCCCCTCACCAAAACTGACTGGGAATTTTTAGGGGCCACCAAACCAGAGATGGAGATTTTTAGGCACATTCTTGCCAGAAAAGAGAGCCTAGGGCATAAACCACTCAACTTGTTGGCACGAATGCCAGGGCAACCCAAGCAAGTGGATATACAAGCCTACGTAACGCTTGGAAGTAGGAAGCTTTGGGGGACTACACCTGGGCTGGTACTGGCCTCCCTCCCCAAAGGGACAAGGGGAGCAGAAACCTGGATGGAGTCAAGAGAGAGAACAAAGAAAGGCAAGGCTGGGTATGGAGCAACGTGTGGATCCAGGAGCATGTGTCTCAGAACTGCCGGGGCTCTGCAGACCAGCTGCATCCCCATTCTCCTTGACCCTCATGGGTATAATGAACTCAGGATGGGCGCATCCCGGCTGCCAAGTCACTTCCACCTGTCCATGGAGTTGACAGTTACTTGCTCACAGTGAACCAACCTCTCTGGACCTAACAGCTACTGCAGGAGGCGGTAGTGGAGAACAAGGTGACGACAACGACCAGATGCGAAGGAGGAAGCGACGTTCAGCGGACCGACTGGGTGGACTGATGGTGTGGGGTTAAGTCTGCAGAGCTAAAGGGGCCAGATGTAGAAAAGGGAAGGGGAACCATGAGGATATGGTCAAGCCCCATCGTATGGATATTTCATCCATATGTTGTATGCAAATCCCATTCAATTTGCTCTGAGTGAACAAGAGAGAACTAAATTATCCTTTAAACCATGTCAGTGACTTTATTTACCATCTCATTTGATGAGCTCATAGCCCAGGGGCAGAGGGAAATGGGAGCTGTGAGTCTGCCATCTCTCAGGAAGTCTCAGGCCTCAGAGGCCCCTCAGAGCCAAACTACCTCACCTTTTGCACTTTTCAAGCAACGTTATTCCTAAGTGCGAGTCACCCTCTTCATCAGGTTCTCCAAGAAACAGCAATCTCTCCCAATGAGAGAGGAAAAATGGGCTACTTTGGCTTGCTGAGGCACAATATGTAGTTCTCCAAAATGGTACCTGCCTGGGGATTTTTCAAGAAAATTAAGCATCAGTGGTGATTTGTTTGTCTTCACATAACGTATGACCCAGGTGTGCTGAGAAATAAGAAAAGGACGAACGAATCAAGGGCGGCTGATCCAAGGAGGCAAGGGGCAACTTCCACAGCCTACGTGGAAAGCTAGAGGGAGGGAACATCCAGCTGGTGGGAGCTGAAGACAGGGGCCAGTCCTCCTTGGGCTCGGGATGCCACCCCCTCTTCCTACATCTTCACGCTCTCCTTCTCTGTTGGCCCCTCCCAGCCATATTAAAGAGCCACAACGAACTGCTCTCCTCCATTCCATTCTCCTGTCCTCCTATCCACCCCTCCCTTCTTTCCCTTTGCCATCAATTTCTTGACTTGCCCCCCATTTCTCCCCTCCCATCCACACTGCGGTCTGGTTTCTGCCCCCCTACTCTCGTGAAACTGATCTCCTTGAAGCCCCCAATGATTTCTCCGTTGACAAGTCCAGGGCACTACTTCTCAATCCTTATCTTTGTGACCGCCAAGCCGAGTCAGATCTTAAACAACGTCTCTGTCTTGAAAATCTCTTCCCTTGGCTTCCGCGCCACCTTTCCTTTTCTTTCCATGAGACCGATCACAACCAGTGCTGCAGATTCCATCGAATTAAGGAATGCTGTTGCCTACCTGTGTGAATGAGCTCAAGTGAGTAAAGTACTGAAGTAGAGGACAGCTAAAGTGAAACGTCTTCATGAATGTCCACGTGGCTGAGCAGCAAGTTAACCTTTCCTACATGTGCTAAAGAAGAAGAGTTGGGTTTTATTTTATTTACTTTTCCCTGGACTGTGTTGAATGACTATCATCTACAAGTTCAGCCTACTTTTGGCTGAGGATTAATGCACTGGGAGAGCTGAGAGAAAACTGAACAATAGAGCTGTCTTTTTCTTGACCAGTTCACCTTAGTTTCCCAAACTCTAAGTCTTTCCCGAATTCTTTCTCCTTTTTATTGTAGTAAAAGGAACATAACACAACATCCACCATTTGGATCATTTTACAATTCACCGTACCATTCAGTGGAATTTACTACTGTCACAGTGTTGTGCAACTATCACCACTGCCTAGCTGCAAAACATTTTCATCAACCAAGAGGAAACCTACACCCATTTTAAGGAGTCATTCCCTATTTCCCTCTCTTCCAACCCCCTGGCAACCACTAATGTAGAATCTTTTCTGTGTGTATGGATTTGCCACTGCTGGACATTTCATATAAATGGAACCATACGATATGTAGCCTTTCATGCCTGACTCCTTTCACTTAGTTGCATCCATCATGTAGCATGTATCAGAAATCCACTCACTGTTATGGCTGAATCCTTCATACCCTTTGAATACAAAATTAAAAATACGTTGAGAGTGAAGCTCTGTTTTAACGGCACATCTATTAGGCCAATTCATTGAAAGAAGCTGAAGATGGAGATATTGTTGTGAAATGATAATCATTGAGAAGCCTCAGCCAATTGGATAACGAAAAGTTTGGGAAATGTTGCAAAAAATTATCTGCTTTACGTTAAAAGCCTATTAAACAAGGATGCAGGAGATTGTCTTTTTCTTGCAGGTAACTTAAATGAGGCAGAAAGAAATAACTGCCCTTTAAAACACATTTTGAAAGGATTCTATTTATTCTTAATAGACGAATGGGAGTACAGGAAGTTCACATCCAATATGGACTCCCTGTCCAAACACTGTTTATCGTTCTAGCCACCACTATCGAATTATATTTCTTGAGAGTAAGGCAGCTCAATTCCTGCATATTACTTTCTAAAATTCATCCATCAAATCCATTAATACAGTATAAACAAGAGTTGTTCATGTTTAAGTGCACTTCAAATATCAGGTATAAAGAACCCCCAGTAAGAAAAAGAATCCTATATCTCTTGCCAGAATGTGGTCAGCTGTGGGGTGCTCTGCTAGCTGAAAGACACATTCATTATTAAGGGGATAGAGGCTGTTTAAGTGGGATGAGAGCCAAAAAATTTTAACTACATATATGTGTGAAGAACAGTGCTAGGTTATCTCATATTCTATATCAGTCAAGGCTCACCATTTTACATACGTGAAAAGCAAAGTTAAAAGTGTATTAGTAGGGCTTCCCTGTTGGCGCGGTGGTTAAGGATCCACCTGCCAGTGCACGGGACACACGTTTGAGCCCTGATGCGGGAAGATCCCACATGCCACGGAGCAACTAAGACCATGTGCCACAACTACTGAGCCTGCGTGCTAGAGCCCGTGAACCACAGCTACTGAAGCCCACGCACCTAGACCCCGTGCTCAGCAACAACGAGAAGCCACCACAATGAGAAGCCCACGTACTGCAACAAAGAGTGGCCCCCGCTCACCGCAACTAGAGAAAGCCCGCGCACAGCAACGAAGAGCCTAGGCAGCCAAAGATAAATAAATAAATACGTCTATTTTTAAGAAAAGTGTTTTAGTAACTTACTAAAAGGCACGCAACCAGTAAACGTGAGCAAGAATTCAATCCCAAATCTGTCACACTGAAGTTTAAGCTAATACTTGAGATTAATAAAAACAGCACTAAATTAAAAGTTCAGAGATATTTTTTATTTCATACTTTCACTAATGCTCTTTGCAGATAAATCATGTCATTTATATGGGCCTTAGTTTTCACAACTTTAATAGTTGGAAGCTTGACTAGATGATCTGTATGTAGTCTTCCAATTCTAAAATGTTCCACTAATTTGGATTGCTACAATAATTGCCCTTGCAATACATGCATGCTGCCACCAAGTAGCAGTAGAGACTACTAGTTCCTTTTTTACCCCTAGTGGGGGTGCATTTTGACAGCGGACTTATCCGTCAATAGTACAACCTGTTAGTATAACTATGAGATAACAAAATAATCTGGTATTCTTTCCTGTAAAAGAGAAGCTTTACATTGTGTCTGTGAATCGTACCAGAATCACCTGTAGGTTTTTAAATATAGAGGAAATCCTGAACCCATTGAATGAGACTCTTCAGAGACAGGACTTGGGCATCTGGAATTTTGGGTTCCCATCATTTGTATATTTTATTTCATTTCATTTTTGCCTATGTACAATATTTGTCACATCCTTTTGAATCTTTAAAACTTTCTTTTTGTTTTAAATTTTAGAATATTCCATAATCTTCACCTACTTTTCATAAGGTGTTATCTGTTATGTTTATTCGATCTTGTGCTTCTCCTGGTTAAGACTTCTTTCTTTCCTTTTTTTTTTTTTTTTCGGGGCCCTGCCTCATGTCTTGCAGGATCTTAGTTCCCTGACCTGGGATTGGACCCCAGGGCCCCAGCAGTGAAAGCGTCATGTTCTAAATACTGGACCACCAGGGAAGTCCCAAGATTTCAGTTGTAAATGACTTCTTTCCCCGCTCTAATTCATTCCTGGGATCAGTTTCATGTTTGGACATTAAAGCAACCTTGCATTGCCAGAATAAAGCTACTTTGATTCTGATATATGATTGTTTTACATACCATGGATACAGTTTGTGCTTCTCTTTACACATTTTGCATGCATGTTCAAAGGAGAAACTGGCCTGTGATTCTATTCTCGTAATATTCTTTATCGATTTTTTGTTGCTTTTTTAAGATTCTATACTTTATGTTTTATTTATTTATTTTTGGCTGCATTGGGTCTTCATTGCTGCATGCGAGCTTTCTCTAGTTTCGGCGAGCGGGGGTCTATTCTTTGTTGCGGTGAGTAGGCTTCTCATTGCAGCCTTCTGACCCCATGGGCTTCTGACCCCATTCGTCAGTGCTACTTCAGGTCCTCACCCCTTCCCTTCTGACCCTGGGCGGTGAAATCCTCTTTCTGCGGCTGGCGTGCGGCAGAAAGTCAATGAGGCAAGAGTAGGTTTGGAGTATCCAAGGAGCAGAAAGGATGTCAGCGTGTGGAAAACAGAGCGAGCAAATTGGAGAGGAGAACGAAACAGTCAGAGAGGAAACAGAGGCCCAGATTTCTAGGTCTGTGGAGGCACTCTGAGGACTTTGCATTTTCTGTGAAGAAGCCACTGAAGAAATTTGAGTGACATGATCTGACTTATGTTTTAACAAGATCTCTCTGGATGCCACGCTGATTAGAGACTGTAGGCGAGCAAGGACAAGCCCCAGAAGACCAACAGTTGATTCAAAGAAATGATTACTCAAACATGGTCCCCCTCCTCAGTGAAAACACAGAGCAGGAATTGGCAAATAATGGCCACGAATCAAATCAGGCTCTCAGCCTGGATCTGTGGGACTGTGAGCTAATAATGGTTCTCACGTTTAGAAAGCTTGTTGAAGAGGAAAGAGGAGGAGAAGCTACAGAAACTGTATATGGCCCACAAAGCCTAAGATATTTAAAATCCAGAAAATGCTTTCCAACACCTGATGTAAAGCATGTGGCTGGTAGGAGGTCCTCAACCAAATTTGGAAGAGGAATACATGAGTCAGTTAGTTCCTGAAAACACTGTAAAGTGATAGGTGTCAAGAAACATTTACCCCTTCACCCTTAACCTTCACAAATGATGCCAGTTCCATTGAGCTATTGAAAAATACATTCTGGCTTTCAGAAAAATAACCCAGAGGACATTTTCTCACATAGGCAAGGTCATAAACAACTGTCAAGTGAAGTTGAAATAGCAACAAATCAAATAGTAACAAAAAACATTTTTACTGATTTTTAAATCTTACAAAGCATTTTCATGTTCATTATCTAATTTAATCCTCCAATCAACGTCATGAGATAGTTATTATTTCCCCATTAGAAATGACCACATATGAAATCCTGAGTGATTGCTCAAGAAAAGCTGAAATCTTGAGTGTTACATCTATTAAGGCCATGGTTGGGTGTTTTCCCATGGGAACATTGGATGCTAAAATCCACAGGGATTTTCAGCTCAAGATGGCAGACTAGGAACTATATTTACTTTCTGTTCCTCCTGAAACCATATCTAAATAAAACTGTAGAAATACCAAAATTAATCAACCAATAAAAGCCAAGATATTCTGGAAGTCATCAACCACAGAAAGATTTCAACACATTTCGAGAAGGCAAGCAATGAAATGGAGGAGCCATGAATAAAATAATGAAGAAAAAAAGGCTGAGCCTAAGTAAGGTCTGCACAAAGTCACTCAGCTTTTGCTGAGCTCTGGTTATAGTCAAGGGCAGAGGAAAGAAGAGGGGCTGAAAACAAGGAGACAAACGTCATTTTAGGAAAAACACTTCATTTAATGAGCTCCAGGGAACACTCAGCCTGCTGCCATACTAACTCATGAATTACAATGGATTGTTGGTAAGCAAGACAAGAAAACGGAAGAAACAAAAGAAACAAAAATCAAGACACTGTTTCTAACTGAACTCTTCTCAAATGAGATCGAGGAATTATGGTTCAATGCCACAGCTGTAAATCATTTCTGCTCTTGGAGAGGTTACAAAGGGCTTATAATATTTCCCTTGTTTTCAGACAGAATTTAGGTCTGAGCAAAAGCTTTTGTGTCCTCCAACCCCAAAATTTATTGGGGATGGAAGCCCAGATTTGCTGGGACATACCATAAAAAGAATCTCATGAGCAGAGGGTCAAACTGATTTTGGAATATATGAATTATGCCCAGTGTGAGTTTCAATAGGTATATATATATATATGTATATATATATATAAATATATACATTTTTACTGATCTATATGATTTTGGGTTCTGAAACTTCTACATGTCACATGCGTGATACATAACAGACAATGTCAGCCCCAGGAGGGAGAAAACACTCCAATGAAGCAAGCCAAAGAAACAAGTTTTAAGCAAGGTCAAGTGATGTGTAGACCAGGATTGTTCAATTCCTACCTGTCATGCTGAAGCTTCCAGCTCCTGAATAACAACACATGCTTCCCTTGTCCTAGACAGCCAAGAGTACGTCTCCTCTCTTGGGCATAAGAATCCCTAGAGTTACATATGGGTAGTAAAGAGTGGACCCAGCTGTCATACTCATAATGACCAAATTGTGTTGATCGTACTTTATACCAATACATCGCTCCACGCTGAAGTTGCAATAAATGATATATTTGCTTTCTAGACATATGAATGAGACGCCTTACTGGATATACTCCAGGAAGGCCAGAGAAGCTGGCTTCTAATCCATACGGAACAAGTCACTGGTGAATTTCTTTCAGGATAACCCATGATTTATCTAGAATATCATCTTTACATATCTGGATCCTTCAAACTAGACAAAGGGAAAATACGGGCTTCAAGCCTCAGTTAGAAATATGGAATGGTGCCATGCTGACAACTGGTGGTCCCTGACCTGTATCTTCTGAGATTAGAACACAGTGTGGTGGATGACCAATTCATGCGTTGAACAAAAGAAGACCTCCTACAGGGCAGTGTAGCTGTTCGTTACAGGTATGGCACTTAGGGCTAAGTACCATAAGGACTACAAGAAGAAAAGAAAAACAAGTAACACATGAAGCATATACGATAAGGAGGCACCACAGTGCAGAGCACAAGCTCTGGAATCACACAGGCTTGGATCGAATCCCGGCTAAGCCACTACCATCTATATACCCTGAAGGACAGGCCAAGGTTTAAATGTTCTTTTACCAAATTTCAAAAAAGAAGTGAAGAAAGAACCTATCTGCCAGGAAGGGACATCGTGGGCTGCAGCATCCAGTCGGATCAGGGCTCTGCATCTCCTGCTCAGAAACCTTGGCCACCTGGCTCATGGTGATGCTGGCAGCTGAGCAGCCCTGGAGAAGGCGATCCTGTCTCCAGGACTCGTAGAGGAGCTGGGGAGGTCTCCGGACGAGGTGGCCCACACCCTGGTAAGCTCTGGCTGCCTCCTGCCCTCAGGTCTGAGCAGGCTCTGGCCTCTGGGCCCCGTGGTGGGGAAGGCCTGGCCGATACATACGCAGGGCTGAGGGGCCTGCAGAGCCAGTCCCCAGGCAGGGTGAGCTCTGGACGAGGCTTCCACAGTCCCCAACAGTCTCCGCATGGTGGCCCATCTGGTGCCAAACACCTGCCACCCACAGCCAGTAGTCCCAGCCACTAGAAAGTCCAGAAGGGGCCCCGCCCTTTGCCTTTGGGCCGGGGTTAAGCCAGCAGCTGGGCTTGCATGTGACCCCTGCCTCACCCCCTGCCCCGCCCGCTCTTTCTCTGTGACACCTACAATGGATATGTCATAAAGCCAGGCAGAGCCAGTGCTATAAATTCAGAGGAGTTAGAATCTAGGAAGAGGCTCTCCCACTTTCACTCTCTGCTCTCAGATCAGGCAGGCAGTACCTCTAATATGGAAGCTAGGGACACCACACCTCCTTCACACGCTGTCCTCTTCCATTCTGCTCCTGTTTTCCCGAGCACCCCATTTACGGCCCTGGCGGGCATCGGTGCTTCAGCAGGAAGCACGTCAGACCCCGAACCTATGGACACCACACCTCCTTCCCACGCTGTCATCTTCCATCCTGCTCCTCTTTACCCCAGCACCTCATTTACGGCTTAGCCCGGCACTGGTGCTTCACCAGGCACCACCTCTAACACCAAAGCTATGGACACCACACCTCCTTCCCAGGCTGTCATTTTCCAGTCTGCCCTGTCTCCAATAGAACCGCTACCCATTTCACACCGCTGTTCCAAGTTCTGGGAACACACAACCCAATGATAGCAATGCCTCAGCCCATGCCTCGACTCATTTACCTGCGACGTGAGCCAACAGATAGACCAACACTTCAAAGTTATGACAGAAAGTTGAGCAAGTTATATGCTTGGAATTTCATTTATTATTATTAACAAGCACAACTGTAGTGCTTAGACTATAACAAGTACTATTCTAAGGGCTTACCAAATATTAACTCACTTATTCCTCATAATGGCAACCCTAGAGGTAGGGAATATTCATAATGTTCACTTTTCTGGGGGAAACTGAGGCCCAGAGACGTTGAAGAGCTTGCCTAATGCCACACAGTAAGTAGGTGGCAAAACCCGGGATTAAAACTAGACCGTCTAGACTTTCATCACTTTGCTGTGTCACCGTACTATAAGTTGTGGTTAGGGAAGGAACTAAATTGACAAGACTCTGAACTAAAAGGAGAAGGGAGAAATGAGAAAATGAGTGATCCTAGAAACTAGAGTAGAGTTAGGCTCAGAAATTTCTGGTGATGAGACCCGGAAGAACAAGAACTTGGTTGGAATATTAACTTGGGGTAGTATCTGAATCCATGGAGAAATGGTTTTGTTTTCTGTAAAATTTAGAAAGGTCAGTTGGATGAAGATTAATGAAGACAAAAGTAGAAAGGAAAAGAAAAAGGTGCCTTAAGGGAGACATAACCGCTTCCCTCTACGTACCCACAGGTGGGGTCCTGTGGGAAAGGATGGAGCTCTCTCTACCGGGTTGGTCACCAGGCTGAACAAGGAGAAACATGGCAACCATTGTACTGGTTTTGATGATCTCTCAAAACCAAGGCTTCAGTTTCCAAGAATGACCTACAGTAGCATAACTAGTGTGTGTCACACATGCCACTAAGTGTGTTTCCAGTCACACATTTTAATTGGAGAAATACTTCCTATGAGGTAGGCATCAGTTCCCTATGGCTGCTGTAACAAATGACTACAAATGTGCTTGCTTCTAACAAAACACACTTATTTTCTTATGGTTCTGGAAGACAGAGGTCCAAAACCAGTTTCCCTGGGCTGAAACCAGAAGTCGACAGGGCCATCCATCCTCCTTCTAGAGGCTCTAAGCGAGAATCTGTTTGTTTCCTCGCCAGCATTCCTTCACTTCTGGCCACATCAATGCAACCCCAACTTCGTCATCACATTCTCTTTGGAGTACAAATTCCCTCTGCCTCTCTCTTATGAGAACACCAGTGGTTATATTTGGGCCCATCCAGGTAGTCCAGGAGAATCTTCCCATCTGAGAACCATTACTTTCATCCCACTGGCAAAGTGCCTTCTGCCATTTAAGGTGACATCCACAGGTTCTGGAGAGTAGAATGTGGACATTTGGGGGCAATGGTATTATTCAGTCTACTACAAGGTAGATACTATTATCTTTCTCAGATGTAGGAAATGACGTTTAGGGAAGTAGTTTGTCTCAGGTCTACAATTTCCAGAGTAGAGACTTAAATTCTGCCACTGACACTTTAGGACACACCCTAAACAACTTGAATCTGTGTCCTTAACTACTGCATAATCCTTGGTTAAGAGTCACACTTAGGTATCAAGACCCAATTGAATACAACACAAGTACTGTCTCCTCTTTCACTATGTTTGCCTGGTGTACTGATGAATCTTGCCCAGAGCAGAAGAGTTCAGAAAATTGTTATGCAGGTTTACGAAGAGAAAGCATTTACTGTTTGATGTGCCCGGAGTAACGGAAGGCTTTTTCAAATAAAATATGCCACCAAATAGTCAAGTGTCACAACAGAGGTAACCCCGTGGGAGTCACGAGGAGACTAAAATTATCTCCAATTGTGCAGGAGAGAAAAGTTTCACTGAAGGCAGGTGTAGTTCAGCCAAGCCCTACAGCACAGAAGTAGGAATGTGGGTACGTACGAATGGGAAACACTTTAATGCAGAATGGATGAGAAATATGCATTCGACCTATTCTAAAACAACTGGCTTATTAACTCAGTAAATCGATGTAGTCAGTCAAACTAGCTTTAGCTGATTACTTATCCAGGGAATAGCTGTTTAGAGTAATTTTTGTCATAGAACAGTAAATAAAATGGTTGAACTATAGCTTTAGGCTTGCTAAGTGAAATAGATTGCTCTAGATGATTTTCAAGTGACTTACTTGGTAGTACTCACGAAATTGGGGGTTAACAATTGCTTAAGAAAACAAAGAGAATTGATTTTAAATAAAGTACTTACTGTGTGAACTATCTGTTCAGTAGCTCATGTTAAATGGATGTTTATAATCCCCATTGGACAACCAACTACTTTTTTGCAAATGGCAATGTGAATTGCTCTCGCATAAACTATAGCAATGACCACCTATCTAATTTGTTGTCCAAACCAGAAATCTTCTAACAATACTGGTGTCCTAATAAAAATAAGCACGAAGGGAACACACACTGGGTGTCTCCCGTGTGCCTGTGCATGCATCTATATCTCACTGAAGCCCCATAACAGCCCCCAAGAGAGGGACTCTGAGTGTCCCCATGCTGCTTGTGGAGAAACAGGCACAGGAAGGTTCAATAGTCTATCTACCTAATATCACACAGAGGGTGGGAGAGCCCGTTTTTAAACCACCTGCCTCCAATTCCAGGTGCCAGGAGCCAGACTCAGCCTACAGCTCTCTTCTGCTCGCCTGGAGGTGAAGCAAGGTGTCATGATTAGTCAAATCCCGGTCTTCACTCATCAAGGTAGCTTGAACACCTGCACGTCCTCCAAGTAGCATGTAGCATAAGCAATAAGATGTTTGCCGCGTGATCGTCCAGGAACTTGGAATCAGCTGTGCCTGGTTAGGCTGAGCTGGTTTAGAGTGGAGAGGACCACCGATCTTCCACCTGGGCAAGTGCCTTTTGACCTCCTGCCATCAGAGGGCCAAAACTCCAGCCTGAGAATGTGCTGAGGCCTGTAGCCTAGTTATGCCAGCTCAGAACAATGATGAGCACACGTTTTTCCAATCACCTTTCCTCATGCTCCCCATGCCTCATACTGCCCTGCTTCTTTATTCTTTATCCCACAGATACCCAAAGCCCCTTGCCTTTGGGGAGGCGGATTTGAGACCTATTGTCACGTCACGTCCTCGCTTGGCTGCCCTGTGAATAAAGCTCCTCTTTGCTGCAAACCTCAGCATTTCAGTGTTTTGGCTTGCTGCGCCTCAGACAGAATGGTTGGGAGCAGTGGTACAGGACCCTTGCACGTGAGGGAAGCTGGTTCCTAGTAGTCACATTGCGGATGATTTCTCCTCTCGGGGTGGGGGTGGGGCAGACATCCTGCTCTTCCGGAAAGGGAGAAACACAGGTGCCAAACCCTTGCCCTCAGCGTCACCGTCACCTAGGAGCTTGTTAGAAGCACAGAATCCAGGCCCCACCCAGAACTACTGAATACCAGCCTGCATTTAACAAGATCCCCAAGAGAGGCATACCCATATTAAAGTTGGAGAGGCACCAAGCTGTCATCGTCTTCTCCGCAGCTAATGAAAACGAAGCAAAGATTCATCCCGAGCCGACTCTGCCTCAGTCACCTGGATATCCCATGAGCTCATTTAATCCTCCCCAGAACCTGCAAATGAGACTGAGGGTCAGAGTGGTCTAGCACCCAAGGTTCCATAAGAGAACATGACCAAGGCTCACTGGAGCCAAGACTTCCAAAAAAGAAGGCCCCTGAGCACAGCATGGCACCACCGCAGCCCAAACCGTGGGCCTGGAGGGTAGACCAGGCTCCCCACGCAGAGTTCACACCATTCGACAGATGCCCACAGCAGACCACAAGGCAATATGAGAAGTAACTTCTGATTGTGGAATCTCTGAACTTTGAGATTGAAAGAAAAAAATCTGTTTTCGGGGGATGGTTAAAACAGTTCTACCAAGGAGTAAAGAGAGGGCATCTCAAGCGTCCTTCTGGACTAAGAATTTAATGCCTACTTATTGAGAAATGCTCCGTGCATTTGCTCAGCCCTACGCCAAGATGAAGTTCTCTGTGCCCTAGAAGCTTAGGTTCTAAAAAGGCCACAGAAATGGGTGAGACCTAAAAAATGCCAGAACAATGCAACGGCCTTAATCAGACTGTCTTTGCTTTGCCTTGCTTACAAGTCACTGACTTTAAACTGAATATGGTGTCATGTCTTTATATTTCTTGAAGATTTTTTTTTTCAAAAGATCATATAAAGATTTTCTTCCATGGTAAGACTTTTATATTGTATTTTTCTTAAACTGGACTGTGGCACATTTACCCTCCATCAGATGATTGCTTATAACTCACCTTGCTTTGTTAAGAATACCGCTAGAGGCTTCTATGTCCCTACTAAAGAAAATACATTTTCAGGCCCATTGAAACCAATGAAAATCCAAGATTTCAGAGCACAAGATAATGAAAATTCTCTCTACCCGCGTCTTTTACTGCTTTTAATCTGTTAACAGTCCCTCAGTGTGTCAGATGAAAGGTACTGTCGCGGGAATTGACATCATTAACAGCATTCCATACAGGTAAGTCTTGATTGTTCCACTTTCTCAAAAAGTTGGACATATTTACTGCCTCTATGACATCTCTAGGGTGTGTGGAAGAAATAAAAAAGAGGCCTGTACAATGTATTTCTCCAAATATACACACAAATAGTTTGCACATACAAACAGGGAAACCTTATAAATAACGTATGGGGAGCAAAGGATTGTCGGTAACGGAACTACTCATTTCGAAAGACAACACTGTCACCAAGTGTCCCCTCACCAAAACTGACTGGGAATTTTTAGGGGCCACCAAACCAGAGATGGAGATTTTTAGGCACATTCTTGCCAGAAAAGAGAGCCTAGGGCATAAACCACTCAACTTGTTGGCACGAATGCCAGGGCAACCCAAGCAAGTGGATATACAAGCCTACGTAACGCTTGGAAGTAGGAAGCTTTGGGGGACTACACCTGGGCTGGTACTGGCCTCCCTCCCCAAAGGGACAAGGAGAGCAGAAACCTGGATGGAGTCAAGAGAGAGAACAAAGAAAGGCAAGGCTGGGTATGGAGCAACATGTGGATCCAGGAGCATGTGTCTCAGAACTGCCGGGGCTCTGCAGACCAGCTGCATCCCCATTCTCCTTGACCCTCATGGGTATAATGAACTCAGGATGGGCGCATCCCGGCTGCCAAGTCACTTCCACCTGTCCATGGAGTTGACAGTTACTTGCTCACAGTGAACCAACCTCTCTGGACCTAACAGCTACTGCAGGAGGCGGTAGTGGAGAACAAGGTGACGACAACGACCAGATGCGAAGGAGGAAGCGACGTTCAGCGGACCGACTGGGTGGACTGATGGTGTGGGGTTAAGTCTGCAGAGCTAAAGGGGCCAGATGTAGAAAAGGGAAGGGGAACCATGAGGATATGGTCAAGCCCCATCGTATGGATATTTCATCCATATGTTGTATGCAAATCCCATTCAATTTGCTCTGAGTGAACAAGAGAGAACTAAATTATCCTTTAAACCATGTCAGTGACTTTATTTACCATCTCATTTGATGAGCTCATAGCCCAGGGGCAGAGGGAAATGGGAGCTGTGAGTCTGCCATCTCTCAGGAAGTCTCAGGCCTCAGAGGCCCCTCAGAGCCAAACTACCTCACCTTTTGCACTTTTCAAGCAACGTTATTCCTAAGTGCGAGTCACCCTCTTCATCAGGTTCTCCAAGAAACAGCAATCTCTCCCAATGAGAGAGGAAAAATGGGCTACTTTGGCTTGCTGAGGCACAATATGTAGTTCTCCAAAATGGTACCTGCCTGGGGATTTTTCAAGAAAATTAAGCATCAGTGGTGATTTGTTTGTCTTCACATAACGTATGACCCAGGTGTGCTGAGAAATAAGAAAAGGACGAACGAATCAAGGGCGGCTGATCCAAGGAGGCAAGGGGCAACTTCCACAGCCTACGTGGAAAGCTAGAGGGAGGGAACATCCAGCTGGTGGGAGCTGAAGACAGGGGCCAGTCCTCCTTGGGCTCGGGATGCCACCCCCTCTTCCTACATCTTCACGCTCTCCTTCTCTGTTGGCCCCTCCCAGCCATATTAAAGAGCCACAAGGAACTGCTCTCCTCCATTCCATTCTCCTGTCCTCCTATCCACCCCTCCCTTCTTTCCCTTTGCCATCAATTTCTTGACTTGCCCCCCATTTCTCCCCTCCCATCCACACTGCGGTCTGGTTTCTGCCCCCCTACTCTCGTGAAACTGATCTCCTTGAAGCCCCCAATGATTTCTCCGTTGACAAGTCCAGGGCACTACTTCTCAATCCTTATCTTTGTGACCGCCAAGCCGAGTCAGATCTTAAACAACGTCTCTGTCTTGAAAATCTCTTCCCTTGGCTTCCGCGCCACCTTTCCTTTTCTTTCCATGAGACCGATCACAACCAGTGCTGCAGATTCCATCGAATTAAGGAATGCTGTTGCCTACCTGTGTGAATGAGCTCAAGTGAGTAAAGTACTGAAGTAGAGGACAGCTAAAGTGAAACGTCTTCATGAATGTCCACGTGGCTGAGCAGCAAGTTAACCTTTCCTACATGTGCTAAAGAAGAAGAGTTGGGTTTTATTTTATTTACTTTTCCCTGGACTGTGTTGAATGACTATCATCTACAAGTTCAGGCTACTTTTGGCTGAGGATTAATGCACTGGGAGAGCTGAGAGAAAACTGAACAATAGAGCTGTCTTTTTCTTGACCAGTTCACCTTAGTTTCCCAAACTCTAAGTCTTTCCCGAATTCTTTCTCCTTTTTATTGTAGTAAAAGGAACATAACACAACATCCACCATTTGGATCATTTTACAATTCACCGTACCATTCAGTGGAATTTACTACTGTCACAGTGTTGTGCAACTATCACCACTGCCTAGCTGCAAAACATTTTCATCAACCAAGAGGAAACCTACACCCATTTTAAGGAGTCATTCCCTATTTCCCTCTCTTCCAACCCCCTGGCAACCACTAATGTAGAATCTTTTCTGTGTGTATGGATTTGCCACTGCTGGACATTTCATATAAATGGAACCATACGATATGTAGCCTTTCATGCCTGACTCCTTTCACTTAGTTGCATCCATCATGTAGCATGTATCAGAAATCCACTCACTGTTATGGCTGAATCCTTCATACCCTTTGAATACAAAATTAAAAATACGTTGAGAGTGAAGCTCTGTTTTAACGGCACATCTATTAGGCCAATTCATTGAAAGAAGCTGAAGATGGAGATATTGTTGTGAAATGATAATCATTGAGAAGCCTCAGCCAATTGGATAACGAAAAGTTTGGGAAATGTTGCAAAAAATTATCTGCTTTACGTTAAAAGCCTATTAAACAAGGATGCAGGAGATTGTCTTTTTCTTGCAGGTAACTTAAATGAGGCAGAAAGAAATAACTGCCCTTTAAAACACATTTTGAAAGGATTCTATTTATTCTTAATAGACGAATGGGAGTACAGGAAGTTCACATCCAATATGGACTCCCTGTCCAAACACTGTTTATCGTTCTAGCCACCACTATCGAATTATATTTCTTGAGAGTAAGGCAGCTCAATTCCTGCATATTACTTTCTAAAATTCATCCATCAAATCCATTAATACAGTATAAACAAGAGTTGTTCATGTTTAAGTGCACTTCAAATATCAGGTATAAAGAACCCCCAGTAAGAAAAAGAATCCTATATCTCTTGCCAGAATGTGGTCAGCTGTGGGGTGCTCTGCTAGCTGAAAGACACATTCATTATTAAGGGGATAGAGGCTGTTTAAGTGGGATGAGAGCCAAAAAATTTTAACTACATATATGTGTGAAGAACAGTGCTAGGTTATCTCATATTCTATATCAGTCAAGGCTCACCATTTTACATACGTGAAAAGCAAAGTTAAAAGTGTATTAGTAGGGCTTCCCTGTTGGCGCGGTGGTTAAGGATCCACCTGCCAGTGCACGGGACACACGTTTGAGCCCTGATGCGGGAAGATCCCACATGCCACGGAGCAACTAAGACCATGTGCCACAACTACTGAGCCTGCGTGCTAGAGCCCGTGAACCACAGCTACTGAAGCCCACGCACCTAGACCCCGTGCTCAGCAACAACGAGAAGCCACCACAATGAGAAGCCCACGTACTGCAACAAAGAGTGGCCCCCGCTCACTGCAACTAGAGAAAGCCCGCGCACAGCAACGAAGAGCCTAGGCAGCCAAAGATAAATAAATAAATACGTCTATTTTTAAGAAAAGTGTTTTAGTAACTTACTAAAAGGCACGCAACCAGTAAACGTGAGCAAGAATTCAATCCCAAATCTGTCACACTGAAGTTTAAGCTAATACTTGAGATTAATAAAAACAGCACTAAATTAAAAGTTCAGAGATATTTTTTATTTCATACTTTCACCAATGCTCTTTGGAGATAAATCATGTCATTTATATGGGCCTTAGTTTTCACAACTTTAATAGTTGGAAGCTTGACTAGATGATCTGTATGTAGTCTTCCAATTCTAAAATGTTCCACTAATTTGGATTGCTACAATAATTGCCCTTGCAATACATGCATGCTGCCACCAAGTAGCAGTAGAGACTACTAGTTCCTTTTTTACCCCTAGTGGGGGTGCATTTTGACAGCGGACTTATCCGTCAATAGTACAACTTGTTAGTATAACTATAAGATAACAAAATAATCTGGTATTCTTTCCTGTAAAAGAGAAGCTTTACATTGTGTCTGTGAATCGTACCAGAATCACCTGTAGGTTTTTAAATATAGAGGAAATCCTGAACCCATTGAATGAGACTCTTCAGAGACAGGACTTGGGCATCTGGAATTTTGGGTTCCCATCATTTGTATATTTTATTTCATTTCATTTTTGCCTATGTACAATATTTGTCACATCCTTTTGAATCTTTAAAACTTTCTTTTTGTTTTAAATTTTAGAATATTCCATAATCTTCACCTACTTTTCATAAGGTGTTATCTGTTATGTTTATTCGATCTTGTGCTTCTCCTGGTTAAGACTTCTTTCTTTCCTTTTTTTTTTTTTGTTTTTTTCGGGGCCCTGCCTCATGTCTTGCAGGATCTTAGTTCCCTGACCTGGGATTGGACCCCAGGGCCCCAGCAGTGAAAGCGTCATGTTCTAAATACTGGACCACCAGGGAAGTCCCAAGATTTCAGTTTTAAATGACTTCTTTCCCCACTCTAATTCATTCCTGGGATCAGTTTCATGTTTGGACATTAAAGCAACCTTGCATTGCCAGAATAAAG
This sequence comes from Grampus griseus, assembly GCF_964374135.1. NCBI lineage: Eukaryota > Metazoa > Chordata > Mammalia > Artiodactyla > Delphinidae > Grampus > Grampus griseus. Next base: position 283,188 of record NW_028133245.1, on the reverse strand, counting down.
CTACTTTGATTTTGATATATGATTGTTTTACATACCATGGATACAGTTTGTGCTTCTCTTTACACATTTTGCATGCATGTTCAAAGGAGAAACTGGCCTGTGATTCTATTCTCGTAATATTCTTTATCAAATTTTTGTTGCTTTTTTAAGATTCTATACTTTATGTTTTGTTTATTTATTTTTGGCTGCATTGGGTCTTCATTGCTGCATGCGAGCTTTCTCTAGTTTTGGCGAGCGGGGGTCTATTTTTGTTGCGGTGAGTAGGCTTCTCATTGCAGCCTTCTGAGCCCATGGGCTTCTGACCCCATTCGTCAGTGCTACTTCAGGTCCTCACCCCTTCCCTTCTGACCCTGGGCGGTGAAATCCTCTTTCTGCGGCTGGCGTGCGGCAGAAAGTCAATGAGGCAAGAGTAGGTTTGGAGTATCCAAGGAGCAGAAAGGATGTCAGCGTGTGGAAAACAGAGCGAGCAAATTGGAGAGGAGAACGAAACAGTCAGAGAGGAAACAGAGGCCCAGATTTCTAGGTCTGTGGAGGCACTCTGAGGACTTTGCATTTTCTGTGAAGAAGCCACTGAAGAAATTTGAGTGACATGATCTGACTTATGTTTTAACAAGATCTCTCTGGATGCCACGCTGATTACAGACTGTAGGAGAGCAAGGACAAGCCCCAGAAGACCAACAGTTGATTCAAAGAAATGATTACTCAAACATGGTCCCCCTCCTCAGTGAAGACGCAGAGCAGGAATTGGCAAATAATGGCCACGAATCAAATCAGGCTCTCAGCCTGGATCTGTGGGACTGTGAGCTAATAATGGTTCTCACGTTTAGAAAGCTTGTTGAAGAGGAAAGAGGAGGAGAAGCTACAGAAACTGTATATGGCCCACAAAGCCTAAGATATTTAAAATCCAGAAAATGCTTTCCAACACCTGACGTAAAGCATGTGGCTGGTAGGAGGTCCTCAACCAAATTTGGAAGAGGAATACATGAGTCAGTTAGTTCCTGAAAACACTGTAAAGTGATAGGTGTCAAGAAACATTTACCCCTTCACCCTTAACCTTCACAAATGATGCCAGTTCCATCGAGCTATTGAAAAATACATTCTGGCTTTCCGAAAAATAACCCAGAGGACATTTTCTCACATAGGCAAGGTCATAAACAACTGTCAAGTGAAGTTGAAATAGCAACAAATCAAATAATAACAAAAAACATTTTTACTGATTTTTAAATCTTACAAAGCATTTTCATGTTCATTATCTAATTTAATCCTCCAATCAACGTCATGAGATAGTTATTATTTCCCCATTAGAAATGACCACATATGAAATCCTGAGTGATTGCTCAAGAAAAGCTGAAATCTTGAGTGTTACATCTATTAAGGCCATGGTTGGGTGTTTTCCCATGGGAACATTGGATGCTAAAATCCACAGGGATTTTCAGCTCAAGATGGCAGACTAGGAACTATATTTACTTTCTGTTCCTCCTGAAACCATATCTAAATAAAACTGTAGAAATACCAAAATTAATCAACCAATAAAAGCCAAGATATTCTGGAAGTCATCAACCACAGAAAGATTTCAACACATTTCGAGAAGGCAAGCAATGAAATGGAGGAGCCATGAATAAAATAATGAAGAAAAAAAGGCTGAGCCTAAGTAAGGTCTGCACAAAGTCACTCAGCTTTTGCTGAGCTCTGGTTATAGTCAAGGGCAGAGGAAAGAAGAGGGGCTGAAAACAAGGAGACAAACGTCATTTTAGGAAAAACACTTCATTTAATGAGCTCCAGGGAACACTCAGCCTGCTGCCATACTAACTCATGAATTACAATGGATTGTTGGTAAGCAAGACAAGAAAACGGAAGAAACAAAAGAAACAAAAATCAAGACACTGTTTCTAACTGAACTCTTCTCAAATGAGATCGAGGAATTATGGTTCAATGCCACAGCTGTAAATCATTTCTGCTCTTGGAGAGGTTACAAAGGGCTTATAATATTTCCCTTGTTTTCAGACAGAATTTAGGTCTGAGCAAAAGCTTTTGTGTCCTCCAACCCCAAAATTTATTGGGGATGGAAGCCCAGATTTGCTGGGACATACCATAAAAAGAATCTCATGAGCAGAGGGTCAAACTGATTTTGGAATATATGAATTATGCCCAGTGTGAGTTTCAATAGGTTTATATATATATATATATATATATATATACATTTTTACTGATCTATATGATTTTGGGTTCTGAAACTTCTACATGTCACATGCGTGATACATAACAGACAATGTCAGCCCCAGGAGGGAGAAAACACTCCAATGAAGCAAGCCAAAGAAACAAGTTTTAAGCAAGGTCAAGTGATGTGTAGACCAGGATTGTTCAATTCCTACCTGTCATGCTGAAGCTTCCAGCTCCTGAATAACAACACATGCTTCCCTTGTCCTAGACAGCCAAGAGTACGTCTCCTCTCTTGGGCATAAGAATCCCTAGAGTTACATATGGGTAGTAAAGAGTGGACCCAGCTGTCATACTCACAATGACCAAATTGTGTTGATCGTACTTTATACCAATACATCGCTCCATGCTGAAGTTGCAATAAATGATATATTTGCTTTCTAGACATATGAATGAGACGCCTTACTGGATATACTCCAGGAAGGCCAGAGAAGCTGGCTTCTAATCCATACGGAACAAGTCACTGGTGAATTTCTTTCAGGATAACCCATGATTTATCTAGAATATCATCTTTACATATCTGGATCCTTCAAACTAGACAAAGGGAAAATACGGGCTTCAAGCCTCAGTTAGAAATATGGAATGGTGCCATGCTGACAACTGGTGGTCCCTGACCTGTATCTTCTGAGATTAGAACACAGTGTGGTGGATGACCAATTCATGCGTTGAACAAAAGAAGACCTCCTACAGGGCAGTGTAGCTGTTCGTTACAGGTATGGCACTTAGGGCTAAGTACCATAAGGACTACAAGAAGAAAAGAAAAACAAGTAACACATGAAGCATATACGATAAGGAGGCACCACAGTGCAGAGCACAAGCTCTGGAATCACACAGGCTTGGATCGAATCCCGGCTAAGCCACTACCATCTATATACCCTGAAGGACAGGCCAAGGTTTAAATGTTCTTTTACCAAATTTCAAAAAAGAAGTGAAGAAAGAACCTATCTGCCAGGAAGGGACATCGTGGGCTGCAGCATCCAGTCGGATCAGGGCTCTGCATCTCCTGCTCAGAAACCTTGGCCACCTGGCTCATGGTGATGCTGGCAGCTGAGCAGCCCTGGAGAAGGCGATCCTGTCTCCAGGACTCGCAGAGGAGCTGGGGAGGTCTCCGGACGAGGTGGCCCACACCCTGGTAAGCTCTGGCTGCCTCCTGCCCTCAGGTCTGAGCAGGCTCTGGCCTCTGGGCCCCGTGGTGGGGAAGGCCTGGCCGATACATACGCAGGGCTGAGGGGCCTGCAGAGCCAGTCCCCAGGCAGGGTGAGCTCTGGACGAGGCTTCCACAGTCCCCAACAGTCTCCGCATGGTGGCCCATCTGGTGCCAAACACCTGCCACCCACAGCCAGTAGTCCCAGCCACTAGAAAGTCCAGAAGGGGCCCCGCCCTTTGCCTTTGGGCCGGGGTTAAGCCAGCAGCTGGGCTTACATGTGACCCCTGCCTCACCCCCTGCCTCGCCCGCTCTTTCTCTGTGACACCTACAATGGATATGTCATAAAGCCAGGCAGAGCCAGTGCTATAAATTCAGAGGAGTTAGAATCTAAGAAGAGGCTCTCCCACTTTCACTCTCTGCTCTCAGATCAGGCAGGCAGTACCTCTAATATGGAAGCTATGGACACCACACCTCCTTCACACGCTGTCCTCTTCCATTCTGCTCCTGTTTTCCCGAGCACCCCATTTACGGCCCTGGCGGGCATCGGTGCTTCAGCAGGAAGCACGTCAGACACCCAACCTATGGACACCACAACTCCTTCACACGCTGTCATCTTCCATTCTGCTCCTGTTTTCCCCACCACCCCTTTTACGGCCCTGCCGGGCATCGGTGCTTCAGCAGGAAGCACGTCAGACCCCGAACCTATGGACACCACACCACCTTCACACGCTGTCATCTTCCATTCTGCTCCTGTTTTCTCCAGCACCCCATTTACGGCTTTGGCGGGCATCGGTGCTTCAGCAGGAAGCACGTCAGACCCCGAACCTATGGACACCACACCTCCTTCACACGCTGTCATCTTCCATTCTGCTCCTGTTTTCCCCACCACCCCATTTACGGCCCTGGCGGGCATCGGTGCTTCAGCAGGAAGCACGTCAGACCCCGAACCTATGGACACCACACCACCTTCACACGCTGTCATCTTCCATTCTGCTCCTGTTTTCCCCACCACCCCATTTACGGCCCTGGCGGGCATCGGTGCTTCAGCAGGAAGCACGTCAGACCCCGAACCTATGGACACCACACCACCTTCACATGCTGTCATCTTCCATTCTGCTCCTGTTTTCCCCACCACCCCATTTACGGCCCTGGCGGGCATCGGTGCTTCAGCAGGAAGCACGTCAGACCCCGAACCTATGGACACCACACCTCCTTCACACGCTGTCATCTTCTATTCTGCTCCTGTTTTCTCCAGCAACCCATTTACGCCTTTGGTGGGCATCGGTGCCTCAGCAGTCAGCACCTCAGACCCCGAACCTATGGACACCACACCTCCTTCCCACGCTGTCATCTTCCATCCTGCTCCTCTTTACCCCAGCACCCCATTTACGGCTTAGGCCGGCACTGGTGCTTCACCAGGCAGCACCTCTAACACCAAAGCTATGGACACCACACCTCCTTCCCAGGCTGTCATTTTCCAGTCTGCCCTGTCTCCAATAGAACCACTACCCATTTCACACCGCTGTTCCAAGTTCTGGGAACACACCACCCAGTGATAGCAATGCCTCAGCCCATGCCTCGACTCATTTACCTGTGACGTGAGCCAACAGATAGACCAACACTTCAAAGTTATGACAGAAAGTTGAGTAAGTTATACGCTTGGAATTTCATTTATTATTATTAACAAGCACAACTGTAGTGCTTAGACTATAACAAGTACTATTCTAAGGGCTTACCAAATATTAACTCACTTATTCCTCATAATGGCAACCCTAGAGGTAGGGAATATTCATAATGTTCACTTTTCTGGGGGAAACTGAGGCCCAGAGACGTTGAAGAGCTTGCCTAATGCCACACAGTAAGTAGGTGGCAAAACCCGGGATTAAAACTAGACCGTCTAGACTTTCATCACTTTGCTGTGTCACCGTACTATAAGTTGTGGTTAGGGAAGGAACTAAATTGACAAGACTCTGAACTAAAAGGAGAAGGGAGAAATGAGAAAATGAGTGATCCTAGAAACTAGAGTAGAGTTAGGCTCAGAAATTTCTGGTGATGAGACCCAGAAGAACAAGAACTTGGTTGGAATATTAACTTGGGGTAGTATCTGAATCCATGGAGAAATGGTTTTGTTTTCTGTAAAATTTAGAAAGGTCAGTTGGATGAAGATTAATGAAGACAAAAGTAGAAAGGAAAAGAAAAAGGTGCCTTAAGGGAGACATAACCGCTTCCCTCTACGTACCCACAGGTGGGGTCCTGTGGGAAAGGATGGAGCTCTCTCTACCGGGTTGGTCACCAGGCTGAACAAGGAGAAACATGGCAACCATTGTACTGGTTTTGATGATCTCTCAAAACCAAGGCTTCAGTTTCCAAGAACGACCTACGGTAGCATGACTAGTGTGTGTCACACATGCCACTAAGTGTGTTTCCAGTCACACATTTTAATTGGACAACTACTTCCTATGAGGTAGGCATCAGTTCCCTATGGCTGCTGTAACAAATGACTACAAATGTGCTTGCTTCTAACAAAACACACTTATTTTCTTATGGTTCTGAAAGACAGAGGTCCAAAACCAGTTTCCCTGGGCTGAAACCAGAAGTCGACAGGGCCATCCATCCTCCTTCTAGAGGCTCTAAGCGAGAATCTGTTTGTTTCCTCGCCAGCATTCCTTCACTTCTGGCCACATCAATGCAACCCCAACTTCGTCATCACATTCTCTTTGGAGTACAAATTCCCTCTGCCTCTCTCTTATGAGAACACCAGTGGTTATATTTGGGCCCATCCAGGTAGTCCAGGAGAATCTTCCCATCTGAGAACCATTACTTTCATCCCACTGGCAAAGTGCCTTCTGCCATTTAAGGTGACATCCACAGGTTCTGGAGAGTAGAATGTGGACATTTGGGGGCAATGGTATTATTCAGTCTACTACAAGGTAGATACTATTATCTTTCTCAGATGTAGGAAATGACGTTTAGGGAAGTAGTTTGTCTCAGGTCTACAATTTCCAGAGTAGAGACTTAAATTCTGCCACTGACACTTTAGGACACATCCTAAACAACTTGAATCTGTGTCCTTAACTACTGCATAATCCTTGGTTAAGAGTCACACTTAGGTATCAAGACCCAATTGAATACAACACAAGTACTGTCTCCTCTTTCACTATGTTTGCCTGGTGTACTGATGAATCTTGCCCAGAGCAGAAGAGTTCAGAAAACTGTTATGCAGGTTTACGAAGAGAAAGCATTTACTGTTTGACGTGCCCGGAGTAACGGAAGGCTTTTTCAAATAAAATATGCCACCAAATAGTCAAGTGTCACAACAGAGGTAACCCCGTGGGAGTCACGAGGAGACTAAAATTATCTCCAATTGTGCAGGAGAGAAAAGTTTCACTGAAGGCAGGTGTAGTTCAGCCAAGCCCTACAGCACAGAAGTAGGAATGTGGGTACGTACGAATGGGAAACACTTTAATGCAGAATGGATGAGAAATATGCATTCGACCTATTCTAAAACAACTGGCTTATTAACTCAGTAAATCGATTTAGTCAGTCAAACCAGCTTTAGCTGATTACTTATCCAGGGAATAGCTGTTTAGAGTAATTTTTGTCACAGAACAGTAAATAAAATGGTTGAACTATAGCTTTAGGCTTGCTAAGTGAAATAGATTGCTCTATATGATTTTCAAGTGACTTACTTGGTAGTACTCACGAAATTGGGGGTTAACAATTGCTTAAGAAAACAAAGAGAATTGATTTTAAATAAAGTACTTACTGTGTGAACTATCTGTTCAGTAGCTCATGTTAAATGGATGTTTATAATCCCCATTGGACAACCAACTACTTTTTTGCAAATGGCAATGTGAATTGCTCTCGCATAAACTATAGCAATGACCACCTATCTAATTTGTTGTCCAAACCAGAAATCTTCTAACAATACTGGTGTCCTAATAAAAATAAGCACGAAGGGAACACACACTGGGTGTCTCCCGTGTGCCTGTGCATGCATCTATATCTCACTGAAGCCCCATAACAGCCCCCAAGAGAGGGACTCTGAGTGTCCCCATGCTGCTTGTGGAGAGAAACAGGCACAGGAAGGTTCAATAGTCTATCTACCTAATATCACACAGAGGGTGGGAGAGCCCGTTTTTAAACCACCTGCCTCCAATTCCAGGTGCCAGGAGCCAGACTCAGCCTACAGCTCTCTTCTGCTCGCCTGGAGGTGAAACAAGGTGTCATGATTAGTCAAATCCGGGTCTTCACTCATCAAGGTAGCTTGAACACCTGCACGTCCTCCAAGTAGCATGTAGCATAAGCAATAAGATGTTTGCCCCGTGATCGTCCAGGAACTTGGAATCAGCTGTGCCTGGTTAGGCTGAGCTGGTTTAGAGTGGAGAGGACCACCGATCTTCCACCTGGGCAAGTGCCTTTTGACCTCCTGCCATCAGAGGGCCAAAACTCCAGCCTGAGAATGTGCAGAGGCCTGTAGCCTAGTTATGCCAGCTCAGAACAATGATGAGCACACGTTTTTCCAATCACCTTTCCTCATGCTCCCCATGCCTCATACTGCCCTGCTTCTTTATTCTTTATCCCACAGATACCCAAAGCCCCTTGCCTTTGGGGAGGCGGATTTGAGACCTATTGTCACGTCACGTCCTCGCTTGGCTGCCCTGTGAATAAAGCTCCTCTTTACTGCAAACCTCAGCATTTCAGTGTTTTGGCTTGCTGCACTTCAGACAGAATGGTTGGGAGCAGTGGTACAGGACCCTTGCATGTGAGGGAAGCTGGTTCCTAGTAGTCACATTGCGGATGTTTTCTCCTCTCGGGGTGGGGGTGGGGCAGACATCCTGCTCTTCCGGAAAGGGAGAAACACAGGTGCCAAACCCTTGCCCTCAGCGTCACCGTCACGTAGGAGCTTGTTAGAAGCACAGAATCCAGGCCCCACCCAGAACTACTGAATACCAGCCTGCATTTAACAAGATCCCCAAGAGAGGCATACCCATATTAAAGTTGGAGAGGCACCAAGCTGTCATCGTCTTCTCCGCAGCTAATGAAAACGAAGCAAAGATTCATCCCGAGCCGACTCTGCCTCAGTCACCTGGATATCCCATGAGCTCATTTAATCCTCCCCAGAACCTGCAAATGAGACTGAGGGTCAGAGTGGTCTAGCACCCAAGGTTCCATAAGAGAACATGACCAAGGCTCACTGGAGCCCAGACTTCCAAAAAAGAAGGCCCCTGAGCACAGCATGGCACCACCGCAGCCCAAACCGTGGGCCTGGAGGGTAGACCAGGCTCCCCACGCAGAGTTCACACCATTCGACAGATGCCCACAGCAGACCACAAGGCAATATGAGAAGTAACTTCTGATTGTGGAATCTCTGAACTTTGAGATTGAAAGAAAAAAATCTGTTTTCGGGGGATGGTTAAAACAGTTCTACCAAGGAGTAAAGAGAGGGCATCTCGAGGCTCCTTCTGGACTGAGAATTTAATGCCTACTTATTGAGAGATGCTCCGTGCATTTGCTCAGCCCTACGTCAAGATGAAGTTCTCTGTGCCTTAGAAGCTTAGGTTCTAAAAAGGCCACAGAAATGGGTGAGACCTAAAAAATGCCAGAACAATGCAACGGCCTTAATCAGACTGTCTTTGCTTTGCCTTGCTTACAAGTCACTGACTTTAAACTGAATATGGTGTCATGTCTTTATGTTTCTTGAAGCTTTTTTTTTTCAAAAGATCATATAAAGATTTTCTTCCATGGTAAGACTTTTATATTGTATTTTTCTTAAACTGGACTGTGGCACATTTTCCCTCCATCAGATGATTGCTTATAACTCACCTTGCTTTGTTAAGAATACCGCTAGAGGCTTCTATGTCCCTACTAAAGAAAATACATTTTCAGGCCCATTGAAACCAATGAAAATCCAAGATTTCAGAGCACAAGATAATGAAAATTCTCTCTATCCGCGTCTTTTACTGCTTTTAATCTGTTAACAGTCCCTAAGTGTGTCAGATGAAAGGTACTGTCGCGGGAATTGACATCATTAACAGCATTCCATACAGGTAAGTCTTGATTGTTCCAATTTCTCAAAAAGTTGGACATATTTACTGCCTCTATGACATCTCTAGGGTGTGTGGAAGAAATAAAAAAGAGGCCTGTACAATGTATTTCTCCAAATATACACACAAATAGTTTGCACATACAAACAGGGAAACCTTATAAATAACGTATGGGGAGCAAAGGATTGTCGGTAACGGAACTACTCATTTCGAAAGACAACACTGTCACCAAGTGTCCCCTCACCAAAACTGACAGGGAATTTTTAGGGGCCACCAAACCAGAGATGGAGATTTTTAGGCACATTCTTGCCAGAAAAGAGAGCCTAGGGCATAAACCACTCAACTTGTTGGCACGAATGCCAGGGCAACCCAAACAAGTGGATATACAAGCCTACGTAACGCTTGGAAGTAGGAAGCTTTGGGGGACTACACCTGGGCTGGTACTGGCCTCCCTCCCCAAAGGGACAAGGAGAGCAGAAACCTGGATGGAGTCAAGAGAGAGAACAAAGAAAGGCAATGCTGGGTATGGAGCAACGTGTGGATCCAGGAGCATGTCTCTCAGAACTGCCAGGGCTCTGCAGACCAGCTGCATCCCCATTCTCCTTGACCCTCATGGGTATAATGAACTCAGGATGGGCGCATCCCGGCTGCCAAGTCACTTCCACCTGTCCATGGAGTTGACAGTTACTTGCTCACAGTGAACCAACCTCTCTGGACCTAACAGCTACTGCAGGAGGCGGTAGTGGAGAACAAGGTGACGACAACGACCAGATGCGAAGGAGGAAGCGACGTTCAGCGGACCGACTGGGTGGACTGATGGTGTGGGGTTAAGTCTGCAGAGCTAAAGGGGCCAGATGTAGAAAAGGGAAGGGGAACCATGAGGATATGGTCAAGCCCCATCGTATGGATATTTCATCCATATGTTGTATGCAAATCCCATTCAATTTGCTCTGAGTGAACAAGGGAGAACTAAATTATCCTTTAAACCATGTCAGTGACTTTATTTACCATCTCATTTGATGAGCTCATAGCCCAGGGGCAGAGGGAAATGGGAGCTGTGAGTCTGCCATCTCTCAGGAAGTCTCAGGCCTCAGAGGCCCCTCAGAGCCAAACTACCTCACCTTTTGCACTTTTCAAGCAACGTTATTCCTAAGTGCGAGTCACCCTCTTCATCAGGTTCTCCAAGAAACAGCAATCTCTCCCAATGAGAGAGGAAAAATGGGCTACTTTGGCTTGCTGAGGCACAATATGTAGTTCTCCAAAATGGTACCTGCCTGGGGATTTTTCAAGAAAATTAAGCATCAGTGGTGATTTGTTTGTCTTCACATAACGTATGACCCAGGTGTGCTGAGAAATAAGAAAAGGACGAACGAATCAAGGGCGGCTGATCCAAGGAGGCAAGGGGCAACTTCCACAGCCTACGTGGAAAGCTAGAGGGAGGGAACATCCAGCTGGTGGGAGCTGAAGACAGGGGCCAGTCCTCCTTGGGCTCGGGATGCCACCCCCTCTTCCTACATCTTCACGCTCTCCTTCTCTGTTGGCCCCTCCCAGCCATATTAAAGAGCCACAACGAACTGCTCTCCTCCATTCCATTCTCCTGTCCTCCTATCCACCCCTCCCTTCTTTCCCTTTGCCATCAATTTCTTGACTTGCCCCCCATTTCTCCCCTCCCATCCACACTGCGGTCTGGTTTCTGCCCCCCTACTCTCGTGAAACTGATCTCCTTGAAGCCCCCAATGATTTCTCCGTTGACAAGTCCAGGGCACTACTTCTCAATCCTTATCTTTGTGACCGCCAAGCCGAGTCAGATCTTAAACAACGTCTCTGTCTTGAAAATCTCTTCCCTTGGCTTCCGCGCCACCTTTCCTTTTCTTTCCATGAGACCGATCACAACCAGTGCTGCAGATTCCATCGAATTAAGGAATGCTGTTGCCTACCTGTGTGAATGAGCTCAAGTGAGTAAAGTACTGAAGTAGAGGACAGCTAAAGTGAAACGTCTTCATGAATGTCCACGTGGCTGAGCAGCAAGTTAACCTTTCCTACATGTGCTAAAGAAGAAGAGTTGGGTTTTATTTTATTTACTTTTCCCTGGACTGTGTTGAATGACTATCATCTACAAGTTCAGCCTACTTTTGGCTGAGGATTAATGCACTGGGAGAGCTGAGAGAAAACTGAACAATAGAGCTGTCTTTTTCTTGACCAGTTCACCTTAGTTTCCCAAACTCTAAGTCTTTCCCGAATTCTTTCTCCTTTTTATTGTAGTAAAAGGAACATAACACAACATCCACCATTTGGATCATTTTACAATTCACCGTACCATTCAGTGGAATTTACTACTGTCACAGTGTTGTGCAACTATCACCACTGCCTAGCTGCAAAACATTTTCATCAACCAAGAGGAAACCTACACCCATTTTAAGGAGTCATTCCCTATTTCCCTCTCTTCCAACCCCCTGGCAACCACTAATGTAGAATCTTTTCTGTGTGTATGGATTTGCCACTGCTGGACATTTCATATAAATGGAACCATACGATATGTAGCCTTTCATGCCTGACTCCTTTCACTTAGTTGCATCCATCATGTAGCATGTATCAGAAATCCACTCACTGTTATGGCTGAATCCTTCATACCCTTTGAATACAAAATTAAAAATACGTTGAGAGTGAAGCTCTGTTTTAACGGCACATCTATTAGGCCAATTCATTGAAAGAAGCTGAAGATGGAGATATTGTTGTGAAATGATAATCATTGAGAAGCCTCAGCCAATTGGATAACGAAAAGTTTGGGAAATGTTGCAAAAAATTATCTGCTTTACGTTAAAAGCCTATTAAACAAGGATGCAGGAGATTGTCTTTTTCTTGCAGGTAACTTAAATGAGGCAGAAAGAAATAACTGCCCTTTAAAACACATTTTGAAAGGATTCTATTTATTCTTAATAGACGAATGGGAGTACAGGAAGTTCACATCCAATATGGACTCCCTGTCCAAACACTGTTTATCGTTCTAGCCACCACTATCGAATTATATTTCTTGAGAGTAAGGCAGCTCAATTCCTGCATATTACTTTCTAAAATTCATCCATCAAATCCATTAATACAGTATAAACAAGAGTTGTTCATGTTTAAGTGCACTTCAAATATCAGGTATAAAGAACCCCCAGTAAGAAAAAGAATCCTATATCTCTTGCCAGAATGTGGTCAGCTGTGGGGTGCTCTGCTAGCTGAAAGACACATTCATTATTAAGGGGATAGAGGCTGTTTAAGTGGGATGAGAGCCAAAAAATTTTAACTACATATATGTGTGAAGAACAGTGCTAGGTTATCTCATATTCTATATCAGTCAAGGCTCACCATTTTACATACGTGAAAAGCAAAGTTAAAAGTGTATTAGTAGGGCTTCCCTGTTGGCGCGGTGGTTAAGGATCCACCTGCCAGTGCACGGGACACACGTTTGAGCCCTGATGCGGGAAGATCCCACATGCCACGGAGCAACTAAGACCATGTGCCACAACTACTGAGCCTGCGTGCTAGAGCCCGTGAACCACAGCTACTGAAGCCCACGCACCTAGACCCCGTGCTCAGCAACAACGAGAAGCCACCACAATGAGAAGCCCACGTACTGCAACAAAGAGTGGCCCCCGCTCACCGCAACTAGAGAAAGCCCGCGCACAGCAACGAAGAGCCTAGGCAGCCAAAGATAAATAAATAAATACGTCTATTTTTAAGAAAAGTGTTTTAGTAACTTACTAAAAGGCACGCAACCAGTAAACGTGAGCAAGAATTCAATCCCAAATCTGTCACACTGAAGTTTAAGCTAATACTTGAGATTAATAAAAACAGCACTAAATTAAAAGTTCAGAGATATTTTTTATTTCATACTTTCACTAATGCTCTTTGCAGATAAATCATGTCATTTATATGGGCCTTAGTTTTCACAACTTTAATAGTTGGAAGCTTGACTAGATGATCTGTATGTAGTCTTCCAATTCTAAAATGTTCCACTAATTTGGATTGCTACAATAATTGCCCTTGCAATACATGCATGCTGCCACCAAGTAGCAGTAGAGACTACTAGTTCCTTTTTTACCCCTAGTGGGGGTGCATTTTGACAGCGGACTTATCCGTCAATAGTACAACCTGTTAGTATAACTATGAGATAACAAAATAATCTGGTATTCTTTCCTGTAAAAGAGAAGCTTTACATTGTGTCTGTGAATCGTACCAGAATCACCTGTAGGTTTTTAAATATAGAGGAAATCCTGAACCCATTGAATGAGACTCTTCAGAGACAGGACTTGGGCATCTGGAATTTTGGGTTCCCATCATTTGTATATTTTATTTCATTTCATTTTTGCCTATGTACAATATTTGTCACATCCTTTTGAATCTTTAAAACTTTCTTTTTGTTTTAAATTTTAGAATATTCCATAATCTTCACCTACTTTTCATAAGGTGTTATCTGTTATGTTTATTCGATCTTGTGCTTCTCCTGGTTAAGACTTCTTTCTTTCCTTTTTTTTTTTTTTTTCGGGGCCCTGCCTCATGTCTTGCAGGATCTTAGTTCCCTGACCTGGGATTGGACCCCAGGGCCCCAGCAGTGAAAGCGTCATGTTCTAAATACTGGACCACCAGGGAAGTCCCAAGATTTCAGTTGTAAATGACTTCTTTCCCCGCTCTAATTCATTCCTGGGATCAGTTTCATGTTTGGACATTAAAGCAACCTTGCATTGCCAGAATAAAGCTACTTTGATTCTGATATATGATTGTTTTACATACCATGGATACAGTTTGTGCTTCTCTTTACACATTTTGCATGCATGTTCAAAGGAGAAACTGGCCTGTGATTCTATTCTCGTAATATTCTTTATCGATTTTTTGTTGCTTTTTTAAGATTCTATACTTTATGTTTTATTTATTTATTTTTGGCTGCATTGGGTCTTCATTGCTGCATGCGAGCTTTCTCTAGTTTCGGCGAGCGGGGGTCTATTCTTTGTTGCGGTGAGTAGGCTTCTCATTGCAGCCTTCTGACCCCATGGGCTTCTGACCCCATTCGTCAGTGCTACTTCAGGTCCTCACCCCTTCCCTTCTGACCCTGGGCGGTGAAATCCTCTTTCTGCGGCTGGCGTGCGGCAGAAAGTCAATGAGGCAAGAGTAGGTTTGGAGTATCCAAGGAGCAGAAAGGATGTCAGCGTGTGGAAAACAGAGCGAGCAAATTGGAGAGGAGAACGAAACAGTCAGAGAGGAAACAGAGGCCCAGATTTCTAGGTCTGTGGAGGCACTCTGAGGACTTTGCATTTTCTGTGAAGAAGCCACTGAAGAAATTTGAGTGACATGATCTGACTTATGTTTTAACAAGATCTCTCTGGATGCCACGCTGATTAGAGACTGTAGGCGAGCAAGGACAAGCCCCAGAAGACCAACAGTTGATTCAAAGAAATGATTACTCAAACATGGTCCCCCTCCTCAGTGAAAACACAGAGCAGGAATTGGCAAATAATGGCCACGAATCAAATCAGGCTCTCAGCCTGGATCTGTGGGACTGTGAGCTAATAATGGTTCTCACGTTTAGAAAGCTTGTTGAAGAGGAAAGAGGAGGAGAAGCTACAGAAACTGTATATGGCCCACAAAGCCTAAGATATTTAAAATCCAGAAAATGCTTTCCAACACCTGATGTAAAGCATGTGGCTGGTAGGAGGTCCTCAACCAAATTTGGAAGAGGAATACATGAGTCAGTTAGTTCCTGAAAACACTGTAAAGTGATAGGTGTCAAGAAACATTTACCCCTTCACCCTTAACCTTCACAAATGATGCCAGTTCCATTGAGCTATTGAAAAATACATTCTGGCTTTCAGAAAAATAACCCAGAGGACATTTTCTCACATAGGCAAGGTCATAAACAACTGTCAAGTGAAGTTGAAATAGCAACAAATCAAATAATAACAAAAAACATTTTTACTGATTTTTAAATCTTACAAAGCATTTTCATGTTCATTATCTAATTTAATCCTCCAATCAACGTCATGAGATAGTTATTATTTCCCCATTAGAAATGACCACATATGAAATCCTGAGTGATTGCTCAAGAAAAGCTGAAATCTTGAGTGTTACATCTATTAAGGCCATGGTTGGGTGTTTTCCCATGGGAACATTGGATGCTAAAATCCACAGGGATTTTCAGCTCAAGATGGCAGACTAGGAACTATATTTACTTTCTGTTCCTCCTGAAACCATATCTAAATAAAACTGTAGAAATACCAAAATTAATCAACCAATAAAAGCCAAGATATTCTGGAAGTCATCAACCACAGAAAGATTTCAACACATTTCGAGAAGGCAAACAATGAAATGGAGGAGCCATGAATAAAATAATGAAGAAAAAAAGGCTGAGCCTAAGTAAGGTCTGCACAAAGTCACTCAGCTTTTGCTGAGCTCTGGTTATAGTCAAGGGCAGAGGAAAGAAGAGGGGCTGAAAACAAGGAGACAAACGTCATTTTAGGAAAAACACTTCATTTAATGAGCTCCAGGGAACACTCAGCCTGCTGCCATACTAACTCATGAATTACAATGGATTGTTGGTAAGCAAGACAAGAAAACGGAAGAAACAAAAGAAACAAAAATCAAGACACTGTTTCTAACTGAACTCTTCTCAAATGAGATCGAGGAATTATGGTTCAATGCCACAGCTGTAAATCATTTCTGCTCTTGGAGAGGTTACAAAGGGCTTATAATATTTCCCTTGTTTTCAGACAGAATTTAGGTCTGAGCAAAAGCTTTTGTGTCCTCCAACCCCAAAATTTATTGGGGATGGAAGCCCAGATTTGCTGGGACATACCATAAAAAGAATCTCATGAGCAGAGGGTCAAACTGATTTTGGAATATATGAATTATGCCCAGTGTGAGTTTCAATAGGTTTATATATATATATATATATACATTTTTACTGATCTATATGATTTTGGGTTCTGAAACTTCTACATGTCACATGCGTGATACATAACAGACAATGTCAGCCCCAGGAGGGAGAAAACACTCCAATGAAGCAAGCCAAAGAAACAAGTTTTAAGCAAGGTCAAGTGATGTGTAGACCAGGATTGTTCAATTCCTACCTGTCATGCTGAAGCTTCCAGCTCCTGAATAACAACACATGCTTCCCTTGTCCTAGACAGCCAAGAGTACGTCTCCTCTCTTGGGCATAAGAATCCCTAGAGTTACATATGGGTAGTAAAGAGTGGACCCAGCTGTCATACTCACAATGACCAAATTGTGTTGATCGTACTTTATACCAATACATCGCTCCACGCTGAAGTTGCAATAAATGATATATTTGCTTTCTAGACATATGAATGAGACGCCTTACTGGATATACTCCAGGAAGGCCAGAGAAGCTGGCTTCTAATCCATACGGAACAAGTCACTGGTGAATTTCTTTCAGGATAACCCATGATTTATCTAGAATATCATCTTTACATATCTGGATCCTTCAAACTAGACAAAGGGAAAATACGGGCTTCAAGCCTCAGTTAGAAATATGGAATGGTGCCATGTTGACAACTGGTGGTCCCTGACCTTTATCTTCTGAGATTAGAACACAGTGTGGTGGATGACCAATTCATGCGTTGAACAAAAGAAGACCTCCTACAGGGCAGTGTAGCTGTTCGTTACAGGTATGGCACTTAGGGCTAAGTACCATAAGGACTACAAGAAGAAAAGAAAAACAAGTAACACATGAAGCATATACGATAAGGAGGCACCACAATGCAGAGCACAAGCTCTGGAATCACACAGGCTTGGATCGAATCCCGGCTAAGCCACTACCATCTATATACCCTGAAGGACAGGCCAAGGTTTAAATGTTCTTTTACCAAATTTCAAAAAAGAAGTGAAGAAAGAACCTATCTGCCAGGAAGGGACATCGTGGGCTGCAGCATCCAGTCGGATCAGGGCTCTGCATCTCCTGCTCAGAAACCTTGGCCACCTGGCTCATGGTGATGCTGGCAGCTGAGCAGCCCTGGAGAAGGCGATCCTGTCTCCAGGACTCGCAGAGGAGCTGGGGAGGTCTCCGGACGAGGTGGCCCACACCCTGGTAAGCTCTGGCTGCCTCCTGCCCTCAGGTCTGAGCAGGCTCTGGCCTCTGGGCCCCGTGGTGGGGAAGGCCTGGCCGATACATACGCAGGGCTGAGGGGCCTGCAGAGCCAGTCCCCAGGCAGGGTGAGCTCTGGACGAGGCTTCCACAGTCCCCAACAGTCTCCGCATGGTGGCCCATCTGGTGCCAAACATCTGCCACCCACAGCCAGTAGTCCCAGCCACTAGAAAGTCCAGAAGGGGCCCCGGCCTTTGCCTTTGCGCCGGGGTTAAGCCAGCAGCTGGGCTTGCATGTGACCCCTGCCTCACACCCTGCCCCGCCCGCTCTTTCTCTGTGACACGTACAATGGATATGTCATAAAGCCAGGCAGAGCCAGTGCTATAAATTCAGAGGAGTTAGAATCTAGGAAGAGGCTCTCCCACTTTCACTCTCTGCTCTCAGATCAGGCAGGCAGTACCTCTAATATGGAAGCTATGGACACCACACCTCCTTCACACGCTGTCCTCTTCCATTCTGCTCCTGTTTTCCCGAGCACCCCATTTACGGCCCTGGCGGGCATCGGTGCTTCAGCAGGAAGCACGTCAGACCCCCAACCTATGGACACCACACCTCCTTCACACGCTGTCATCTTCCATTCTGCTCCTGTTTTCCCCACCACCGCATTTACGGCCCTGGCGGGCATCGGTGCTTCAGCAGGAAGCACGTCAGACCCCGAACCTATGGACACCACACCACCTTCACACGCTGTCATCTTCCATTCTGCTCCTGTTTTCTCCAGCACCCCATTTACGGCTTTGGCGGGCATCGGTGCTTCAGCAGGAAGCACGTCAGACCCCGAACCTATGGACACCACACCTCCTTCACACGCTGTCATCTTCCATTCTGCTCCTGTTTTCCCCAGCACCCCATTTATGGCCCTGGCGGGCATCGGTGCTTCAGCAGGAAGCACGTCAGACCCCGAACCTATGGACACCACACCTCCTTCCCACGCTGTCATCTTCCATCCTGCTCCTCTTTACCCCAGCACCCCATTTATGGCTTAGGCCGGCACTGGTGCTTCACCAGGCAGCACCTCTAACACCAAAGCTATGGACACCACACCTCCTTCCCAGGCTGTCATTTTCCAGTCTACCCTGTCTCCAATAGAACCACTACCCATTTCACACCGCTGTTCCAAGTTCTGGGAACACACCACCCAGTGATAGCAATGCCTCAGCCCATGCCTCGACTCATTTACCTGCGACGTGAGCCAACAGATAGACCAACACTTCAAAGTTATGACAGAAAGTTGAGTAAGTTATACGCTTGGAATTTCATTTATTATTATTAACAAGCACAACTGTAGTGCTTAGACTATAACAAGTACTATTCTAAGGGCTTACCAAATATTAACTCACTTATTCCTCATAATGGCAACCCTAGAGGTAAGGAATATTCATAATGTTCACTTTTCTGGGGGAAACTGAGGCCCAGAGACGTTGAAGAGCTTGCCTAATGCCACACAGTAAGTAGGTGGCAAAACCCGGGATTAAAACTAGACCGTCTAGACTTTCATCACTTTGCTGTGTCACCGTACTATAAGTTGTGGTTAGGGAAGGAACTAAATTGACAAGACTCTGAACTAAAAGGAGAAGGAAGAAATGAGAAAATGAGTGATCCTAGAAACTAGAGTAGAGTTAGGCTCAGAAATTTCTGGTGATGAGACCCGGAAGAACAAGAACTTGGTTGGAATATTAACTTGGGGTAGTATCTGAATCCATGGAGAAATGGTTTTGTTTTCTGTAAAATTTAGAAAGGTCAGTTGGATGAAGATTAATGAAGACAAAAGTAGAAAGGAAAAGAAAAAGATGCCTTAAGGGAGACATAACCGCTTCCCTCTACATACCCACAGGTGGGGTCCTGTGGGAAAGGATGGAGCTCTCTCTACCGGGTTGGTCACCAGGCTGAACGAGGAGAAACATGGCAACCATTGTACTGGTTTTGATGATCTCTCAAAACCAAGGCTTCAGTTTCCAAGAACGACCTACGGTAGCATAACTAGTGTGTGTCACACATGCCACTGTGTGTTTCCAGTCACACATTTTAATTGGACAGCTACTTCCTATGAGGTAGGCATTAGTTCCCTATGGCTGCTGTAACAAATGACTACAAATGTGCTTGCTTCTAACAAAACACACTTATTTTCTTATGGTTCTGGAAGACAGAGGTCCAAAACCAGTTTCCCTGGGCTGAAACCAGAAGTCGACAGGGCCATCCATCCTCCTTCTAGAGGCTCTAAGCGAGAATCTGTTTGTTTCCTCGCCAGCATTCCTTCACTTCTGGCCACATCAATGCAACCCCAACTTTGTCATCACATTCTCTTTGGAGTACAAATTCCCTCTGCCTCTCTCTTATGAGAACACCAGTGGTTATATTTGGGCCCATCCAGGTAGTCCAGGAGAATCTTCCCATCTGAGAACCATTACTTTCATCCCACTGGCAAAGTGCCTTCTGCCATTTAAGGTGACATCCACAGGTTCTGGAGAGTAGAATGTGGACATTTGGGGGCAATGGTATTATTCAGTCTACTACAAGGTAGATACTATTATCTTTCTCAGATGTAGGAAATGACGTTTAGGGAAGTAGTTTGTCTCAGGTCTACAATTTCCAGAGTAGAGACTTAAATTCTGCCACTGACACTTTAGGACACATCCTAAACAACTTGAATCTGTGTCCTTAACTACTGCATAATCCTTGGTTAAGAGTCACACTTAGGTATCAAGACCCAATTGAATACAACACAAGTACTGTCTCCTCTTTCACTATGTTTGCCTCGTGTACTGATGAATCTTGCCCAGAGCAGAAGAGTTCAGAAAATTGTTATGCAGGTTTACGAAGAGAAAGCATTTACTGTTTGATGTGCCCGGAGTAACGGAAGGCTTTTTCAAATAAAATATGCCACCAAATAGTCAAGTGTCACAACAGAGGTAACCCCGTGGGAGTCACGAGGAGACTAAAATTATCTCCAATTGTGCAGGAGAGAAAAGTTTCACTGAAGGCAGGTGTAGTTCAGCCAAGCCCTACAGCACAGAAGTAGGAATGTGGGTATGTACGAATGGGAAACACTTTAATGCAGAATGGATGAGAAATATGCATTCGACCTATTCTAAAACAACTGGCTTATTAACTCAGTAAATCGATGTAGTCAGTCAAACTAGCTTTAGCTGATTACTTATCCAGGGAATAGCTGTTTAGAGTAATTTTTGTCACAGAACAGTAAATAAAATGGTTGAACTATAGCTTTAGGCTTGCTAAGTGAAATAGATTGCTCTAGATGATTTTCAAGTGACTTACTTGGTAGTACTCACGAAATTGGGGGTTAACAATTGCTTAAGAAAACAAAGAGAATTGATTTTAAATAAAGTACTTACTGTGTGAACTATCTGTTCAGTAGCTCATGTTAAATGGATGTTTATAATCCCCATTGGACAACCAACTACTTTTTTGCAAATGGCAATGTGAATTGCTCTCCCATAAACTATAGCAATGACCACCTATCTAATTTGTTGTCCAAACCAGAAATCTTCTAACAATACTGGTGTCCTAATAAAAATAAGCACGAAGGGAACACACACTGGGTGTCTCCCGTGTGCCTGTGCATGCATCTATATCTCACTGAAGCCCCATAACAGCCCCCAAGACAGGGACTCTGAGTGTCCCCATGCTGCTTGTGGAGAAACAGGCACAGGAAGGTTCAATAGTCTATCTACCTAATATCACACAGAGGGTGGGAGAGCCCGTTTTTAAACCACCTGCCTCCAATTCCAGGTGCCAGGAGCCAGACTCAGCCTACAGCTCTCTTCTGCTCGCCTGGAGGTGAAACAAGGTGTCATGATTAGTCAAATCCCGGTCTTCATTCATCAAGGTAGCTTGAACACCTGCACGTCCTCCAAGTAGCATGTAGCATAAGCAATAAGATGTTTGCCCCGTGATCCTCCAGGAACTTGCAATCAGCTGGGCCTGGTTAGGCTGAGCTGGTTTAGAGTGGAGAGGACCACCGATCTTCCACCTGGGCAAGTGCCTTTTGACCTCCTGCCATCAGAGGGCCAAAACTCCAGCCTGAGAATGTGCAGAGGCCTGTAGCCTAGTTATGCCAGCTCAGAACAATGATGAGCACACGTTTTTCCAATCACCTTTCCTCATGCTCCCCATGCCTCATACTGCCCTGCTTCTTTATTCTTTATCCCACAGATACCCAAAGCCCCTTGCCTTTGGGGAGGCGGATTTGAGACCTATTGTCACGTCACGTCCTCGCTTGGCTGCCCTGTGAATAAACCTCCTCTTTGCTGCAAACCTCAGCATTTCAGTGTTTTGGCTTGCTGCGCCTCAGACAGAATGGTTGGGAGCAGTGGTACAGGACCCTTGCATGTGAGGGAAGCTGGTTCCTAGTAGTCACATTGCGGATGTTTTCTCCTCTCGGGGTGGGGGTGGGGCAGACATCCTGCTCTTCCGGAAAGGGAGAAACACAGGTGCCAAACCCTTGCCCTCAGCGTCACCGTCACCTAGGAGCTTGTTAGAAGCACAGAATCCAGGCCCCACCCAGAACTACTGAATACCAGCCTGCATTTAACAAGATCCCCAAGAGAGGCATACCCATATTAAAGTTGGAGAGGCACCAAGCTGTCATCGTCTTCTCCGCAGCTAATGAAAACGAAGCAAAGATTCATCCCGAGCCGACTCTGCCTCAGTCACCTGGATATCCCATGAGCTCATTTAATCCTCCCCAGAACCTGCAAATGAGACTGAGGGTCAGAGTGGTCTAGCACCCAAGGTTCCATAAGAGAACATGACCAAGGCTCACTGGAGCCAAGACTTCCAAAAAAGAAGGCCCCTGAGCACAGCATGGCACCACCGCAGCCCAAACCGTGGGCCTGGAGGGTAGACCAGGCTCCCCACACAGAGTTCACACCATTCGACAGATGCCCACAGCAGACCACAAGGCAATATGAGAAGTAACTTCTGATTGTGGAATCTCTGAACTTTGAGATTGAAAGAAAAAAATCTGTTTTCGGGGGATGGTTAAAACAGTTCTACCAAGGAGTAAAGAGAGGGCATCTCAAGCGTCCTTCTGGACTAAGAATTTAATGCCTACTTATTGAGAAATGCTCCGTGCATTTGCTCAGCCCTACGCCAAGATGAAGTTCTCTGTGCCCTAGAAGCTTAGGTTCTAAAAAGGCCACAGAAATGGGTGAGACCTAAAAAATGCCAGAACAATGCAACGGCCTTAATCAGACTGTCTTTGCTTTGCCTTGCTTACAAGTCACTGACTTTAAACTGAATATGGTGTCATGTCTTTATGTTTCTTGAAGCTTTTTTTTTTTTTCAAAAGATCATATAAAGATTTTCTTCCATGGTAAGACTTTTATATTGTATTTTTCTTAAACTGGACTGTGGCACATTTACCCTCCATCAGATGATTGCTTATAACTCACCTTGCTTTGTTAAGAATACCGCTAGAGGCTTCTATGTCCCTACTAAAGAAAATACATTTTCAGGCCCATTGAAACCAATGAAAATCCAAGATTTCAGAGCACAAGATAATGAAAATTCTCTCTATCCGCGTCTTTTACTGCTTTTAATCTGTTAACAGTCCCTAAGTGTGTCAGATGAAAGGTACTGTCGCGGGAATTGACATCATTAACAGCATTCCATACAGGTAAGTCTTGATTGTTCCAATTTCTCAAAAAGTTGGACATATTTACTGCCTCTATGACATCTCTAGGGTGTGTGGAAGAAATAAAAAAGAGGCCTGTACAATGTATTTCTCCAAATATACACACAAATAGTTTGCACATACAAACAGGGAAACCTTATAAATAACGTATGGGGAGCAAAGGATTGTCGGTAACGGAACTACTCATTTCGAAAGACAACACTGTCACCAAGTGTCCCCTCACCAAAACTGACTGGGAATTTTTAGGGGCCACCAAACCAGAGATGGAGATTTTTAGGCACATTCTTGCCAGAAAAGAGAGCCTAGGGCATAAACCACTCAACTTGTTGGCACGAATGCCAGGGCAACCCAAACAAGTGGATATACAAGCCTACGTAACGCTTGGAAGTAGGAAGCTTTGGGGGACTACACCTGGGCTGGTACTGGCCTCCCTCCCCAAAGGGACAAGGAGAGCAGAAACCTGGATGGAGTCAAGAGAGAGAACAAAGAAAGGCAATGCTGGGTATGGAGCAACGTGTGGATCCAGGAGCATGTCTCTCAGAACTTCCAGGGCTCTGCAGACCAGCTGCATCCCCATTCTCCTTGACCCTCATGGGTATAATGAACTCAGGATGGGCGCATCCCGGCTGCCAAGTCACTTCCACCTGTCCATGGAGTTGACAGTTACTTGCTCACAGTGAACCAACCTCTCTGGACCTAACAGCTACTGCAGGAGGCGGTAGTGGAGAACAAGGTGACGACAACGACCAGATGCGAAGGAGGAAGCGACGTTCAGCGGACCGACTGGGTGGACTGATGGTGTGGGGTTAAGTCTGCAGAGCTAAAGGGGCCAGATGTAGAAAAGGGAAGGGGAACCATGAGGATATGGTCAAGCCCCATCGTATGGATATTTCATCCATATGTTGTATGCAAATCCCATTCAATTTGCTCTGAGTGAACAAGGGAGAACTAAATTATCCTTTAAACCATGTCAGTGACTTTATTTACCATCTCATTTGATGAGCTCATAGCCCAGGGGCAGAGGGAAATGGGAGCTGTGAGTCTGCCATCTCTCAGGAAGTCTCAGGCCTCAGAGGCCCCTCAGAGCCAAACTACCTCACCTTTTGCACTTTTCAAGCAACGTTATTCCTAAGTGCGAGTCACCCTCTTCATCAGGTTCTCCAAGAAACAGCAATCTCTCCCAATGAGAGAGGAAAAATGGGCTACTTTGGCTTGCTGAGGCACAATATGTAGTTCTCCAAAATGGTACCTGCCTGGGGATTTTTCAAGAAAATTAAGCATCAGTGGTGATTTGTTTGTCTTCACATAACGTATGACCCGGGTGTGCTGAGAAATAAGAAAAGGACGAACGAATCAAGGGCGGCTGATCCAAGGAGGCAAGGGGCAACTTCCACAGCCTACGTGGAAAGCTAGAGGGAGGGAACATCCAGCTGGTGGGAGCTGAAGACAGGGGCCAGTCCTCCTTGGGCTCGGGATGCCACCCCCTCTTCCTACATCTTCACGCTCTCCTTCTCTGTTGGCCCCTCCCAGCCATATTAAAGAGCCACAAGGAACTGCTCTCCTCCATTCCATTCTCCTGTCCTCCTATCCACCCCTCCCTTCTTTCCCTTTGCCATCAATTTCTTGACTTGCCCCCCATTTCTCCCCTCCCATCCACACTGCGGTCTGGTTTCTGCCCCCCTACTCTCGTGAAACTGATCTCCTTGAAGCCCCCAATGATTTCTCCGTTGACAAGTCCAGGGCACTACTTCTCAATCCTTATCTTTGTGACCGCCAAGCCGAGTTAGATCTTAAACAATGTCTCTGTCTTGAAAATCTCTTCCCTTGGCTTCCGCGCCACCTTTCCTTTTCTTTCCATGAGACCGATCACAACCAGTGCTGCAGATTCCATCGAATTAAGGAATGCTGTTGCCTACCTGTGTGAATGAGCTCAAGTGAGTAAAGTACTGAAGTAGAGGACAGCTAAAGTGAAACGTCTTCATGAATGTCCACGTGGCTGAGCAGCAAGTTAACCTTTCCTACATGTGCTAAAGAAGAAGAGTTGGGTTTTATTTTATTTACTTTTCCCTGGACTGTGTTGAATGACTATCATCTACAAGTTCAGGCTACTTTGGGCTGAGGATTAATGCACTGGGAGAGCTGAGAGAAAACTGAACAATAGAGCTGTCTTTTTCTTGACCAGTTCACCTTAGTTTCCCAAACTCTAAGTCTTTCCCGAATTCTTTCTCCTTTTTATTGTAGTAAAAGGAACATAACACAACATCCACCATTTGGATCATTTTACAATTCACCGTACCATTCAGTGGAATTTACTACTGTCACAGTGTTGTGCAACTATCACCACTGCCTAGCTGCAAAACATTTTCATCAACCAAGAGGAAACCTACACCCATTTTAAGGAGTCATTCCCTATTTCCCTCTCTTCCAACCCCCTGGCAACCACTAATGTAGAATCTTTTCTGTGTGTATGGATTTGCCACTGCTGGACATTTCATATAAATGGAACCATACGATATGTAGCCTTTCATGCCTGACTCCTTTCACTTAGTTGCATCCATCATGTAGCATGTATCAGAAATCCACTCACTGTTATGGCTGAATCCTTCATACCCTTTGAATACAAAATTAAAAATACGTTGAGAGTGAAGCTCTGTTTTAACGGCACATCTATTAGGCCAATTCATTGAAAGAAGCTGAAGATGGAGATATTGTTGTGAAATGATAATCATTGAGAAGCCTCAGCCAATTGGATAACGAAAAGTTTGGGAAATGTTGCAAAAAATTATCTGCTTTACGTTAAAAGCCTATTAAACAAGGATGCAGGAGATTGTCTTTTTCTTGCAGGTAACTTAAATGAGGCAGAAAGAAATAACTGCCCTTTAAAACACATTTTGAAAGGATTCTATTTATTCTTAATAGACGAATGGGAGTACAGGAAGTTCACATCCAATATGGACTCCCTGTCCAAACACTGTTTATCGTTCTAGCCACCACTATCGAATTATATTTCTTGAGAGTAAGGCAGCTCAATTCCTGCATATTACTTTCTAAAATTCATCCATCAAATCCATTAATACAGTATAAACAAGAGTTGTTCATGTTTAAGTGCACTTCAAATATCAGGTATAAAGAACCCCCAGTAAGAAAAAGAATCCTATATCTCTTGCCAGAATGTGGTCAGCTGTGGGGTGCTCTGCTAGCTGAAAGACACATTCATTATTAAGGGGATAGAGGCTGTTTAAGTGGGATGAGAGCCAAAAAATTTTAACTACATATATGTGTGAAGAACAGTGCTAGGTTATCTCATATTCTATATCAGTCAAGGCTCACCATTTTACATACGTGAAAAGCAAAGTTAAAAGTGTATTAGTAGGGCTTCCCTGTTGGCGCGGTGGTTAAGGATCCACCTGCCAGTGCACGGGACACACGTTTGAGCCCTGATGCGGGAAGATCCCACATGCCACGGAGCAACTAAGACCATGTGCCACAACTACTGAGCCTGCGTGCTAGAGCCCGTGAACCACAGCTACTGAAGCCCACGCACCTAGACCCCGTGCTCAGCAACAACGAGAAGCCACCACAATGAGAAGCCCACGTACTGCAACAAAGAGTGGCCCCCGCTCACCGCAACTAGAGAAAGCCCGCGCACAGCAACGAAGAGCCTAGGCAGCCAAAGATAAATAAATAAATACGTCTATTTTTAAGAAAAGTGTTTTAGTAACTTACTAAAAGGCACGCAACCAGTAAACGTGAGCAAGAATTCAATCCCAAATCTGTCACACTGAAGTTTAAGCTAATACTTGAGATTAATAAAAACAGCACTAAATTAAAAGTTCAGAGATATTTTTTATTTCATACTTTCACTAATGCTCTTTGCAGATAAATCATGTCATTTATATGGGCCTTAGTTTTCACAACTTTAATAGTTGGAAGCTTGACTAGATGATCTGTATGTAGTCTTCCAATTCTAAAATGTTCCACTAATTTGGATTGCTACAATAATTGCCCTTGCAATACATGCATGCTGCCACCAAGTAGCAGTAGAGACTACTAGTTCCTTTTTTACCCCTAGTGGGGGTGCATTTTGACAGCGGACTTATCCGTCAATAGTACAACCTGTTAGTATAACTATGAGATAACAAAATAATCTGGTATTCTTTCCTGTAAAAGAGAAGCTTTACATTGTGTCTGTGAATCGTACCAGAATCACCTGTAGGTTTTTAAATATAGAGGAAATCCTGAACCCATTGAATGAGACTCTTCAGAGACAGGACTTGGGCATCTGGAATTTTGGGTTCCCATCATTTGTATATTTTATTTCATTTCATTTTTGCCTATGTACAATATTTGTCACATCCTTTTGAATCTTTAAAACTTTCTTTTTGTTTTAAATTTTAGAATATTCCATAATCTTCACCTACTTTTCATAAGGTGTTATCTGTTATGTTTATTCGATCTTGTGCTTCTCCTGGTTAAGACTTCTTTCTTTCCTTTTTTTTTTTTTTTCGGGGCCCTGCCTCATGTCTTGCAGGATCTTAGTTCCCTGACCTGGGATTGGACCCCAGGGCCCCAGCAGTGAAAGCGTCATGTTCTAAATACTGGACCACCAGGGAAGTCCCAAGATTTCAGTTGTAAATGACTTCTTTCCCCGCTCTAATTCATTCCTGGGATCAGTTTCATGTTTGGACATTAAAGCAACCTTGCATTGCCAGAATAAAGCTACTTTGATTCTGATATATGATTGTTTTACATACCATGGATACAGTTTGTGCTTCTCTTTACACATTTTGCATGCATGTTCAAAGGAGAAACTGGCCTGTGATTCTATTCTCGTAATATTCTTTATCGATTTTTTGTTGCTTTTTTAAGATTCTATACTTTATGTTTTATTTATTTATTTTTGGCTGCATTGGGTCTTCATTGCTGCATGCGAGCTTTCTCTAGTTTCGGCGAGCGGGGGTCTATTCTTTGTTGCGGTGAGTAGGCTTCTCATTGCAGCCTTCTGACCCCATGGGCTTCTGACCCCATTCGTCAGTGCTACTTCAGGTCCTCACCCCTTCCCTTCTGACCCTGGGCGGTGAAATCCTCTTTCTGCGGCTGGCGTGCGGCAGAAAGTCAATGAGGCAAGAGTAGGTTTGGAGTATCCAAGGAGCAGAAAGGATGTCAGCGTGTGGAAAACAGAGCGAGCAAATTGGAGAGGAGAACGAAACAGTCAGAGAGGAAACAGAGGCCCAGATTTCTAGGTCTGTGGAGGCACTCTGAGGACTTTGCATTTTCTGTGAAGAAGCCACTGAAGAAATTTGAGTGACATGATCTGACTTATGTTTTAACAAGATCTCTCTGGATGCCACGCTGATTAGAGACTGTAGGCGAGCAAGGACAAGCCCCAGAAGACCAACAGTTGATTCAAAGAAATGATTACTCAAACATGGTCCCCCTCCTCAGTGAAAACACAGAGCAGGAATTGGCAAATAATGGCCACGAATCAAATCAGGCTCTCAGCCTGGATCTGTGGGACTGTGAGCTAATAATGGTTCTCACGTTTAGAAAGCTTGTTGAAGAGGAAAGAGGAGGAGAAGCTACAGAAACTGTATATGGCCCACAAAGCCTAAGATATTTAAAATCCAGAAAATGCTTTCCAACACCTGATGTAAAGCATGTGGCTGGTAGGAGGTCCTCAACCAAATTTGGAAGAGGAATACATGAGTCAGTTAGTTCCTGAAAACACTGTAAAGTGATAGGTGTCAAGAAACATTTACCCCTTCACCCTTAACCTTCACAAATGATGCCAGTTCCATTGAGCTATTGAAAAATACATTCTGGCTTTCAGAAAAATAACCCAGAGGACATTTTCTCACATAGGCAAGGTCATAAACAACTGTCAAGTGAAGTTGAAATAGCAACAAATCAAATAATAACAAAAAACATTTTTACTGATTTTTAAATCTTACAAAGCATTTTCATGTTCATTATCTAATTTAATCCTCCAATCAACGTCATGAGATAGTTATTATTTCCCCATTAGAAATGACCACATATGAAATCCTGAGTGATTGCTCAAGAAAAGCTGAAATCTTGAGTGTTACATCTATTAAGGCCATGGTTGGGTGTTTTCCCATGGGAACATTGGATGCTAAAATCCACAGGGATTTTCAGCTCAAGATGGCAGACTAGGAACTATATTTACTTTCTGTTCCTCCTGAAACCATATCTAAATAAAACTGTAGAAATACCAAAATTAATCAACCAATAAAAGCCAAGATATTCTGGAAGTCATCAACCACAGAAAGATTTCAACACATTTCGAGAAGGCAAACAATGAAATGGAGGAGCCATGAATAAAATAATGAAGAAAAAAAGGCTGAGCCTAAGTAAGGTCTGCACAAAGTCACTCAGCTTTTGCTGAGCTCTGGTTATAGTCAAGGGCAGAGGAAAGAAGAGGGGCTGAAAACAAGGAGACAAACGTCATTTTAGGAAAAACACTTCATTTAATGAGCTCCAGGGAACACTCAGCCTGCTGCCATACTAACTCATGAATTACAATGGATTGTTGGTAAGCAAGACAAGAAAACAGGGAAGAAACAAAAGAAACAAAAATCAAGACACTGTTTCTAACTGAACTCTTCTCAAATGAGATCGAGGAATTATGGTTCAATGCCACAGCTGTAAATCATTTCTGCTCTTGGAGAGGTTACAAAGGGCTTATAATATTTCCCTTGTTTTCAGACAGAATTTAGGTCTGAGCAAAAGCTTTTGTGTCCTCCAACCCCAAAATTTATTGGGGATGGAAGCCCAGATTTGCTGGGACATACCATAAAAAGAATCTCATGAGCAGAGGGTCAAACTGATTTTGGAATATATGAATTATGCCCAGTGTGAGTTTCAATAGGTTTATATATATATATATATATACATTTTTACTGATCTATATGATTTTGGGTTCTGAAACTTCTACATGTCACATGCGTGATACATAACAGACAATGTCAGCCCCAGGAGGGAGAAAACACTCCAATGAAGCAAGCCAAAGAAACAAGTTTTAAGCAAGGTCAAGTGATGTGTAGACCAGGATTGTTCAATTCCTACCTGTCATGCTGAAGCTTCCAGCTCCTGAATAACAACACATGCTTCCCTTGTCCTAGACAGCCAAGAGTACGTCTCCTCTCTTGGGCATAAGAATCCCTAGAGTTACATATGGGTAGTAAAGAGTGGACCCAGCTGTCATACTCACAATGACCAAATTGTGTTGATCGTACTTTATACCAATACATCGCTCCACGCTGAAGTTGCAATAAATGATATATTTGCTTTCTAGACATATGAATGAGACGCCTTACTGGATATACTCCAGGAAGGCCAGAGAAGCTGGCTTCTAATCCATACGGAACAAGTCACTGGTGAATTTCTTTCAGGATAACCCATGATTTATCTAGAATATCATCTTTACATATCTGGATCCTTCAAACTAGACAAAGGGAAAATACGGGCTTCAAGCCTCAGTTAGAAATATGGAATGGTGCCATGTTGACAACTGGTGGTCCCTGACCTTTATCTTCTGAGATTAGAACACAGTGTGGTGGATGACCAATTCATGCGTTGAACAAAAGAAGACCTCCTACAGGGCAGTGTAGCTGTTCGTTACAGGTATGGCACTTAGGGCTAAGTACCATAAGGACTACAAGAAGAAAAGAAAAACAAGTAACACATGAAGCATATACGATAAGGAGGCACCACAATGCAGAGCACAAGCTCTGGAATCACACAGGCTTGGATCGAATCCCGGCTAAGCCACTACCATCTATATACCCTGAAGGACAGGCCAAGGTTTAAATGTTCTTTTACCAAATTTCAAAAAAGAAGTGAAGAAAGAACCTATCTGCCAGGAAGGGACATCGTGGGCTGCAGCATCCAGTCGGATCAGGGCTCTGCATCTCCTGCTCAGAAACCTTGGCCACCTGGCTCATGGTGATGCTGGCAGCTGAGCAGCCCTGGAGAAGGCGATCCTGTCTCCAGGACTCGCAGAGGAGCTGGGGAGGTCTCCGGACGAGGTGGCCCACACCCTGGTAAGCTCTGGCTGCCTCCTGCCCTCAGGTCTGAGCAGGCTCTGGCCTCTGGGCCCCGTGGTGGGGAAGGCCTGGCCGATACATACGCAGGGCTGAGGGGCCTGCAGAGCCAGTCCCCAGGCAGGGTGAGCTCTGGACGAGGCTTCCACAGTCCCCAACAGTCTCCGCATGGTGGCCCATCTGGTGCCAAACATCTGCCACCCACAGCCAGTAGTCCCAGCCACTAGAAAGTCCAGAAGGGGCCCCGGCCTTTGCCTTTGCGCCGGGGTTAAGCCAGCAGCTGGGCTTGCATGTGACCCCTGCCTCACACCCTGCCCCGCCCGCTCTTTCTCTGTGACACGTACAATGGATATGTCATAAAGCCAGGCAGAGCCAGTGCTATAAATTCAGAGGAGTTAGAATCTAGGAAGAGGCTCTCCCACTTTCACTCTCTGCTCTCAGATCAGGCAGGCAGTACCTCTAATATGGAAGCTATGGACACCACACCTCCTTCACACGCTGTCCTCTTCCATTCTGCTCCTGTTTTCCCGAGCACCCCATTTACGGCCCTGGCGGGCATCGGTGCTTCAGCAGGAAGCACGTCAGACCCCCAACCTATGGACACCACACCTCCTTCACACGCTGTCATCTTCCATTCTGCTCCTGTTTTCCCCACCACCGCATTTACGGCCCTGGCGGGCATCGGTGCTTCAGCAGGAAGCACGTCAGACCCCGAACCTATGGACACCACACCACCTTCACACGCTGTCATCTTCCATTCTGCTCCTGTTTTCTCCAGCACCCCATTTACGGCTTTGGCGGGCATCGGTGCTTCAGCAGGAAGCACGTCAGACCCCGAACCTATGGACACCACACCTCCTTCACACGCTGTCATCTTCCATTCTGCTCCTGTTTTCCCCAGCACCCCATTTATGGCCCTGGCGGGCATCGGTGCTTCAGCAGGAAGCACGTCAGACCCCGAACCTATGGACACCACACCTCCTTCCCACGCTGTCATCTTCCATCCTGCTCCTCTTTACCCCAGCACCCCATTTATGGCTTAGGCCGGCACTGGTGCTTCACCAGGCAGCACCTCTAACACCAAAGCTATGGACACCACACCTCCTTCCCAGGCTGTCATTTTCCAGTCTACCCTGTCTCCAATAGAACCACTACCCATTTCACACCGCTGTTCCAAGTTCTGGGAACACACCACCCAGTGATAGCAATGCCTCAGCCCATGCCTCGACTCATTTACCTGCGACGTGAGCCAACAGATAGACCAACACTTCAAAGTTATGACAGAAAGTTGAGTAAGTTATACGCTTGGAATTTCATTTATTATTATTAACAAGCACAACTGTAGTGCTTAGACTATAACAAGTACTATTCTAAGGGCTTACCAAATATTAACTCACTTATTCCTCATAATGGCAACCCTAGAGGTAAGGAATATTCATAATGTTCACTTTTCTGGGGGAAACTGAGGCCCAGAGACGTTGAAGAGCTTGCCTAATGCCACACAGTAAGTAGGTGGCAAAACCCGGGATTAAAACTAGACCGTCTAGACTTTCATCACTTTGCTGTGTCACCGTACTATAAGTTGTGGTTAGGGAAGGAACTAAATTGACAAGACTCTGAACTAAAAGGAGAAGGAAGAAATGAGAAAATGAGTGATCCTAGAAACTAGAGTAGAGTTAGGCTCAGAAATTTCTGGTGATGAGACCCGGAAGAACAAGAACTTGGTTGGAATATTAACTTGGGGTAGTATCTGAATCCATGGAGAAATGGTTTTGTTTTCTGTAAAATTTAGAAAGGTCAGTTGGATGAAGATTAATGAAGACAAAAGTAGAAAGGAAAAGAAAAAGATGCCTTAAGGGAGACATAACCGCTTCCCTCTACATACCCACAGGTGGGGTCCTGTGGGAAAGGATGGAGCTCTCTCTACCGGGTTGGTCACCAGGCTGAACAAGGAGAAACATGGCAACCATTGTACTGGTTTTGATGATCTCTCAAAACCAAGGCTTCAGTTTCCAAGAACGACCTACGGTAGCATAACTAGTGTGTGTCACACATGCCACTGTGTGTTTCCAGTCACACATTTTAATTGGACAGCTACTTCCTATGAGGTAGGCATTAGTTCCCTATGGCTGCTGTAACAAATGACTACAAATGTGCTTGCTTCTAACAAAACACACTTATTTTCTTATGGTTCTGGAAGACAGAGGTCCAAAACCAGTTTCCCTGGGCTGAAACCAGAAGTCGACAGGGCCATCCATCCTCCTTCTAGAGGCTCTAAGCGAGAATCTGTTTGTTTCCTCGCCAGCATTCCTTCACTTCTGGCCACATCAATGCAACCCCAACTTTGTCATCACATTCTCTTTGGAGTACAAATTCCCTCTGCCTCTCTCTTATGAGAACACCAGTGGTTATATTTGGGCCCATCCAGGTAGTCCAGGAGAATCTTCCCATCTGAGAACCATTACTTTCATCCCACTGGCAAAGTGCCTTCTGCCATTTAAGGTGACATCCACAGGTTCTGGAGAGTAGAATGTGGACATTTGGGGGCAATGGTATTATTCAGTCTACTACAAGGTAGATACTATTATCTTTCTCAGATGTAGGAAATGACGTTTAGGGAAGTAGTTTGTCTCAGGTCTACAATTTCCAGAGTAGAGACTTAAATTCTGCCACTGACACTTTAGGACACATCCTAAACAACTTGAATCTGTGTCCTTAACTACTGCATAATCCTTGGTTAAGAGTCACACTTAGGTATCAAGACCCAATTGAATACAACACAAGTACTGTCTCCTCTTTCACTATGTTTGCCTCGTGTACTGATGAATCTTGCCCAGAGCAGAAGAGTTCAGAAAACTGTTATGCAGGTTTACGAAGAGAAAGCATTTACTGTTTGATGTGCCCGGAGTAACGGAAGGCTTTTTCAAATAAAATATGCCACCAAATAGTCAAGTGTCACAACAGAGGTAACCCCGTGGGAGTCACGAGGAGACTAAAATTATCTCCAATTGTGCAGGAGAGAAAAGTTTCACTGAAGGCAGGTGTAGTTCAGCCAAGCCCTACAGCACAGAAGTAGGAATGTGGGTACGTACGAATGGGAAACACTTTAATGCAGAATGGATGAGAAATATGCATTCGACCTATTCTAAAACAACTGGCTTATTAACTCAGTAAATCGATTTAGTCAGTCAAACTAGCTTTAGCTGATTACTTATCCAGGGAATAGCTGTTTAGAGTAATTTTTGTCATAGAACAGTAAATAAAATGGTTGAACTATAGCTTTAGGCTTGCTAAGTGAAATAGATTGCTCTAGATGATTTTCAAGTGACTTACTTGGTAGTACTCACGAAATTGGGGGTTAACAATTGCTTAAGAAAACAAAGAGAATTGATTTTAAATAAAGTACTTACTGTGTGAACTATCTGTTCAGTAGCTCATGTTAAATGGATGTTTATAATCCCCATTGGACAACCAACTACTTTTTTGCAAATGGCAATGTGAATTGCTCTCGCATAAACTATAGCAATGACCACCTATCTAATTTGTTGTCCAAACCAGAAATCTTCTAACAATACTGGTGTCCTAATAAAAATAAGCACGAAGGGAACACACACTGGGTGTCTCCCGTGTGCCTGTGCATGCATCTATATCTCACTGAAGCCCCGTAACAGCCCCCAAGAGAGGGACTCTGAGTGTCCCCATGCTGCTTGTGGAGAAACAGGCACAGGAAGGTTCAATAGTCTATCTACCTAATATCACACAGAGGGTGGGAGAGCCCGTTTTTAAACCACCTGCCTCCAATTCCAGGTGCCAGGAGCCAGACTCAGCCTACAGCTCTCTTCTGCTCGCCTGGAGGTGAAACAAGGTGTCATGATTAGTCAAATCCCGGTCTTCACTCATCAAGGTAGCTTGAACACCTGCACGTCCTCCAAGTAGCATGTAGCATAAGCAATAAGATGTTTGCCCCGTGATCCTCCAGGAACTTGCAATCAGCTGGGCCTGGTTAGGCTGAGCTGGTTTAGAGTGGAGAGGACCACCGATCTTCCACCTGGGCAAGTGCCTTTTGACCTCCTGCCATCAGAGGGCCAAAACTCCAGCCTGAGAATGTGCAGAGGTCTGTAGCCTAGTTATGCCAGCTCAGAACAATGATGAGCACACGTTTTTCCAATCACCTTTCCTCATGCTCCCCATGCCTCATACTGCCCTGCTTCTTTATTCTTTATCCCACAGATACCCAAAGCCCCTTGCCTTTGGGGAGGCGGATTTGAGACCTATTGTCACGTCACGTCCTCGCTTGGCTGCCCTGTGAATAAACCTCCTCTTTGCTGCAAACCTCAGCATTTCAGTGTTTTGGCTTGCTGCGCCTCAGACAGAATGGTTGGGAGCAGTGGTACAGGACCCTTGCATGTGAGGGAAGCTGGTTCCTAGTAGTCACATTGCGGATGTTTTCTCCTCTCGGGGTGGGGGTGGGGCAGACATCCTGCTCTTCCAGAAAGGGAGAAACACAGGTGCCAAACCCTTGCCCTCAGCGTCACCGTCACCTAGGAGCTTGTTAGAAGCACAGAATCCAGGCCCCACCCAGAACTACTGAATACCAGCCTGCATTTAACAAGATCCCCAAGAGAGGCATACCCATATTAAAGTTGGAGAGGCATCAAGCTGTCATCGTCTTCTCCACAGCTAATGAAAACGAAGCAAAGATTCATCCCGAGCCGACTCTGCCTCAGTCACCTGGATATCCCATGAGCTCATTTAATCCTCCCCAGAACCTGCAAATGAGACTGAGGGTCAGAGTGGTCTAGCACCGAAGGTTCCATAAGAGAACATGACCAAGGCTCACTGGAGCCCAGACTTCCAAAACAGAAGGCCCCTGAGCACAGCATGGCACCACCGCAGCCCAAACCGTGGGCCTGGAGGGTAGACCAGGCTCCCCACGCAGAGTCCACACCATTCGACAGATGCCCACAGCAGACCACAAGGCAATATGAGAAGTAACTTCTGATTGTGGAATCTCTGAACTTTGAGATTGAAAGAAAAAAATCTGTTTTCGGGGGATGGTTAAAACAGTTCTACCAAGGAGTAAAGAGAGGGCATCTCAAGCGTCCTTCTGGACTAAGAATTTAATGCCTACTTATTGAGAAATGCTCCGTGCATTTGCTCAGCCCTACGCCAAGATGAAGTTCTCTGTGCCCTAGAAGCTTAGGTTCTAAAAAGGCCACAGAAATGGGTGAGACCTAAAAAATGCCAGAACAATGCAACGGCCTTAATCAGACTGTCTTTCCTTTGCCTTGCTTACAAGTCACTGACTTTAAACTGAATATGGTGTCATGTCTTTATGTTTCTTGAAGCTTTTTTTTTTTTCAAAAGATCATATAAAGATTTTCTTCCATGGTAAGACTTTTATATTGTATTTTTCTTAAACTGGACTGTGGCACATTTACCCTCCATCAGATGATTGCTTATAACTCACCTTGCTTTGTTAAGAATACCGCTAGAGGCTTCTATGTCCCTACTAAAGAAAATACATTTTCAGGCCCATTGAAACCAATGAAAATCCAAGATTTCAGAGCACAAGATAATGAAAATTCTCTCTATCCGCATCTTTTACTGCTTTTAATCTGTTAACAGTCCCTAAGTGTGTCAGATGAAAGGTACTGTCGCGGGAATTGACATCATTAACAGCATTCCATCCAGGTAAGTCTTGATTGTTCCAAGTTCTCAAAAAGTTGGACATATTTACTGCCTCTATGACATCTCTAGGGTGTGTGGAAGAAATAAAAAAGAGGCCTGTACAATGTATTTCTCCAAATATACACACAAATAGTTTGCACATACAAACAGGGAAACCTTATAAATAACGTATGGGGAGCAAAGGATTGTCGGTAACGGAACTACTCATTTCGAAAGACAACACTGTCACCAAGTGTCCCCTCACCAAAACTGACTGGGAATTTTTAGGGGCCACCAAACCAGAGATGGAGATTTTTAGGCACATTCTTGCCAGAAAAGAGAGCCTAGGGCATAAACCACTCAACTTGTTGGCACGAATGCCAGGGCAACCCAAGCAAGTGGATATACAAGCCTACGTAACGCTTGGAAGTAGGAAGCTTTGGGGGACTACACCTGGGCTGGTACTGGCCTCCCTCCCCAAAGGGACAAGGGGAGCAGAAACCTGGATGGAGTCAAGAGAGAGAACAAAGAAAGGCAAGGCTGGGTATGGAGCAACGTGTGGATCCAGGAGCATGTGTCTCAGAACTGCCGGGGCTCTGCAGACCAGCTGCATCCCCATTCTCCTTGACCCTCATGGGTATAATGAACTCAGGATGGGCGCATCCCGGCTGCCAAGTCACTTCCACCTGTCCATGGAGTTGACAGTTACTTGCTCACAGTGAACCAACCTCTCTGGACCTAACAGCTACTGCAGGAGGCGGTAGTGGAGAACAAGGTGACGACAACGACCAGATGCGAAGGAGGAAGCGACGTTCAGCGGACCGACTGGGTGGACTGATGGTGTGGGGTTAAGTCTGCAGAGCTAAAGGGGCCAGATGTAGAAAAGGGAAGGGGAACCATGAGGATATGGTCAAGCCCCATCATATGGATATTTCATCCATATGTTGTATGCAAATCCCATTCAATTTGCTCTGAGTGAACAAGAGAGAACTAAATTATCCTTTAAACCATGTCAGTGACTTTATTTACCATCTCATTTGATGAGCTCATAGCTCAGGGGCAGAGGGAAATGGGAGCTGTGAGTCTGCCATCTCTCAGAAGTCTCAGGCCTCAGAGGCCCCTCAGAGCCAAACTACCTCACCTTTTGCACTTTTCAAGCAACGTTATTCCTAAGTGCGAGTCACCCTCTTCATCAGGTTCTCCAAGAAACAGCAATCTCTCCCAATGAGAGAGGAAAAATGGGCTACTTTGGCTTGCTGAGGCACAATATGTAGTTCTCCAAAATGGTACCTGCCTGGGGATTTTTCAAGAAAATTAAGCATCAGTGGTGATTTGTTTGTCTTCACATAACGTATGACCCAGGTGTGCTGAGAAATAAGAAAAGGACGAACGAATCAAGGGCGGCTGATCCAAGGAGGCAAGGGGCAACTTCCACAGCCTACGTGGAAAGCTAGAGGGAGGGAACATCCAGCTGGTGGGAGCTGAAGACAGGGGCCAGTCCTCCTTGGGCTCGGGATGCCACCCCCTCTTCCTACATCTTCACACTCTCCTTCTCTGTTGGCCCCTCCCAGCCATATTAAAGAGCCACAAGGAACTGCTCTCCTCCATTCCATTCTCCTGTCCTCCTATCCACCCCTCCCTTCTTTCCCTTTGCCATCAATTTCTTGACTTGCCCCCCATTTCTCCCCTCCCATCCACACTGCGGTCTGGTTTCTGCCCCCCTACTCTCGTGAAACTGATCTCCTTGAAGCCCCCAATGATTTCTCCGTTGACAAGTCCAGGGCACTACTTCTCAATCCTTATCTTTGTGACCGCCAAGCCGAGTCAGATCTTAAACAACGTCTCTGTCTTGAAAATCTCTTCCCTTGGCTTCCGCGCCACCTTTCCTTTTCTTTCCATGAGACCGATCACAACCAGTGCTGCAGATTCCATCTAATTAAGGAATGCTGTTGCCTACACGTGTGAATGAGCTCAAGTGAGTAAAGTACTGAAGTAGAGGACAGCTAAAGTGAAACGTCTTCATGAATGTCCACGTGGCTGAGCAGCAAGTTAACCTTTCCTACATGTGCTAAAGAAGAAGAGTTGGGTTTTATTTTATTTACTTTTCCCTGGACTGTGTTGAATGACTATCATCTACAAGTTCAGGCTACCTTTGGCTGAGGATTAATGCACTGGGAGAGCTGAGAGAAAACTGAACAATAGAGCTGTCTTTTTCTTGACCAGTTCACCTTAGTTTCCCAAACTCTAAGTCTTTCCCGAATTCTTTCTCCTTTTTATTGTAGTAAAAGGAACATAACACAACATCCACCATTTGGATCATTTTACAATTCACCGTACCATTCAGTGGAATTTACTACTGTCACAGTGTTGTGCAACTATCACCACTGCCTAGCTGCAAAACATTTTCATCAACCAAGAGGAAACCTACACCCATTTTAAGGAGTCATTCCCTATTTCCCTCTCTTCCAACCCCCTGGCAACCACTAATGTAGAATCTTTTCTGTGTGTATGGATTTGCCACTGCTGGACATTTCATATAAATGGAACCATACGATATGTAGCCTTTCATGCCTGACTCCTTTCACTTAGTTGCATCCATCATGTAGCATGTATCAGAAATCCACTCACTGTTATGGCTGAATCCTTCATACCCTTTGAATACAAAATTAAAAATACGTTGAGAGTGAAGCTCTGTTTTAACGGCACATCTATTAGGCCAATTCATTGAAAGAAGCTGAAGATGGAGATATTGTTGTGAAATGATAATCATTGAGAAGCCTCAGCCAATTGGATAACGAAAAGTTTGGGAAATGTTGCAAAAAATTATCTGCTTTACGTTAAAAGCCTATTAAACAAGGATGCAGGAGATTGTCTTTTTCTTGCAGGTAACTTAAATGAGGCAGAAAGAAATAACTGCCCTTTAAAACACATTTTGAAAGGATTCTATTTATTCTTAATAGACGAATGGGAGTACAGGAAGTTCACATCCAATATGGACTCCCTGTCCAAACACTGTTTATCGTTCTAGCCACCACTATCGAATTATATTTCTTGAGAGTAAGGCAGCTCAATTCCTGCATATTACTTTCTAAAATTCATCCATCAAATCCATTAATACAGTATAAACAAGAGTTGTTCATGTTTAAGTGCACTTCAAATATCAGGTATAAAGAACCCCCAGTAAGAAAAAGAATCCTATATCTCTTGCCAGAATGTGGTCAGCTGTGGGGTGCTCTGCTAGCTGAAAGACACATTCATTATTAAGGGGATAGAGGCTGTTTAAGTGGGATGAGAGCCAAAAAATTTTAACTACATATATGTGTGAAGAACAGTGCTAGGTTATCTCATATTCTATATCAGTCAAGGCTCACCATTTTACATACGTGAAAAGCAAAGTTAAAAGTGTATTAGTAGGGCTTCCCTGTTGGCGCG
Organism: Grampus griseus; assembly: GCF_964374135.1. Taxonomy (NCBI): domain Eukaryota; kingdom Metazoa; phylum Chordata; class Mammalia; order Artiodactyla; family Delphinidae; genus Grampus; species Grampus griseus. The sequence goes on along the minus strand of NW_028133245.1, from coordinate 242,816 downwards.
GTGGTTAAGGATCCACCTGCCAGTGCACGGGACACACGTTTGAGCCCTGATGCGGGAAGATCCCACATGCCACGGAGCAACTAAGACCATGTGCCACAACTACTGAGCCTGCGTGCTAGAGCCCGTGAACCACAGCTACTGAAGCCCACGCACCTAGACCCCGTGCTCAGCAACAACGAGAAGCCACCACAATGAGAAGCCCACGTACTGCAACAAAGAGTGGCCCCCGCTCACCGCAACTAGAGAAAGCCCGCGCACAGCAACGAAGAGCCTAGGCAGCCAAAGATAAATAAATAAATACGTCTATTTTTAAGAAAAGTGTTTTAGTAACTTACTAAAAGGCACGCAACCAGTAAACGTGAGCAAGAATTCAATCCCAAATCTGTCACACTGAAGTTTAAGCTAATACTTGAGATTAATAAAAACAGCACTAAATTAAAAGTTCAGAGATATTTTTTATTTCATACTTTCACTAATGCTCTTTGCAGATAAATCATGTCATTTATATGGGCCTTAGTTTTCACAACTTTAATAGTTGGAAGCTTGACTAGATGATCTGTATGTAGTCTTCCAATTCTAAAATGTTCCACTAATTTGGATTGCTACAATAATTGCCCTTGCAATACATGCATGCTGCCACCAAGTAGCAGTAGAGACTACTAGTTCCTTTTTTACCCCTAGTGGGGGTGCATTTTGACAGCGGACTTATCCGTCAATAGTACAACCTGTTAGTATAACTATAAGATAACAAAATAATCTGGTATTCTTTCCTGTAAAAGAGAAGCTTTACATTGTGTCTGTGAATCGTACCAGAATCACCTGTAGGTTTTTAAATATAGAGGAAATCCTGAACCCATTGAATGAGACTCTTCAGAGACAGGACTTGGGCATCTGAAATTTTGGGTTCCCATCATTTGTATATTTTATTTCATTTCATTTTTGCCTATGTACAATATTTGTCACATCCTTTTGAATCTTTAAAACTTTCTTTTTGTTTTAAATTTTAGAATATTCCATAATCTTCACCTACTTTTCATAAGGTGTTATCTGTTATGTTTATTCGATCTTGTGCTTCTCCTGGTTAAGACTTCTTTCTTTCCTTTTTTTTTTTTTTGTTTTTTTCGGGGCCCTGCCTCATGTCTTGCAGGATCTTAGTTCCCTGACCTGGGATTGGACCCCAGGGCCCCAGCAGTGAAAGCGTCATGTTCTAAATACTGGACCACCAAGGAAGTCCCAAGATTTCAGTTGTAAATGACTTCTTTCCCCGCTCTAATTCATTCCTGGGATCAGTTTCATGTTTGGACATTAAAGCAACCTTGCATTGCCAGAATAAAGCTACTTTGATTCTGATATATGATTGTTTTACATACCATGGATACAGTTTGTGCTTCTCTTTACACATTTTGCATGCATGTTCAAAGGAGAAACTGGCCTGTGATTCTATTCTCGTAATATTCTTTATCGATTTTTTTGTTGCTTTTTTAAGATTCTATACTTTATGTTTTATTTATTTATTTTTGGCTGCATTGGGTCTTCATTGCTGCATGCGAGCTTTCTCTAGTTTCGGCGAGCGGGGGTCTATTCTTTGTTGCGGTGAGTAGGCTTCTCATTGCAGCCTTCTGACCCCATGGGCTTCTGACCCCATTCGTCAGTGCTACTTCAGGTCCTCACCCCTTCCCTACTGACCCTGGGCGGTGAAATCCTCTTTCTGCGGCTGGCGTGCGGCAGAAAGTCAATGAGGCAAGAGTAGGTTTGGAGTATCCAAGGAGTAGAAAGGATGTCAGCGTGTGGAAAACAGAGCGAGCAAATTGGAGAGGAGAACGAAACAGTCAGAGAGGAAACAGAGGCCCAGATTTCTAGGTCTGTGGAGGCACTCTGAGGACTTTGCATTTTCTGTGAAGAAGCCACTGAAGAAATTTGAGTGACATGATCTGACTTATGTTTTAACAAGATCTCTCTGGATGCCACGCTGATTACAGACTGTAGGAGAGCAAGGACAAGCCCCAGAAGACCAACAGTTGATTCAAAGAAATGATTACTCAAACATGGTACCCCTCCTCAGTGAAGACGCAGAGCAGGAATTGGCAAATAATGGCCACGAATCAAATCAGGCTCTCAGCCTGGATCTGTGGGACTGTGAGCTAATAATGGTTCTCACGTTTAGAAAGCTTGTTGAAGAGGAAAGAGGAGGAGAAGCTACAGAAACTGTATATGGCCCACAAAGCCTAAGATATTTAAAATCCAGAAAATGCTTTCCAACACCTGACGTAAAGCATGTGGCTGGTAGGAGGTCCTCAACCAAATTTGGAAGAGGAATACATGAGTCACTTAGTTCCTGAAAACACTGTAAAGTGATAGGTGTCAAGAAACATTTACCCCTTCACCCTTAACCTTCACAAATGATGCCAGTTCCATTGAGCTATGGAAAAATACATTCTGGCTTTCAGAAAAATAACCCAGAGGACATTTTCTCACATAGGCAAGGTCATAAACAACTGTCAAGTGAAGTTGAAATAGCAACAAATCAAATAATAACAAAAAACATTTTTACTGATTTTTAAATCTTACAAAGCATTTTCATGTTCATTATCTAATTTAATCCTCCAATCAACGTCATGAGATAGTTATTATTTCCCCATTAGGAATGACCACATATGAAATCCTGAGTGATTGCTCAAGAAAAGCTGAAATCTTGAGTGTTACATCTATTAAGGCCATGGTTGGGTGTTTTCCCATGGGAACATTGGATGCTAAAATCCACAGGGATTTTCAGCTCAAGATGGCAGACTAGGAACTATATTTACTTTCTGTTCCTCCTGAAACCATATCTAAATAAAACTGTAGAAATACCAAAATTAATCAACCAATAAAAGCCAAGATATTCTGGAAGTCATCAACCACAGAAAGATTTCAACACATTTCGAGAAGGCAAGCAATGAAATGGAGGAGCCATGAATAAAATAATGAAGAAAAAAAGGCTGAGCCTAAGTAAGGTCTGCACAAAGTCACTCAGCTTTTGCTGAGCTCTGGTTATAGTCAAGGGCAGAGGAAAGAAGAGGGGCTGAAAACAAGGAGACAAACGTCATTTTAGGAAAAACACTTCATTTAATGAGCTCCAGGGAACACTCAGCCTGCTGCCATACTAACTCATGAATTACAATGGATTGTTGGTAAGCAAGACAAGAAAACAGGGAAGAAACAAAAGAAACAAAAATCAAGACACTGTTTCTAACTGAACTCTTCTCAAATGAGATCGAGGAATTATGGTTCAATGCCACAGCTGTAAATCATTTCTGCTCTTGGAGAGGTTACAAAGGGCTTATAATATTTCCCTTGTTTTCAGACAGAATTTAGGTCTGAGCAAAAGCTTTTGTGTCCTCCAACCCCAAAATTTATTGGGGATGGAAGCCCAGATTTGCTGGGACATACCATAAAAAGAATCTCATGAGCAGAGGGTCAAACTGATTTTGGAATATATGAATTATGCCCAGTGTGAGTTTCAATAGGTTTATATATATATATACATTTTTACTGATCTATATGATTTTGGGTTCTGAAACTTCTACATGTCACATGCGTGATACATAACAGACAATGTCAGCCCCAGCAAGCCAAAGAAACAAGTTTTAAGCAAGGTCAAGTGATGTGTAGACCAGGATTGTTCAATTCCTACCTGTCATGCTGAAGCTTCCAGCTCCTGAATAACAACACATGCTTCCCTTGTCCTAGACAGCCAAGAGTACGTCTCCTCTCTTGGGCATAAGAATCCCTAGAGTTACATATGGGTAGTAAAGAGTGGACCCAGCTGTCATACTCACAATGACCAAATTGTGTTGATCGTACTTTATACCAATACATCGCTCCACGCTGAAGTTGCAATAAATGATATATTTGCTTTCTAGACATATGAATGAGACGCCTTACTGGATATACTCCAGGAAGGCCAGAGAAGCTGGCTTCTAATCCATACGGAACAAGTCACTGGTGAATTTCTTTCAGGATAACCCATGATTTATCTAGAATATCATCTTTACATATCTGGATCCTTCAAACTAGACAAAGGGAAAATACGGGCTTCAAGCCTCAGTTAGAAATATGGAATGGTGCCATGCTGACAACTGGTGGATCCTGACCTGTATCTTCTGAGATTAGAACACAGTGTGGTGGATGACCAATTCATGCGTTGAACAAAAGAAGACCTCCTACAGGGCAGTGTAGCTGTTCGTTACAGGTATGGCACTTAGGGCTAAGTACCATAAGGACTACAAGAAGAAAAGAAAAACAAGTAACACATGAAGCATATACGATAAGGAGGCACCACAGTCCAGAGCACAAGCTCTGGAATCACACAGGCTTGGATCGAATCCCGGCTAAGCCACTACCATCTATATACCCTGAAGGACAGGCCAAGGTTTAAATGTTCTTTTACCAAATTTCAAAAAAGAAGTGAAGAAAGAACCTATCTTCCAGGAAGGGACATCGTGGGCTGCAGCATCCAGTCAGATCAGGGCTCTGCATCTCCTGCTCAGAAACCTTGGCCACCTGGCTCATGGTGATGCTGGCAGCTGAGCAGCCCTGGAGAAGGCGATCCTGTCTCCAGGACTCGCAGAGGAGCTGGGGAGGTCTCCAGACGAGGTGGCCCACACCCTGGTAAGCTCTGGCTGCCTCCTGCCCTCAGGTCTGAGCAGGCTCTGGCCTCTGGGCCCCGTGGTGGGGAAGGCCTGGCCGATACATACGCAGGGCTGAGGGGCCTGCAGAGCCAGTCCCCAGGCAGGGTGAGCTCTGGAGGAGGCTTCCACAGTCCCCAACAGTCTCCGCATGGTGGCCCATCTGGTGCCAAACACCTGCCACCCACAGCCAGAAGTCCCAGCCACTAGAAAGTCCAGAAGGGGCCCCGCCCTTTGCCTTTGGGCCGGGGTTAAGCCAGCAGCTGGGCTTGCATGTGACCCCTGCCTCACCCCCTGCCCCGCCCGCTCTTTCTCTGTGACACCTACAATGGATATGTCATAAAGCCAGGCAGAGCCAGTGCTATAAATTCAGAGGAGTTAGAATCTAGGAAGAGGCTCTCCCACTTTCACTCTCTGCTCTCAGATCAGGCAGGCAGTACCTCTAATATGGAAGCTATGGACACCACACCTCCTTCACACGCTGTCATCTTCCATTCTGCTCCTGTTTTCCCCAGCACCCCATTTACGGCCCTGGCGGGCATCGGTGTTTCAGCAGGAAGCACGTCAGACCCCGAACCTATGGACACCACACCTCCTTCACACGCTGTCATCTTCCATTCTGCTCCTGTTTTCCCCACCACCCCATTTACGGCTCTGGCGGGCATCGGTGCTTCAGCAGGAAGCACGTCAGACCCCGAACCTATGGACACCACACCACCTTCACACGCTGTCATCTTCCATTCTGCTCCTGTTTTCTCCAGCACCCCATTTACGGCTTTGGCGGGCATCGGTGCTTCAGCAGGAAGCACGTCAGACCCCGAACCTATGGACACCACACCTCCTTCACACGCTGTCATCTTCCATTCTGCTCCTGTTTTCCCCACCACCCCATTTACGGCCCTGGCGGGCATCGGTGCTTCAGCAGGAAGCATGTCAGGCCCCGAACCTATGGACACCACACCACCTTCACACGCTGTCATCTTCCATTCTGCTCCTGTTTTCCCCACCACCCCATTTACGGCCCTGGCGGGCATCGGTGCTTCAGCAGGAAGCACGTCAGACCCCGAACCTATGGACACCACACCTCCTTCACACGCTGTCATCTTCTATTCTGCTCCTGTTTTCTCCAGCAACCCATTTACGCCTTTGGTGGGCATCGGTGCCTCAGCAGTCAGCACCTCAGACCCCGAACCTATGGACACCACACCTCCTTCCCACGCTGTCATCTTCCATCCTGCTCCTCTTTACCCCAGCACCCCATTTACGGCTTAGGCCGGCACTGGTGCTTCACCAGGCAGCACCTCTAACACCAAAGCTATGGACACCACACCTCCTTCCCAGGCTGTCATTTTCCAGTCTGCCCTGTCTCCAATAGAACCACTACCCATTTCACACCGCTGTTCCAAGTTCTGGGAACACACCACCCAGTGATAGCAATGCCTCAGCCCATGCCTCGACTCATTTACCTGCAACGTGAGCCAACAGACAGACCAACACTTCAAAGTTATGACAGAAAGTTGAGTAAGTTATACGCTTGGAATTTCATTTATTATTATTAACAAGCACAACTGTAGTGCTTAGACTATAACAAGTACTATTCTAAGGGCTTACCAAATATTAACTCACTTATTCCTCATAATGGCAACCCTAGAGGTAGGGAATATTCATAATGTTCACTTTTCTGGGGGAAACTGAGGCCCAGAGACGTTGAAGAGCTTGCCTAATGCCACACAGTAAGTAGGTGGCAAAACCCGGGATTAAAACCAGACCGTCTAGACTTTCATCACTTTGCTGTGTCACCGTACTGTAAGTTGTGGTTAGGGAAGGAACTCAATTGACAAGACTCTGAACTAAAAGGAGAAGGGAGAAATGAGAAAATGAGTGATCCTAGAAACTAGAGTAGAGTTAGGCTCAGTAATTTCTGGTGATGAGACCCGGAAGAACGAGAACTTGGTTGGAATATTAACTTGGGGTAGTATCTGAATCCATGGAGAAATGGTTTTGTTTTCTATAAAATTTAGAAAGGTCAGTTGGATGAAGATTAATGAAGACAAAAGTAGAAAGGAAATGAAAAAGGTGCCTTAAGGGAGACATAACCGCTTCCCTCTACGTACCCACAGCTGGGGTCCTGTGGGAAAGGATGGAGCTCTCTCTACCGGGTTGGTCACCAGGCTGAACAAGGAGAAACATGGCAACCATTGTACTGGTTTTGATGATCTCTCAAAACCAAGGCTTCAGTTTCCAAGAACGACCTACGGTAGCATAACTAGTGTGTGTCACACATGCCACTAAGTGTGTTTCCAGTCACACATTTTAATTGGAGAAATACTTCCTATGAGGTAGGCATCAGTTCCCTATGGCTGCTGTAACAAATGACTACAAATGTGCTTGCTTCTAACAAAACACACTTATTTTCTTATGGTTCTGGAAGACAGAGGTCCAAAACCAGTTTCCCTGGGCTGAAACCAGAAGTCGACAGGGCCATCCATCCTCCTTCTAGAGGCTCTAAGCGAGAATCTGTTTGTTTCCTCGCCAGCATTCCTTCACTTCTGGCCACATCAATGCAACCCCAACTTCGTCATCACATTCTCTTTGGAGTACAAATTCCCTCTGCCTCTCTCTTATGAGAACACCAGTGGTTATATTTGGGCCCATCCAGGTAGTCCAGGAGAATCTTCCCATCTGAGAACCATTACTTTCATCCCACTGGCAAAGTGCCTTCTGCCATTTAAGGTGACATCCACAGGTTCTGGAGAGTAGAATGTGGACATTTGGGGGCAATGGTATTATTCAGTCTACTACAAGGTAGATACTATTATCTTTCTCAGATGTAGGAAATGACGTTTAGGGAAGTAGTTTGTCTCAGGTCTACAATTTCCAGAGTAGAGACTTAAATTCTGCCACTGACACTTTAGGACACACCCTAAACAACTTGAATCTGTGTCCTTAACTACTGCATAATCCTTGGTTAAGAGTCACACTTAGGTATCAAGACCCAATTGAATACAACACAAGTACTGTCTCCTCTTTCACTATGTTTGCCTCGTGTACTGATGAATCTTGCCCAGAGCAGAAGAGTTCAGAAAATTGTTATGCAGGTTTACGAAGAGAAAGCATTTACTGTTTGATGTGCCCGGAGTAACGGAAGGCTTTTTCAAATAAAATATGCCACCAAATAGTCAAGTGTCACAACACAGGTAACCCCGTGGGAGTCACGAGGAGACTAAAATTATCTCCAATTGTGCAGGAGAGAAAAGTTTCACTGAAGGCAGGTGTAGTTCAGCCAAGCCCTACAGCACAGAAGTAGGAATGTGGGTACGTACGAATGGGAAACACTTTAATGCAGAATGGATGAGAAATATGCATTCGACCTATTCTAAAACAACTGGCTTATTAACTCAGTAAATCGATTTAGTCAGTCAAACTAGCTTTAGCTGATTACTTATCCAGGGAATAGCTGTTTAGAGTAATTTTTGTCATAGAACAGTAAATAAAATGGTTGAACTATAGCTTTAGGCTTGCTAAGTGAAATAGATTGCTCTAGATGATTTTCAAGTGACTTACTTGGTAGTACTCACGAAATTGGGGGTTAACAATTGCTTAAGAAAACAAAGAGAATTGATTTTAAATAAAGTACTTACTGTGTGAACTATCTCTTCAGTAGCTCATGTTAAATGGATGTTTATAATCCCCATTGGACAACCAACTACTTTTTTGCAAATGGCAATGTGAATTGCTCTCGCATAAACTATAGCAATGACCACCTATCTAATTTGTTGTCCAAACCAGAAATCTTCTAACAATACTGGTGTCCTAATAAAAATAAGCACGAAGGGAACACACACTGGGTGTCTCCCGTGTGCCTGTGCATGCATCTATATCTCACTGAAGCCCCATAACAGCCCCCAAGACAGGGACTCTGAGTGTCCCCATGCTGCTTGTGGAGAAACAGGCACAGGAAGGTTCAATAGTCTATCTACCTAATATCACACAGAGGGTGGGAGAGCCCGTTTTTAAACCACCTGCCTCCAATTCCAGGTGCCAGGAGCCAAACTCAGCCTACAGCTCTCTTCTGCTCGCCTGGAGGTGAAACAAGGTGTCATGATTAGTCAAATCCCGGTCTTCATTCATCAAGGTAGCTTGAACACCTGCACGTCCTCCAAGTAGCATGTAGCATAAGCAATAAGATGTTTGCCCCGTGATCCTCCAGGAACTTGCAATCAGCTGGGCCTGGTTAGGCTGAGCTGGTTTAGAGTGGAGAGGACCACCGATCTTCCACCTGGGCAAGTGCCTTTTGACCTCCTGCCATCAGAGGGCCAAAACTCCAGCCTGAGAATGTGCAGAGGCCTGTAGCCTAGTTATGCCAGCTCAGAACAATGATGAGCACACGTTTTTCCAATCACCTTTCCTCATGCTCCCCATGCCTCATACTGCCCTGCTTCTTTATTCTTTATCCCACAGATACCCAAAGCCCCTTGCCTTTGGGGAGGCGGATATGAGACCTATTGTCACGTCACGTCCTCGCTTGGCTGCCCTGTGAATAAACCTCCTCTTTGCTGCAAACCTCAGCATTTCAGTGTTTTGGCTTGCTGCGCCTCAGACAGAATGGTTGGGAGCAGTGGTACAGGACCCTTGCATGTGAGGGAAGCTGGTTCCTAGTAGTCACATTGCGGATGTTTTCTCCTCTCGGGGTGGGGGTGGGGCAGACATCCTGCTCTTCCGGAAAGGGAGAAACACAGGTGCCAAACCCTTGCCCTCAGCGTCACCGTCACCTAGGAGCTTGTTAGAAGCACAGAATCCAGGCCCCACCCAGAACTACTGAATACCAGCCTGCATTTAACAAGATCCCCAAGAGAGGCATACCCATATTAAAGTTGGAGAGGCACCAAGCTGTCATCGTCTTCTCCGCAGCTAATGAAAACGAAGCAAAGATTCATCCCGAGCCGACTCTGCCTCAGTCACCTGGATATCCCATGAGCTCATTTAATCCTCCCCAGAACCTGCAAATGAGACTGAGGGTCAGAGTGGTCTAGCACCCAAGGTTCCATAAGAGAACATGACCAAGGCTCACTGGAGCCCAGACTTCCAAAAAAGAAGGCCCCTGAGCACAGCATGGCACCACCGCAGCCCAAACCGTGGGCCTGGAGGGTAGGCCAGGCTCCCCACGCAGAGTCCACACCATTCGACAGATGCCCACAGCAGACCACAAGGCAATATGAGAAGTAACTTCTGATTGTGGAATCTCTGAACTTTGAGATTGAAAGAAAAAAATCTGTTTTCGGGGGATGGTTAAAACAGTTCTACCAAGGAGTAAAGAGAGGGCATCTCAAGGCTCCTTCTGGACTAAGAATTTAATGCCTACTTATTGAGAGATGCTCCGTGCATTTGCTCAGCCCTACGTCAAGATGAAGTTCTCTGTGCCCTAGAAGCTTAGGTTCTAAAAAGGCCACAGAAATGGGTGAGACCTAAAACATGCCAGAACAATGCAACGGCCTTAATCAGACTGTCTTTGCTTTGCCTTGCTTACAAGTCACTGACTTTAAACTGAATATGGTGTCATGTCTTTATGTTTCTTGAAGCTTTTTTTTTTTTTCAAAAGATCATATAAAGATTTTCTTCCATGGTAAGACTTTTATATTGTATTTTTCTTAAACTGGACTGTGGCACATTTACCCTCCATCAGATGATTGCTTATAACTCACCTTGCTTTGTTAAGAATACCGCTAGAGGCTTCTATGTCCCTACTAAAGAAAATACATTTTCAGGCCCATTGAAACCAATGAAAATCCAAGATTTCAGAGCACAAGATAATGAAAATTCTCTCTATCCGCGTCTTTTACTGCTTTTAATCTGTTAACAGTCCCTAAGTGTGTCAGATGAAAGGTACTGTCGCGGGAATTGACATCATTAACGTCATTCCATACAGGTAAGTCTTGATTGTTCCAATTTCTCAAAAAGTTGGACATATTTACTGCCTCTATGACATCTCTAGGGTGTGTGGAAGAAATAAAAAAGAGGCCTGTACAATGTATTTCTCCAAATATACACACAAATAGTTTGCACATACAAACAGGGAAACCTTATAAATAACGTATGGGGAGCAAAGGATTGTCGGTAACGGAACTACTCATTTCGAAAGACAACACTGTCACCAAGTGTCCCCTCACCAAAACTGACTGGGAATTTTTAGGGGCCACCAAACCAGAGATGGAGATTTTTAGGCACATTCTTGCCAGAAAAGAGAGCCTAGGGCATAAACCACTCAACTTGTTGGCACGAATGCCAGGGCAACCCAAGCAAGTGGATATACAAGCCTACGTAACGCTTGGAAGTAGGAAGCTTTGGGGGACTACACCTGGGCTGGTACTGGCCTCCCTCCCCAAAGGGACAAGGAGAGCAGAAACCTGGATGGAGTCAAGAGAGAGAACAAAGAAAGGCAAGGCTGGGTATGGAGCAACGTGTGGATCCAGGAGCATGTGTCTCAGAACTGCCGGGGCTCTGCAGACCAGCTGCATCCCCATTCTCCTTGACCCTCATGGGTATAATGAACTCAGGATGGGCGCATCCCGGCTGCCAAGTCACTTCCACCTGTCCATGGAGTTGACAGTTACTTGCTCACAGTGAACCAACCTCTCTGGACCTAACAGCTACTGCAGGAGGCGGTAGTGGAGAACAAGGTGACGACAACGACCAGATGCGAAGGAGGAAGCGACGTTCAGCGGACCGACTGGGTGGACTGATGGTGTGGGGTTAAGTCTGCAGAGCTAAAGGGGCCAGATGTAGAAAAGGGAAGGGGAACCATGAGGATATGGTCAAGCCCCATCGTATGGATATTTCATCCATATGTTGTATGCAAATCCCATTCAATTTGCTCTGAGTGAACAAGAGAGAACTAAATTATCCTTTAAACCATGTCAGTGACTTTATTTACCATCTCATTTGATGAGCTCATAGCCCAGGGGCAGAGGGAAATGGGAGCTGTGAGTCTGCCATCTCTCAGGAAGTCTCAGGCCTCAGAGGCCCCTCGGAGCCAAACTACTTCACCTTTTGCACTTTTCAAGCAACGTTATTCCTAAGTGCGAGTCACCCTCTTCATCAGGTTCTCCAAGAAACAGCAATCTCTCCCAATGAGAGAGGAAAAATGGGCTACTTTGGCTTGCTGAGGCACAATATGTAGTTCTCCAAAATGGTACCTGCCTGGGCATTTTTCAAGAAAATTAAGCATCAGTGGTGATTTGTTTGTCTTCACATAACGTATGACCCGGGTGTGCTGAGAAATAAGAAAAGGACGAACGAATCAAGGGCGGCTGATCCAAGGAGGCAAGGGGCAACTTCCACAGCCTACGTGGAAAGCTAGAGGGAGGGAACATCCAGCTGGTGGGAGCTGAAGACAGGGGCCAGTCCTCCTTGGGCTCGGGATGCCACCCCCTCTTCCTACATCTTCACGCTCTCCTTCTCTGTTGGCCCCTCCCAGCCATATTAAAGAGCCACAAGGAACTGCTCTCCTCCATTCCATTCTCCTGTCCTCCTATCCACCCCTCCCTTCTTTCCCTTTGCCATCAATTTCTTGACTTGCCCCCCATTTCTCCCCTCCCATCCACACTGCGGTCTGGTTTCTGCCCCCCTACTCTCGTGAAACTGATCTCCTTAAGCCCCCAATGATTCCTCCGTTGACAAGTCCAGGGCACTACTTCTCAATCCTTATCTTTGTGACCGCCAAGCCGAGTCAGATCTTAAACAACGTCTCTGTCTTGAAAATCTCTTCCCTTGGCTTCCGCGCCACCTTTCCTTTTCTTTCCATGAGACCGATCACAACCAGTGCTGCAGATTCCATCGAATTAAGGAATGCTGTTGCCTACATGTGTGAATGAGCTCAAGTGAGTAAAGTACTGAAGTAGAGGACAGCTAAAGTGAAACGTCTTCATGAATGTCCACGTGGCTGAGCAGCAAGTTAACCTTTCCTACATGTGCTAAAGAAGAAGAGTTGGGTTTTATTTTATTTACTTTTCCCTGGACTGTGTTGAATGACTATCATCTACAAGTTCAGGCTACTTTTGGCTGAGGATTAATGCACTGGGAGAGCTGAGAGAAAACTGAACAATAGAGCTGTCTTTTTCTTGACCAGTTCACCTTAGTTTCCCAAACTCTAAGTCTTTCCCGAATTCTTTCTCCTTTTTATTGTAGTAAAAGGAACATAACACAACATCCACCATTTGGATCATTTTACAATTCACCGTACCATTCAGTGGAATTTACTACTGTCACAATGTTGTGCAACTATCACCACTGCCTAGCTGCAAAACATTTTCATCAACCAAGAGGAAACCTACACCCATTTTAAGGAGTCATTCCCTATTTCCCTCTCTTCCAACCCCCTGGCAACCACTAATGTAGAATCTTTTCTGTGTGTATGGATTTGCCACTGCTGGACATTTCATATAAATGGAACCATACGATATGTAGCCTTTCATGCCTGACTCCTTTCACTTAGTTGCATCCATCATGTAGCATGTATCAGAAATCCACTCACTGTTATGGCTGAATCCTTCATACCCTTTGAATACAAAATTAAAAATACGTTGAGAGTGAAGCTCTGTTTTAACGGCACATCTATTAGGCCAATTCATTGAAAGAAGCTGAAGATGGAGATATTGTTGTGAAATGATAATCATTGAGAAGCCTCAGCCAATTGGATAACGAAAAGTTTGGGAAATGTTGCAAAAAATTATCTGCTTTACGTTAAAAGCCTATTAAACAAGGATGCAGGAGATTGTCTTTTTCTTGCAGGTAACTTAAATGAGGCAGAAAGAAATAACTGCCCTTTAAAACACATTTTGAAAGGATTCTATTTATTCTTAATAGACGAATGGGAGTACAGGAAGTTCACATCCAATATGGACTCCCTGTCCAAACACTGTTTATCGTTCTAGCCACCACTATCGAATTATATTTCTTGAGAGTAAGGCAGCTCAATTCCTGCATATTACTTTCTAAAATTCATCCATCAAATCCATTAATACAGTATAAACAAGAGTTGTTCATGTTTAAGTGCACTTCAAATATCAGGTATAAAGAACCCCCAGTAAGAAAAAGAATCCTATATCTCTTGCCAGAATGTGGTCAGCTGTGGGGTGCTCTGCTAGCTGAAAGACACATTCATTATGAAGGGGATAGAGGCTGTTTAAGTGGGATGAGAGCCAAAAAATTTTAACTACATATATGTGTGAAGAACAGTGCTAGGTTATCTCATATTCTATATCAGTCAAGGCTCACCATTTTACATACGTGAAAAGCAAAGTTAAAAGTGTATTAGTAGGGCTTCCCTGTTGGCGCGGTGGTTAAGGATCCACCTGCCAGTGCACGGGACACACGTTTGAGCCCTGATGCGGGAAGATCCCACATGCCACGGAGCAACTAAGACCATGTGCCACAACTACTGAGCCTACGTGCTAGAGCCCGTGAACCACAGCTACTGAAGCCCACGCACCTAGACCCCGTGCTCAGCAACAACGAGAAGCCACCACAATGAGAAGCCCACGTACTGCAACAAAGAGTGGCCCCCGCTCACCGCAACTAGAGAAAGCCCGCGCACAGCAACGAAGAGCCTAGGCAGCCAAAGATAAATAAATAAATACGTCTATTTTTAAGAAAAGTGTTTTAGTAACTTACTAAAAGGCACGCAACCAGTAAACGTGAGCAAGAATTCAATCCCAAATCTGTCACACTGAAGTTTAAGCTAATACTTGAGATTAATAAAAACAGCACTAAATTAAAAGTTCAGAGATATTTTTTATTTCATACTTTCACTAATGCTCTTTGGAGATAAATCATGTCATTTATATGGGCCTTAGTTTTCACAACTTTAATAGTTGGAAGCTTGACTAGATGATCTGTATGTAGTCTTCCAATTCTAAAATGTTCCACTAATTTGGATTGCTACAATAATTGCCCTTGCAATACATGCATGCTGCCACCAAGTAGCAGTAGAGACTACTAGTTCCTTTTTTACCCCTAGTGGGGGTGCATTTTGACAGCAGACTTATCCGTCAATAGTACAACCTGTTAGTATAACTATGAGATAACAATATAATGTGGTATTCTTTCCTGTAAAAGAGAAGCTTTACATTGTGTCTGTGAATCGTACCAGAATCACCTGTAGGTTTTTAAATATAGAGGAAATCCTGAACCCATTGAATGAGACTCTTCAGAGACAGGACTTGGGCATCTGGAATTTTGGGTTCCCATCATTTGTATATTTTATTTCATTTCATTTTTGCCTATGTACAATATTTGTCACATCCTTTTGAATCTTTAAAACTTTCTTTTTGTTTTAAATTTTAGAATATTCCATAATCTTCACCTACTTTTCATAAGGTGTTATCTGTTATGTTTATTCGATCTTGTGCTTCTCCTGGTTAAGACTTCTTTCTTTCCTTTTTTTGTTTTTTTTGGGGCCCTGCCTCATGTCTTGCAGGATCTTAGTTCCCTGACCTGGGATTGGACCCCAGGGCCCCAGCAGTGAAAGCGTCATGTTCTAAATAATGGACCACCAGGGAAGTCCCAAGATTTCAGTTGTAAATGACTTCTTTCCCCGCTCTAATTCATTCCTGGGATCAGTTTCATGTTTGGACATTAAAGCAACCTTGCATTGCCAGAATAAAGCTACTCTGATTCTGATATATGATTGTTTTACATACCATGGATACAGTTTGTGCTTCTCTTTACACATTTTGCATGCATGTTCAAAGGAGACACTGGCCTGTGATTCTATTCTCGTAATATTCTTTATCGATTTTTTGTTGCTTTTTTAAGATTCTATACTTTATGTTTTATTTATTTATTTTTGGCTGCATTGGGTCTTCATTGCTGCATGCGAGCTTTCTCTAGTTTCGGCGAGCGGGGGTCTATTCTTTGTTGTGGTGAGTAGGCTTCTCATTGCAGCCTTCTGACCCCATGGGCTTCTGACCCCATTCGTCAGTGCTACTTCAGGTCCTCACCCCTTCCCTTCTGACCCTGGGCGGTGAAATCCTCTTTCTGCGGCTGGCGTGCGGCAGAAAGTCAATGAGGCAAGAGTAGGTTTGGAGTATCCAAGGAGCAGAAAGGATGTCAGCGTGTGGAAAACAGAGCGAGCAAATTGGAGAGGAGAACGAAACAGTCAGAGAGGAAACAGAGGCCCAGATTTCTAGGTCTGTGGAGGCACTCTGAGGACTTTGCATTTTCTGTGAAGAAGCCACTGAAGAAATTTGAGTGACATGATCTGACTTATGTTTTAACAAGATCTCTCTGGATGCCACGCTGATTAGAGACTGTAGGAGAGCAAGGACAAGCCCCAGAAGACCAACAGTTGATTCAAAGAAATGATTACTCAAACATGGATCCCTCCTCAGTGAAGACGCAGAGCAGGAATTGGCAAATAATGGCCACGAATCAAATCAGGCTCTCAGCCTGGATCTGTAGGACTGTGAGCTAATAATGGTTCTCACGTTTAGAAAGCTTGTTGAAGAGGAAAGAGGAGGAGAAGCTACAGAAACTGTATATGGCCCACAAAGCCTAAGATATTTAAAATCCAGAAAATGCTTTCCAACACCTGACGTAAAGCATGTGGCTGGTAGGAGGTCCTCAACCAAATTTGGAAGAGGAATACATGAGTCAGTTAGTTCTGAAAACACTGTAAAGTGATAGGTGTCAAGAAACATTTACCCCTTCACCCTTAACCTTCACAAATGATGCCAGTTCCATTGAGCTATGGAAAAATACATTCTGGCTTTCAGAAAAATAACCCAGAGGACATTTTCTCACATAGGCAAGGTCATAAACAACTGTCAAGTGAAGTTGAAATAGCAACAAATCAAATAATAACAAAAAACATTTTTACTGATTTTTAAATCTTACAAAGCATTTTCATGTTCATTATCTAATTTAATCCTCCAATCAACGTCATGAGATAGTTATTATTTCCCCATTAGAAATGACCACATATGAAATCCTGAGTGATTGCTCAAGAAAAGCTGAAATCTTGAGTGTTACATCTATTAAGGCCATGGTTGGGTGTTTTCCCATGGGAACATTGGATGCTAAAATCCACAGGGATTTTCAGCTCAAGATGGCAGACTAGGAACTATATTTACTTTCTGTTCCTCCTGAAACCATATCTAAATAAAACTGTAGAAATACCAAAATTAATCAACCAACAAAAGCCAAGATATTCTGGAAGTCATCAACCACAGAAAGATTTCAACACATTTCGAGAAGGCAAGCAATGAAATGGAGGAGCCATGAATAAAATAATGAAGAAAAAAAGGCTGAGCCTAAGTAAGGTCTGCACAAAGTCACTCAGCTTTTGCTGAGCTCTGGTTATAGTCAAGGGCAGAGGAAAGAAGAGGGGCTGAAAACAAGGAGACAAACGTCATTTTAGGAAAAACACTTCATTTAATGAGCTCCAGGGAACACTCAGCCTGCTGCCATACTAACTCATGAATTACAATGGATTGTTGGTAAGCAAGACAAGAAAACAGGGAAGAAACAAAAGAAACAAAAATCAAGACACTGTTTCTAACTGAACTCTTCTCAAATGAGATCGAGGAATTATGGTTCAATGCCACAGCTGTAAATCATTTCTGCTCTTGGAGAGGTTACAAAGGGCTTATAATATTTCCCTTGTTTTCAGACAGAATTTAGGTCTGAGCAAAAGCTTTTGTGTCCTCCAACCCCAAAATTTATTGGGGATGGAAGCCCAGATTTGCTGGGACATACCATAAAAAGAATCTCATGAGCAGAGGGTCAAACTGATTTTGGAATATATGAATTATGCCCAGTGTGAGTTTCAATAGGTTTATATATATATATACATTTTTACTGATCTATATGATTTTGGGTTCTGAAACTTCTACATGTCACATGCGTGATACATAACAGACAATGTCAGCCCCAGGAGGGAGAAAACACTCCAATGAAGCAAGCCAAAGAAACAAGTTTTAAGCAAGGTCAACTGATGTGTAGACCAGGATTGTTCAATTCCTACCTGTCATGCTGAAGCTTCCAGCTCCTGAATAACAACACATGCTTCCCTTGTCCTAGACAGCCAAGAGTACGTCTCCTCTCTTGGGCATAAGAATCCCTAGAGTTACATATGGGTAGTAAAGAGTGGACCCAGCTGTCATACTCACAATGACCAAATTGTGTTGATCGTACTTTATACCAATACATCGCTCCACGCTGAAGTTGCAATAAATGATATATTTGCTTTCTAGACATATGAATGAGACGCCTTACTGGATATACTCCAGGAAGGCCAGAGAAGCTGGCTTCTAATCCATACGGAACAAGTCACTGGTGAATTTCTTTCAGGATAACCCATGATTTATCTAGAATATCATCTTTACATATCTGGATCCTTCAAACTAGACAAAGGGAAAATATGGGCTTCAAGCCTCAGTTAGAAATATGGAATGGTGCCATGCTGACAACTGGTGGTCCCTGACCTGTATCTTCTGAGATTAGAACACAGTGTGGTGGATGACCAATTCATGCGTTGAACAAAAGAAGACCTCCTACAGGGCAGTGTAGCTGTTCGTTACAGGTATGGCACTTAGGGCTAAGTACCATAAGGACTACAAGAAGAACAGGAAAACAAGTAACACATGAAGCATATACGATAAGGAGGCACCACAGTCCAGAGCACAAGCTCTGGAATCACACAGGCTTGGATCGAATCCCGGCTAAGCCACTACCATCTATATACCCTGAAGGACAGGCCAAGGTTTAAATGTTCTTTTACCAAATTTCAAAAAAGAAGTGAAGAAAGAACCTATCTGCCAGGAAGGGACATCGTGGGCTGCAGCATCCAGTCGGATCAGGGCTCTGCATCTCCTGCTCAGAAACCTTGGCCACCTGGCTCATGGTGATGCTGGCAGCTGAGCAGCCCTGGAGAAGGCGATCCTGTCTCCAGGTCTCGCAGAGGAGCTGGGGAGGTCTCCGGACGAGGTGGCCCACACCCTGGTAAGCTCTGGCTGCCTCCTGCCCTCAGGTCTGAGCAGGCTCTGGCCTCTGGGCCCCGTGGTGGGGAAGGCCTGGCCGATACATACGCAGGGCTGAGGGGCCTGCAGAGCCAGTCCCCAGGCAGGGTGAGCTCTGGAGGAGGCTTCCACAGTCCCCAACAGTCTCGGCATGGTGGCCCATCTGGTGCCAAACACCTGCCACCCACAGCCAGAAGTCCCAGCCACTAGAAAGTCCAGAAGGGGCCCCGCCCTTTGCCTTTGGGCCGGGGTTAAGCCAGCAGCTGGGCTTGCATGTGACCCCTGCCTCACCCCCTGCCCCGCCCGCTCTTTCTCTGTGACACCTACAATGGATATGTCATGAAGCCAGGCAGAGCCAGTGCTATAAATTCAGAGGAGTTAGAATCTAGGAAGAGGCTCTCCCACTTTCACTCTCTGCTCTCAGATCAGGCAGGCAGTACCTCTAATATGGAAGCTATGGACACCACACCTCCTTCACACGCTGTCCTCTTCCATTCTGCTCCTGTTTTCCCCAGCACCGCATTTACGGCCCTGGCGGGCATCGGTGCTTCAGCAGGAAGCACGTCAGACCCCGAACCTATGGACACCACACCTCCTTCACACGCTGTCATCTTCCATTCTGCTCCTGTTTCCCCACCACCCCATTTACGGCCCTGGCGGGCATCGGTGCTTCAGCAGGAAGCACGTCAGACCCCGAACCTATGGACACCACACCACCTTCACACGCTGTCATCTTCCATTCTGCTCCTGTTTTCCCGAGCACCCCATTTACGGCCCTGGCGGGCATCGGTGCTTCAGCAGGAAGCACGTCAGACCCCGAACCTATGGACACCACACCTCCTTCACACGCTGTCATCTTCCATTCTGCTCCTGTGTTCCCCACCACCCCATTTACAGCCCTGGTGAGCATCGGTGCTTCAGCAGGAAGCATGTCAGACCCCGAGCCTATGGACACCACACCTCCTTCACACGCTGTCATCTTCCATTCTGCTCCTGTTTTCCCCACCACCCCATTTACGGCCCTGGCGGGCATCGGTGCTTCAGCAGGAAGCACGTCAGACCCCGAACCTATGGACACCACACCTCCTTCACACGCTGTCATCTTCCATTCTGCTCCTGTTTTCCCCAACTCCAGCCTGAGAATGTGCTGAGGCCTGTAGCCTAGTTATGCCAGCTCAGAACAATGATGAGCACACCTTTTTCCAATCACCTTTCCTCATGCTCCCCATGCCTCATACTGCCCTGCTTCTTTATTCTTTATCCCACAGATACCCAAAGCCCCTTGCCTTTGGGGAGGCGGATTTGAGACCTATTGTCACGTCACGTCCTCGCTTGGCTGCCCTGTGAATAAACCTCCTCTTTGCTGCAAACCTCAGCATTTCAGTGTTTTGGCTTGCTGCGCCTCAGACAGAATGGTTGGGAGCAGTGGTACAGGACCCTTGCATGTGAGGGAAGCTGGTTCCTAGTAGTCACATTGCGGATGATTTCTCCTCTCGGGGTGGGGGTGGGGCAGACATCCTGCTCTTCCAGAAAGGGAGAAACACAGGTGCCAAACCCTTGCCCTCAGCGTCACCGTCACCTAGGAGCTTGTTAGAAGCACAGAATCCAGGCCCCACCCAGAACTACTGAATACCAGCCTGCATTTAACAAGATCCATAAGAGAGGCATACCCATATTAAAGTTGGAGAGGCACCAAGCTGTCATTGTCTTCTCCGCAGCTAATGAAAACGAAGCAAAGATTCATCCCGAGCCGACTCTGCCTCAGTCACCTGGATATCCCATGAGCTCATTTAATCCTCCCCAGAACCTGCAAATGAGACTGAGGGTCAGAGTGGTCTAGCACCCAAGGTTCCATAAGAGAACATGACCAAGGCTCACTGGAGCCCAGACTTCCAAAAAAGAAGGCCCCTGAGCACAGCATGGCACCACCGCAGCCCAAACCGTGGGCCTGGAGGGTAGGCCAGACTCCCCACGCAGAGTTCACACCATTCGATAGATGTCCACAGCAGACCACAAGGCAATATGAGAAGTAACTTCTGATTGTGGAATCTCTGAATTTTGAGATTTAAAGAAAAAAATCTGTTTTCTGGGGATGGTTAAAACAGTTCTACCAAGCGGTAAAGAGAGGGCATCTCAAGGGTCCTTCTGGACTAAGAATTTAATGCCTACTTATTGAGAAATGCTCCGTGCATTTGCTCAGCCCTACGTCAAGATGAAGTTCTCTGTGCCCTAGAAGCTTAGGTTCTAAAAAGGCCACAGAAATGGGTGAGACCTAAAAAATGCCAGAACAATGCAACGGCCTTAATCAGACTGTCTTTGCTTTGCCTTGCTTACAAGTCACTGACTTTAAACTGAATATGGTGTCATGTCTTTATGTTTCTTGAAGCTTTTTTTTTTTCAAAAGATCATATAAAGATTTTCTTCCATGGTAAGACTTTTATATTGTATTTTTCTTAAACTGGACTGTGGTTCATTTACCCTCCATCAGATGATTGCTTATAACTCACCTTGCTTTATTAAGAATACCGCTAGAGGCTTCTATGTCCCTACTAAAAAAAATACATTTTCAGGCCCATTCAAACCAATGAAAATCCAAGATTTCAGAGCACAAGAGAATGAAAATTCTCTCGCTCCATGTCTTTTACTACTTTTAATCTGTTTACAGACCCTATGTGTGTCAGATGAAAGGTACTGTCGTGGCAATTGACATCATTAACAGCATTCCATACAGGTAAGACTTGATCCAATTTCTCAAAAAGTTGGACACATTTACTGCCTCTATGACATCTCTAGGGTGTGAAAGAAAAAAAAGAGGCCTGTACAATACATACAAACAGGGAAACCTTATAAATAATGTATGGGGAGCAATGTAATGTCGGTAACGGAACTACTCATTTCGACAAAGACAACACTGTCACCAAGTGTCCCCTCACCAAAACTGACTGGGAATTTTTATGGGTCACCAAATCAGAGGTGGAGATTTATAGGAACCTGAGATGTTTGAAAAATGGTTTTGGACGTCCTCCTCGAGGAAGGCAACAAGCGCCATCCCAAATTGCAAAAATGGCTCCAGGTTGACTCCTTGTGTCCTCACTCTTTGTAATGTAACATTCCAACTTCTCCCATCAAGAGGCAGAGTTGATTTCCCCACCCTTAAAGTTAGGTGACTTGCCATGGCCAATAGAAGGCAGCAGAAACGATGGTGTGCCAGCTCAGATCTAGGTCCCACGATGCTTCTACTCTCCCTCTCGGAGCCCTGCTACCCCCATGAGCACAAGCCCCAGTTACTAGCTGGGACATAAGAGGCATGTGGCCCCGTCAGTCCCCCGGCCCGGCTACAGCCAGCCCACAGCTGACCCCACAGGGGTAGCAGCAATTCCAGCCATGATAAGCAGGGTTGTGAGGAAGAATTAAGTGCATAAGCGTATGCTATAATTTATAAACCACTCTGTCAACCTACGACATTATTTTTCAAAAGCATTTTTGTTATTTTGAATCCCTGCGTGGACATATTGAAAACAGCACTCCAATGATTGCTGGAGAGCAAAGGATGCAACCTGAAATTGAGAGTAAAATATATTAGTTTATCCAGATTCACATATTTGTATAAATTACTAGAAAATCATCTGAAGAAAAACAGACCCCAAAGAAAATACAGTCCAGGGTCAGCTGGGGAGTGGCTGTGTTTGGGAAAGTGGTCACACCAGGGACTCTTCAACAGGAATGGTAATGTTTCACTTCACACGCTGGCTGGAGGACACAGGAGTGTCTGCGATGTTATAATGTGAGCACGCTGCATGTAAAAGCCACTGCTGACCACATCTAGGGGATCTGATGCGTGGGAGCTGGTAGTGGGTGGAGGCATCCAGAAGGTGGTGGTAGAAGAGGAACGTTGTACGCGTAACGCCTAAGGCCTGACCAGAGGACGACCACTGTTCTAGAAACTGGACACAAATCCAACTTCTACGGCCAATCTTGGAAGACAAACTGAGGCATATTTAAAGTTTTAACACTTTATGTGAGCAAAAATAGATTCAATTCAGGCACCACAAAGCGGAAGAGGTGAGGAGCACTCCAGCCACAGGAGCTGCAGAGATGTTTATTTTAAAAGGGCAGAAGCAGAGCAAGGAAATGACTGATTTGCTATGGCTTTAACGCCTAGCTGGTGGTTTGTGACTGGTTGTCCTCAGCGGTTTTCGTCACCCTGAGGCGTTGACAGGCTTAGATTTTGGTTGGTTTACGTAGGCAGCCGCATCACTAGAGCCACCGCGGTCTAACGGCCTCCTTGCAGGGTTAATTTACTGACACCAATCGTCTGAGTCCTTCCTCTCACTCAGTCACTTCACTTCCTACGCCTCAGTTTCTCCTCTGTAAAGTGGATATTCAGTAGTAAATTCTCGGAGTTGTCAGTACAAATAAATAAAGTGATTATTAGTAACCACGATCATGTCCTGAATGCACGGAACACGTCACCGTTTGCCAACCACCGTGTCAAGTCAGCAGAAACTACAGAAATTAAGGGCTCTCCGCAGAAATTCACACACCCGCGCACCAGGTAACGGACCACAGGCAAACGTTCACTCAGCCTTTCCTGTGTCCCTCACGAAGTGCACACTCTCTCCTGGGCGGCGCGAGCACAGACACTTAGTGGGAGTTTACTTTTAAAATGCGCTGATACAATCATGTCTCACTTTTGTTTGCATCAGTCAGCAAACGCGTTTTCGAAACCCCAAATTCTCCACACCGCCTACCTTTCGCGCCGTCCTAGTCTCGAAGCTTCCACCACTGCTCCTCAAGCCGGGTCCCCCTGGGAGGAGAGGCTGCGTGCTGGCGCACAGGGCGTGCGCTGACGTCCTCGAGCCCCGCCCCCAAGGTCCCGCCCGGAAGTTTAAACCGCCGCGCCGCGTCTCGCGGGGCGTTGAGGCCGGCGCCAACAGCCGGCGATGCGGGGTCACGGGGTCGTGGCATGGAGGGGGCCGGCGTAGCTGGGGCCCGTGGCCCTGCGTCTTCCGCCTGCTACGTGGGTCCTGCCCACGCTGCGGCGCCGCAGCCGCCGGGCGGTGGGCGCCCGAGGGACCGGGAGGCGAGCAGGGACCGCCAGGCGTCTGTGGGCATCGTGTCCGCAGCCAGCGTCCCCGAGGCCACGCTCCGGCCATGATCACTCGGTGAAGCTGCGCCGCGACAGCGTGGCCGACTTCTGGCGCTGTGAGGAGCTGTGTGCGCTGCAGGACTCGCTGCCTCTGCCCGCCGTTCGCGCTTCCCTGCGGGAGGGCTGCTGGACTTCAACGCCGACCGCCTCCGTGGGGTTGACTGGACGCCGCTCTTGAGCACCCTCTGCCCGTGATCTGTATCCAGAGTTTCTTCCAGCCACGGCTTGGCGAGACAGGTTTGTAGTTCCCGCTTCCAGGGGCCCTCATGTGGGCGCTGAGAAGCGGGGTTTTAGATGGTGCAAGGTGGAGGGTGGGCACTAGAACCGGTGCCCAGTGCCCGGGTGTGCGTGCACTAGACGGGGCGTGCGGCTTAGGACCCCTGCCAGCTCGGTGACCCCGGCCGAGTGCTTTAAGGCTTCTAGGTCTCAGTGTTCTCATCTGTTGCATGGGCTTAACAGGACCCACTCTCTGTGGAGGTTACAAGGTCTCACTCTGTTAATGCTTGTAGACTCTACAATGTAGAACACTTAGCACAGTTTGGAGCGTCGTTAATGGTTGCACAGATGTTACCTGGTGTGTTGAATGACTTTGCCTGGTACAGACCAAAGCGATTAGGAAATTGATATATCCCAGCTTCATTTCCTTTCCATTCAAACAGGGCTCAGGAAAAAGAAATTTTTTTTCAATAGTATCCTATAGTGGAAAGAGCACCAGTGTGAAGGCAGCTTAGGGTTTGAATTCCAGGGCTTATGCTCTCTGTGGCCTGGGCAGGTTTCTTTTGCGCTACAATCCCCACACTTGTAAAATGACATTAAAAACCACTCTTTCTGTGGGTTCTTAGAATTAATTAAACAGGTTATGTGTGTAAAGTATCCTGGTACTTGAATGAGTTGTCAGAACCAAGGGCTGCTGGAGACGACGCTTCTGCCCTAGGTAAGCTCCCCTTCTACTGGGTGGCAAGTAAACACAAGCACAGTAGTCAGTGTTCTGGAAGAAGTGAGTTCTGGTGCTACAAAGCATAGAATCTCTTTTTTCTTTAATTTAATTTTTATTTTATATTGGAGTATAGTTGATTTACAATATTGTGTTAGTTTCAGGTGTACA
Organism: Grampus griseus; assembly: GCF_964374135.1. Classification (NCBI taxonomy): domain Eukaryota; kingdom Metazoa; phylum Chordata; class Mammalia; order Artiodactyla; family Delphinidae; genus Grampus; species Grampus griseus. The sequence continues at coordinate 217,880 of NW_028133245.1, read as the reverse complement.
GCAAAGTGATTCAGTTATACATATATCCATTCCTTTTCAGATTCTTTTCCCATACAGTTTGTTACAGGATACGGAGTAGAGTTCCCTGTGCTATGCAGTAGGTCCTTGTTGATTATCTATTTTATATATAGTCGTGTGTATATGTTATTCCCAAACTCCTAATGTATCCCTCCCCGCCATCTTTCCCCTTTGCAGAGCACAGAATCTTGGAAGGGAAAGTTCAGGGTAGGCTCTTGGAGGAGGTGCCATCCTTTCTAAGGATATGTAGAAGCTCCTGGGGTGGCAGGAGGGAGCAGTGTGTGTCAAAGTTTGAGAAATATAAAAAAATATGGCAAAACTCAGGTACAGGACTGGAACTCAGGGTTTGGGAAAGCAATGAGAGTTGATACTGGAAACCTAGTGGGGCCCCACAGAAAGGGGCCTTGTTTGTCATGTCAGAAGTTTGGATGTTTATCCTGAAGGCTGTGGGAAACACCAAAGAACAGTGAAATGGAATTCTGGTTTAGAGGCTCACTGGGACCTCCATGTGGAAGGCAGTTGATTGGGTGCAGCATGAATTGTAATCAAAGGGTCCCACTTAAGTTATAAAAGGTGGGACTGGATTTTGCAGATCTGAGAGAGAATGGGTGAGGCCTGGTGACCAGTTAGAAAAGGGAGGGCAGCAAGTGTGGGTGACAGTTTACAGGTGCATCTTTTTGTGAGATACAGAGCACAGTAGCGAGGGATTGGAGGTGGGGAGAGGATCTTACCTGATCTTCAGTGCTTTAGAGGGGCCTGGTAGAGGGGCCAGGTCTGGGCCCAAGATACAGATCTGGGCTTTCTGGAAGGACAGGTGTTTGAAGGCATGGGAGAGACTTAGGTTATCCACAAGAATATCCAAAGAGTCATAGGTCTGAGAGTTTTTTAAGTGGGTATATTTGAGGATGTTTATAAGCTGAGAGAAAGTAGCTAGCAGAGGAAGGGTGTGAAGATCTAGGAAAGGAAATGATTGTTCGTTTGTTTTCGAAAAACTGAATACTTATCGTGTGCCTGGCCCTTTACTAGGATCTGGGGTTCACACCATCTGTTCTCTCTCCTGCAAAGACAGTTCAATTCATCCCCTGGTGAACAGAAGTCAGATTATTCTTTGCATCCCATTCAGGTGTAAGAACTGTTCTGTACCTCTGAAGGGACTTTACTTAAGCAGAGTAATAAGTTAGAAATCAAAAGAAATTAGAGCTGGAAGGGACCTTAAAGGCCACTGTACTTAATTTTGCCACATATTTTACATTGAATGTAACAAAAATTTATTGTTGAGCCCATTCTCTTCAGAGTTCCTTCACTGAACTTCCTTTATGTCTTGCATCCAGTGGGGCTAGCTTGTAGATTTTGGCCTCCTCTTAAATTTGCTTCTTCATCCATATTACATTTTGCCCAGACTATGGCAGAAACTCCTGGGTGGTTTCGCAGCTCCTGGGCTCAGCTCCTCTAAGTTCATCTGCCTACTCGGGTTGAGTGATCTTGTAACATAAAAAGCTATGCTTAAAATAATGCTGCTAATGGCTTGCCCACACAGAGTTAGTGCATACTAGCCACGCAGCGTTTGCCCTGCCTAGAGGCGTGTAGTCTGAACTGTGCTGGGCCAAGCTTCATGGGGCTCTTTTTTTTTTTTTTTTTTTTTTTGCGGTACGCGGGCCTCTCACTGTTGTGACCTCTCCAGTTGCGGAGCATAGGCTCCGCACACACAGGCTCCGCGGCCATGGCTCACGGACCTAGCCGCTCCGTGGCATGTGGGATCTTCCCGGACCGGGGCACGAACCCGTGTCCCCTGCATCGGCAGGCGGACTCTCAACCACTGCGCCACCAGGCAAGCCCCGTCATGGCGTTCTTTGGCCCTGAGGAAGGGGAACTTTTTGGGATCACTTCCTTTGTCTAATTGGTCCTTCAGCAGCGGGGCGCCTTTTTCTAATCAGCGGAGGCACCCTTACTCAGCTAGTGGTAGTCCCAGGCCTCATCACCTGTGGGATAAAAGCCATGCTCTCTCCCAGGCTTGCTTCTGCCAGCATCTCTATTTTCCTTTGTGTCTCTTCTCACACTTGGACCCCTGGCCTTTAGTCGTCCCCACCTGAAGTATTTACAGTGCTCAGCAGGAGTCAGGCTTGAGTGTCTTTTCACAGATGTTCCCTCTGCAGTTAATGCACCTCCTACTCCAACTCTGCATAGCCTCATCTTTCTAGATTCTACTTCAGGGTTCTCATGAAGCTGTCACTTAGATATAACTTTTTGCCTCCATAGGCACCTCTGTGCATAAAGGTTATGTTTATTTATCTCATGTGACTGAAATTTTGAGTTTATACATCTTCCTCCTTAATGAAGGCTTTAAGGGCAGGAGTCGTTTCTAATCCTTAGCACAGAGCAGATGCTTTTTTTCTTTTTATTTAGGTGCTTTTTAATGATGATAAAATGTATGGTTTAAACCACTCATTTTACAATATTTTTGCTTTAGGTTGTGACAGAAATGAAGTTTACAGAAGTCGTGTTCCTGCGATAAGAAATAAAGATGTGACCTTCCAGTTGTGTAAAGCTCGTGAAGGCTGTGTAAGTGCATCGGGTGCGCTAAGGAACCTGGAGCTAAGTGGGCTAGTTCTGAGAGAGAGAGACTTAACTATGTTAACAAAAGTAAGCCTTCATTGTGTCCTGCCAACCTTTGATAGTTGCTTTTGGGGCAAACTAAAGCAATAAAATTTTAAACTGTTCCTCCCCATTAAAGGGATTGAATATTTGGCCACTTTGGTGAACCTGTGTCTTGCGAATTGTCCAGTTGGAGACAGAGGTTTCGAAAGTGAGTTTCAGTCTTGTTTAAGTCTCTTCCCATCGGACTGGTCTCGTGATTTCCTACACACCATGTCTGTCTGCCTTTTCTTGGTGTTGTGCATGCGTGGATTGTCTCCTGTACCTGCTCAAACCTTGGTCCATTCTCATTTGTACCATGGAAGTTTGTCATGCTGGATACTGTCAGAATTAATCTTACTTAAGTTCGTGTTAAGCCACAAACCACACGTTTTGTATATTTCCTGTTTTTTGTGTTTCTTTATATTTTTATGGTTTCTCTTCAAGAAATATTATGGGACGGGAAATAGCAAGATGTAAAGAGCAAAAAAGTCATCATTCTCTTTAAATTATTAGAACATCTATCTGCAATCATAATTTTAATGCACTGTGGTATGTGTTCAAATAGGAAATATATGTAACGTCCCGTAGGAGCAGCAAACTCAGTGGTGTTGGTGAGGGTGTATGATGGACCTAATCACAAAGCAGGTGATTCTTGATTGGGGTCCTGAAACATTAGTGTACGTTCCCTGTGTCCATTAGTGGTCTGAAGGGGTAAGGAAGCCTGCCTTTCAATTTGAGGAAACAGAGGGTTTGAGGTCCTCCCTCTTCTATTGCTCTAGTATACTGCATAGCAGCTAATAAAATACTGGGTTTATAGTTGACATTTAAATCGCTGATTGATCATCAAGGTTGGCATGTATCATTGGAACTGAAAATCGGAAGAGTCTTATGCTCTTTAGGTTTTTCTTTTTTTTCCTTTGTCTCAAAAGTATGTAGTACTTTACTGAGTGGTTGGTAAGAAAGTTTGCAGTATCCAGTGTATTCAGTTTTAGTACTAAATAGAATTAAACTGTTGCTGTAAACTGGAATAACTTTGTTACTGACAAGCTTTAGAATGCATCAGTTCATCAATTACCTGTTTGGGAAGATTGTAGTTAATGATTTTAAGAATGTGGCTGTAAACCTCCAATTGACTCAAGAAAAGCAAATAAGTCAAGATTGACAAACGTATAGGCTCTTCATCTTACTGTGTGTGTGGGTTTTTTTTTTCCTTTTAGTTATTTGGCAAGGTGTAAAGAACTCTATCACTCTTAAGACAGTAAACTTCACGGGGTATAATCTGACATGGCAGGGAGCAGATTACGTGGCCAGGATCTTAAAGGTGATTTTATGTTTAAACTTTCATGAAAACATATGTGATTGAAGCACATTAATACATTGACACAGATGGCAGTTAATTTTTGTCTTTTGATACCTGTGAGTGCATCTTTCATTTTGTTGAAAGAATAAGACCAGTTTTCAGTTTGGGATTCTACCATTTAGTAAAGATAGTCCACTTAATTTTAGAAATAGGAGATTTAATATATAATACATAATAATACTTCTATGTATTTTTAGTTACTGAAAACATTGATTGTGATGCTATGAAGAAACTATTATAGTTTATAATAGTCTTCAAGATTTAATTTAGTCTTCAAGACTAAATTATAGTCTTCAAGATTTAAATGAATCAAGTGTCTATTAGCTGCTGTAGTTTATAAACTAATAAACATCACTACATCGGCAACTTGTAAATACAGTTTTTAAACTAATGCCTTAACAACTTTACAGTGGTTATAATTACTGTATTGAGGCCTAAGTTATTTAATAATTCGACATGAAGTCTTTTTAATAGTTTGGTGGTGCAGATCAGGGATAGGTAAACTATGGCTGGTGGGCCAGATCCGGCCCGTCGCCTGATTTTGTAAAGATTTTGTAAAGTTTTTTGGAACATAGTGGAACCCATTGTTTACATGGTAGCTATGGCTACTTTCAGCCTACGCCAGTGGGGTTGAGTAGTTGCAACAGAAACTGTATAGCCCACAAAGCTGGAAATGTTTAAATTTAGATTTTAGAAATTGAAAAATTCTTTGAGCCTATACAGGGCAAGTCCATTGACCCCTCGGGTAGAGAACAGTCAAGAACTTGGGTGCCGAAGCCAAATGGTCTAGGTTCAAATTCCCTTTCTCCCTTTTCATAGCTAGTGACCATGGACAAATCACTTAACGTCTATGCCTCGTTGTGAGGTTTAAATGAACTCATTTGTATAAATAGTGCTTGGCACATACTAAGCACTGTGTAAGTGATTGCTGTTATTTCTGCTTGGAGCTTTTATAAGCCATTGTTAATAGGAAAATGACACTAATGATTTTGCTTTTAGAGTGTCAAAGGCACTTTGAGTCTTTTATGTTTTCAAGAATGTAACAAGACTTTTTTGATTTAAAGTCAGTGTTCCCTGTTACGAAAATTGATTTTATGAATATAAAGAATTGAATGTCTTTAAGACAAGACTTGTGGTTAAATGTCAAACCATTATCTTCCCAAGGCACATCAAACTGGCTGTGCATAGTCCAGGCCTCTGAAGTTTGTGTCCACACCCTAGGTAGCATGTAAGATCCATTTTGTAAATATAGTTTTAAAAATAATGCCTGGGACTTCCCTGGCGGTCCAGCAGTTAACACTCTGTGCTCCCAATGCAGGGGGCCTGTGTTCGATCCCTGCTCAAGGAACTAGATCCCACATGCAATAATTAAAAGATCCGGCAGGCCGCAACTAAAGACCCGGCACAGCCAAACAAAGAAACAAATAAATAAATAAATACTTTTTAAAAATAAATAAAATTCAATAATGCCTTAGGAGTTAGGAAAAGAAAATATTAGAACGTATTTAGCTTTGTATCATTTAAAAATATCTGTGTAGTTTATAATGTACCTAAATTATATGTATAGAACTTTGTGTATATAATTTGTTAAAAAATAAGATGCATATTAAAAAGTTTTCTTATGGGTTGCCCAGTCAGGTGTTTGGAGACCATTGGAGGACAGAATGATGAAATTTAGAGCCTCAGCAATGATAGAATTTAGAATCAATTCCCTGACTTAGAAGATAAGGAAAATAATTCTTAGACTGTAATTGAGTTATCCAACTTTACATAACTGTTCAAAAACAGGTCATCCAGTGGCTGGAATCTAATCACTGACCGACTAGAATGTGGGTCACTGGACTCGTAAAGCAGAACTGACTGTTTAATTTCTCAGCTTGATTCTCCTGGCACATATGCGTGATATGTGTGTGTGTAAATCTCTGACATAATAAGCCATGCTCAGTAGGCACATCCTGTTTCCTTATTGAAACATCTTAATTTCATCCCATTAAATCTTTGAAGTATCAGACTATCAGAAGGCATGAAGAAACCTGGGCTGAGAGTCTTCGTTCCAGGAGACCTGATCTTGACTGTATGCCTGGTTTGAGGCGCATCGCTCTGAACTGCAACAAGCTCATTGGTGACCTGGGTGCTCGTGCTTTTGCAGAATCTCTTAGTGAGGATTTATGGCTTGGAGGTAAATTCTTAAATTGAAAATACTGAATTTTTAATGTAATATATGCTTAGCTTTTGGCATGATACTGTTGTGATAGGACTTTTTTTAAGGCCTCATTTTTCTGATAGCTTTTATGTTGCTTTTAAACTTTCTCTAAGAGTTACATATATTCTTTACAGAAAATACAGAGTAACAAGAGAACAATTACCTATAAATTTAACACCCAGACATAATCACTGTTCATTTTGGTGTATATATTCTCAGTCTTTTTATTGTTTTCTATAAATATATTTGTACACTTAGAGATTACAAAAATAGAATTGTAGTATACTTGCTATTTCATATTCCTGCTTTTTTCACTTAATGAGGTATCATGTAGTGTTCCATCATATTGATGTCCCATAGTTTAATCAATTCTTTGCAATTAGATTGAGACAGTTTGCTTTTCCCTGTCAGAAACAATGTGAATACATTATATATACATCTCTGTGTCCATCGGGCTTACTTCTGTAGAATAAGGTACTACAAGTGGAATGACTAAGTGTGACATATTTTTAAGACTTTTCATACACATTGCCAAATTACCACCCAGAAAGGCTATGCCAATTTGTAGTCCACCCCAAGAGTGGATGTGAATGAAGCCTGCCTCTCACAAACACTGGCTGGTAGCACTTTTTAAAAACTGTAAGACTACAAAAATGAGTACCTCTCCCTTTTTTATGCAAGTGGGATTACTCCAAATTTTATAACTTTTTTCAGTTAATTCAGTATGACCATCTTAGCATGTCAGTAAATTTGCATCTTTTTTTTTTTTTTTTTTTTTTTGCGGTACGCGGGCCTCTCACTGTTGTGGCCTCTCCCGTTGCGGAGCACAGGCTCCGGATGCGCAGGCTCAGCGGGAATGGCTCATGGGCCCAGCCGCTCCGCGGCATGTGGTATCTTCCCGGACCAGGGCATGAACCCGTGTCCCCTGCATCAGCAGGCGGACTCTCAACCAGTGCGCCACCAGGGAAGCCTTACTGCATCATTTTTTTTGTGACCCTTCAGTGTTCCATTATATGAATATGCCACAGTGCACATAGCTTATCCGATCTTGTATAAAAGGTATGTCCAGTTTTTCAGTTACAAAAAGTACTCTGATATATATCCTTACCTATATCTCTGACTATTTCTTTTGGATCAAAAGGATATAGACATTTTAAAGACTTCTCTTACAGAATCTTGGCTTAATCTGATAGGAGAATAACCACATTTTGTTTTATTTTGTATTCATTTGATTTACTGGTGAGTTTTACTGGCTGTTTGTATTCATTTGGCTAGTTGGTTAATTACACTGGACGTCCCTTCTTCTGTAGTGACAGTTTGTAAGGGTTGTATCATATGCTGTTAGATCCATATGTCTGACTTGCTATTTCTGTATGTCATGGGGTGTTGAAAGACTCTAGTTATTTTAATGTAATGGTCCACTCAACACTTAAATGACTCATGATAGTTTCCTTTCATGTAATATTTTTAAATACCTGTGCTTTTGCGATGATCCCTTTTGATTAAATGAGTAGGTTGTTCAGCCCCAGAACTACTAGAATTCATGATCATTTGTTCTGGTTTTTGTCTGACCTTTTACTGCGAGAGTTCTTGACCATCATACTTTCATGATAGGTTTTTAGTGTGTATTCTCTATACACACGTTGTTTGAATTTGTTAATTGTTTGTATCCTGGAAAGCAGTACTTTTCTAATGTTGTACTTCCCTTATGGTTTGAGCAGATAATTCACTGATTAAAGTGATTTATACTTGTAAATTGTTCTTATCTCTACTCTGAATAGAGGTGAACCTAGATACTAAGCCTGCTTCCACCAAGAGCATTATTTGCTTCTTGTGCAACCTCTGAATTCTTGCAAGGAGTACTTTATTCATTTGTCAGTTTCACAAGTAATTTTTTTTAATACCTTCTGTGTGCCAGATACGGGTTTAGGCACTACTGATAAAGCAGTGAACCAGACAGACAAAAGTCTTGCCCTCATGGAGCTTACATTCTAGTGAAGGAGTTCAGATAGAAATTAGTAAAGAGATAAGTAATATAATTTTAGAGAGTAGGAAGTGCAAAAATATCTAAATGTAAGAAGAGGGAGGGGGGGCAGGTAGGACTCCATTGGACAGGTTAGTTAGGGGCCAGCTTCACTGGAGAAGTGGCATTTGAATGGAGACCTGAATGAAGAGAGGAGCAAGCCATGGAAGATCTGGGGTAAGCACATTCCAGGACAAGGGGGCAATGAGTATGCAGGCATGTAGGTGGGTGGAGTATTTAAGGAAAAGCAAGAAGGCCAATCTGGGCAGAGTACTGAGTGAAGAAGAATGTGGTGTGACATGAGGTCAGGGAGCTAGCCAGGGGTCTGCTCTTGTAAAGTCTTGAAGGCCAGAGTAAAGATGTGGATTCTTCTAAATGAGTAGAGGGTTTCGAACTGGAAAAAGGCATGATCCAAATAGTATCTGAATAAGGTGACCTGGTATAGAGAATGGACTTGGGAGGATAAAGAAGAGAAACAGGGAGACCAGTTAGGAGACTATCACAGGGGTCCAAATAAGAGATGTTTATGGCCTAGGTTAGGTTGGAAGTTTGCAGCAAGTGAAAAGTGGTTGAATTCAGGTTGTGTTTTCAGGGTGTAGCTAACAAGACCTGCAGATAGATTAGTTGTGAGGTATGAAGGGAATAGTAACAAGGAGACAAGTCGTTGATGATTATGTGTGCAACTGGGTGGTATCACTTAGAAAAAGGGGGCTGATGGGAGGAGCAGCTTTTGAGGGAATATCAGGACTTTGATTTGTTATCTTAGATGCCCTTTAGGTATCTAAGTGTCTGGACAGTGCTCAGACTGTACTTTCTATCCAAAGGTATCCAAAGCCACTTTAGATGCAAAATGTTTAAAGTTGACCTTTGTTGCTGCCAAAATAGTAGCCATTGTGGGCAGTCTGCAAGATGGCATCTTAGGTTTCTGAGGAAGAAATTAGAATACACAAAGGGGTATTAAGGGTATAATTACATAATGTAGATTTCATATTTAAATTTATGGGAAAAGCAATAATTAGTTGGCTTTTGGTTTTAAATGGAAATAGCCACTCATTGGGAAATAATTACTCTAACTTCAATTCATTTTACTTTAGATCATTCTGTGATGAAAGCAATTATCAAAAAAGTTCTCCAGATGGAAGGAGTGCCAAGTCAGACATACATAACATGTTTCAGTTCGCTCAGAAGAATTTCTCTTTAATGGCTTGTTTTTCTTTCTTTCTTAAAAGAAAATTATCAAGGTACTTTCTGCCATCTTAAAACTAAGTTTTTAGTCAAATCAAATGGCTTTTCTGTTTTTGAAAATGTTGTGTGATGCTTTAATTTAGGTTCCCAGAAATGCAGATTGAAAACCTTTTAACTTTTTATTTTCTGGAACATATTATCGTTAGTCACAAATAGTCTTTTTTTTTTTTTGGTGATAAGAATGAATAGCAGGAGCAGCATTTGTGAAACCAAATCTAATATGAAACTGACTCTTTCTTGTGAGTAAATTTGAACTTTGAAACAGCAAAACAATAAGGTTTGATATAAAGCAAAATAAATATTTTATGTTTATGATCTGCCAATTTCCCAGAAAGAGTTTTGTGGTGACTTTAGTTATATACCGGATACATTAAAATCACCAATGGACAACTCATCTTTTATTCAGGTTCCCTCTGAAAGTTTTAAAAATTTGTTGACTTAATATCACTGAACGGTTCACTTTAAAATGGTTAAAATGATAAATTTTCTGTTTTGTGTAGTTTACCACAATTTTTTTAAAATGTGTTGTTTGAAGATTTTTGGGTTTTATAAAGGTATTGTATTAGCATAAAAATGAAAAATTTAAAAGACCACCTCTAATTGCATTATCCTATCTAGCAATATTTACATTTTTATTTTCTCTTCCTGCTGTCTATAAACATAATTCCACATAACTTCAATATAATTTGCCATTCTTATCTTTTCATACTAAATTTAAATTCTGTGATTCATAGTTATACTTTTTAACATTGTATTCACAAGGTTTCATTGAGTTGGTCAATTTTTTAAATTGGTGAACAATTGGAAATAACCTAAAATAAACTATTGTAAACATCTTCATAAATACAGCTTTTTTTTTCCTACTTAAAGATGTATGTTTTTGATTCTCTGTTAATCAACTTGCTTGGACAATAGTGTATTAAATAAGTTGTTAAGAGTGTTTATGAAGTCAAAAGAAAGCTTATGATTGTCTGCCAATTGTTATTTCAAGAGAGTGATATTTTAATAATCAAATAGTACATACAAAGAAGTTAAGATTTGTGGTATCACACTAATTAGATATTATTATTAAAAATTTATATCATGTGTACAGTATTCTTAAAATAGCTAAGTTGACTTTTGCTATGATATTAGAAATGGAAATATATATATTAATAAAGCATGTATATTAGGAATTCTGTAAAATTAGTACCTGGTGGTATATAATAGGGCATCATGGAATGAGAAGAAAACAGTTAAACGTTTTTTTTTAATTTAGCATGATGAAACAAAGTGGAAATATAACTGCAATGTACAAACTCATTGAGCTATTTTAAGAGTAATTTTATTTCTTGGGCTTTTTTTTTCTATTTGCCTCAGTTATTTGGAGACATAGAGGTAAGCCAATCAGTATCTGGGTATATACCTAGATCCTGGTGAGTGTAGGGTGAAATAATGGTGTGAATTGTGTCACATTTATATTGTCATGATGTATGCCTAAAAACAGATGGGAACTTTTATTAGAAATTTTTTTTATCTCCTAACAAGAAAAGTGTAATTTAAAAAACTTTTAATACAAATGTATTTGCATTCGTTTCTGAAAGTAAAGGAAGGGTATACACATACAAACCACATGCATACAAACATTTTTTTTGACCGTAATTAAGTTAAAAAACACAATAAAATAGCACAAAATGAACTGAGCTCCTATATATTTTTAAGAGGCATGTAAATCACACAGGATCGTGTGGTGATTATCAATAAGCTACACTCTATGAAATATTTGTCCTATATTACCACATACACTCCATTTTACCCTGCATCCTAATGTTGCTAAACTATAGTAGAAAGCAACAGCATAGCACAGGGAGATCAGCTCGGTGCTTTGCGATGGCCTAGAGGGGTGGGATAGGGAGGGTGGGAGGGAGGCTCAAGAGGGAGGGGATATGGGGACATGTGTATGCATATGGCTGATTTGCTTTGTTGTGTAACAGAAACTAACACAGAATTGTGAAGCAATTATACTCCAATAAAGATCTATTAAAATAAATAAATAAAATAACACAAAATATAGTAGCTTTGAAGGATAAATATAACCATTTTAACCTATGATGTTTGTTTTCAGTAAATTCAAATTCAATATTTAAATGTGAATTTTAATATGTGGCTTGTTCTAAATAAAATATTAACACGTAGGTCTAGTTTTTGCAACCAAATATTTCATATAAAGATACTTGCCTCTTTACTACTGAAATATAGGATAAGTATCCACATTTCACTCTTTTATCCAGTGGGTTTCATTTGTTTTTTTGTGTGATTTCTGTATGAAATCAAAGCAGCAGTGAAGGTTGACAGGCTTATAGGAGAGTAACATTGACTCACCTACCACCCAGCAACTTGCAGCCTTATAACTTTTATTGTTTTTACATAGAAAAATTCATCTTAAATTGAAATTTTGGCCTAATTCTGAAGATTCTGTTTGGCAGAAGTCATGGGTGTATCTGTGTTTCTGTGTCCTTGAGATTCAGAAATGCCAAAGGTGTTCTAAGATTCAGTAAACTTGAGTGTTTCTGCATAATACATAAAATGTATCATACTTCGGGATTATTTTAAAAATTTATTTTTGCATTTCTGCACATCTCAATACTTTTGTTTTAGTTAAAATAACTTGTTACTGTAGAGAACTTATATTTTTTAAAAATGCTGGCTTATGTAAAACCTTTGTACAAAACGATCCTCTTTTTAATGGCCTTGGCATCATTGTCAAGTGCCTGTTTGATTCCTTTCAAAGTGTACACATGTGACAGTTGCTCTGTAGACCTTTGGTGCATCTTGATTCCTTCTTTTCATGCTTTGTCAAACATAGGCTTGGCCGCAAAGCAACCTGTAAGTAATGGAAGGAAACACTCTGCTGGTAAAGAATGTTATGGTCCTGAACCTCTACCACCTGGTGTGTCTGGTTTCCAGCCGTGGCATACTGCAGAACGTGCAAAAAGCAACAGGTAACGTGTTTGCATTCCCTGTCTTTTTCAATCATTCAGAGTCCTTTATTTTGGAACTTCTGTTATGTGAGCGGTCTCTGGTGCTTTCTATAGAGGAAAAAAGATAACTCACACATGGCTTCTGCCCAATGAGCCCTCTAAGGAAGAAAAACAAAAAGTAATTGGGAGTTTCAAGTTGTTTCTCAAGTGTCACAACAGAGCTAACCCCGTGGGAGTCTTGAGGAGACTAAAATTATCACCAATTGTGCATGTGAGGAAAGTTTCATTAAAGGCAGGTGTAGTTGCGTGAAGCCCTACAGCACAGAAGTAGGAATTTGGATATGTACGAATGGGCAAAAAGACATTTTAGACAGGGGAAATAGTTTAATACAGAATGGATGAAAATTATGCATTAGACCTATTCTAAAACAACTGGCTTATTAACTCAGTAAATCAGATTTAGTCAGTCAAACTAGCTTTACCTGATTTCTTATCCAGGGGATAGCTGTTCATAGTAATTTTTGTCATAGAACAGTAAATAAAATGGTTGAACTATAGCTTTAGGCTTGCTAAGTGAAATAGATTGCTCTAGATGATTTTCAAGTGACTGACTTGGTAGTATTCACGAAATTGGGGATTAACAATTGCTTAAGAAAACAAAGAGAATTGATTTTAAATAGTACTTGAAGTAGTTACTGTGTAAAGTATCTGTTCAGTTGCTCATGTTAAATGGATGTTTGTAATCCCCATTGGACAACCGACTACTGTTTTGCAAATGGTAATGTGAATTGCTCTCGCATAAACTATAGTGTTGAATCCCCAGTCTTTGCACTTGAGTTTAGCAGCTTTGTGGTTTCCTATCTTCTTCCTGAGACACTTAATCTCAGGTCCATCCTCCTCACACAGGGTGGTAAATTAGAGAATGATTAATATCACCATTTAAAGAAGTGAGACTGAAATCCCAAGCATCCTGAACGTAGGAACTGAAGGGGCCTCTCAGCAGTTCAGAGTTATTACCGAGCCAGCCGGCTGAATTGTGTTCGGTTTTCTCCATAGCAGAGCCCTCCAGGTCCTTGTTTTGAGCTTATTTATTTTTATACACAATTCTGTGTGGATACTGTACATAATACTAAATAGTTGTATTAACTGGGTTTAACTGGTGATGTATTTACATGAAGATCTAACTTCGTTTTGTTGATATCTTTTTAGGGGCTTTCCATTCATCAAAGCTCGTGATGTATGTAATCAGTTGCTGGTGTTTAGCTATCATATTTATGATATATAGGACTTGAATTGGGAAAGGTGGATGGTCATTCTCCTTGCTTTTTAAACTGACAGAGGCTTACAAGAAGCATTTCCCTCTCTGAAATAAATCCATGTAAAACATGTTTGGTTGCTCTCCCAATGCAACTGTGTAGTTTTGTGGATTTGGCACACAACTGGCAGCCTTGTGGTTATGCCTGTAAACAAGGAAGCCTGTTTTCCAGTCCGCAAATCAGCTGTTACCCAGTGAAACGAACTTGAGTGCCATTTCTGACCCCTCACATGGAGCTCTCATACTGAAGAATGTTCACATGTTTTCAAGAAACGTTGTTTGCGGGCTATACGTACAAATTCCTGATCTGAAAGCCAATATAAAGCAACATCTCCCAAACCTCTGCTCTCTCACCAAGGCCACACACATTCCCTCGCTTACGGCCTCATGGCAAGCTAATACTGTCAGTATCAGATTCTCCTTCCCAGTGGTTCGGGGAGACTGCATAGTTGCTCTGTGAAAGGCACCACTGCTGAGGTTGAGAGAAGAGCACCTTGGGTGTCAGTCCTGCCCTTGCATGCCCAGAGAGAGAGGTGTGCACCTCGTTCTCCTGTTACGGTTTTCCTGTGCTGCAGGGTTTGCTGCTTGTTGTCAAAATGATGTCCTAGTGACTTGTCTTCTGCGTGGTTATATAATCCCAGCACGCTTCTTTATGATCTGTAGACTTTTATGGGGTTGTGGCCAGGTCAGGTTTTAAATGTTTGGAACTGTCCTATTGAACAACATTGCAGTGGCAGTGAATCTTGATGGGAGAATTGTATTACTGTTACCCTTGTTTTGGCTTAAGTGTGGTGAGAAGATGAAATTTTTGATGGGTTAGTTTTAGTTGTGTATGTGTATGTGATTTCTTTTTTAAAATTCTAATGTCTGTTATTCCCAGCTTAGATATGTTGACTTTCTGATTATTCATCGGTCCCTTTACTGATGTATTTTCCTCTGAAAAACTACATTTTCTTCCAGACTGTTTGTGTCTGATGGTGAAGAATAAATTTTTCATTTGCAGTATAAAGTTGATCTGAGAAAAAATGTTTACCTTGGCTCTTCACTTGGCTTCTGTGAAAGAAACTTAATAAAATAATATGGGCAATTCCCATTACTAATCCTAACCATGTACAACAGAGGTCTGGACAGTAACATAGCAAAAATAAGTTCCTGTAATTTTACTTAGTCATTGCCTGTTTTAGACTAAGGAGCAATGAGAGACATTTATAAATAATGATACCTCAGATCACTTTTGTTAAATGTTCTCTAATATTTGGATATTTGGATCTGGCTTGTGTTATCTTTTTTTACAATCTTGTCTTCTTTCTTTGCACTTTAGTGTTACAACTCTGTGATTTCCTATCTTCTTCTTCAGACACTCAGGTCCATCAGAATTTCCTGTGACTGTGACAGTAGAGAGTCCTTCCTCCTCAGAAATCGAAGAGGTCGATGATTCCTCAGAAAGTGTTCAGGAAGAGCCAGAGAAAATCCGTTTGAAACAAGAAGCACTGCAGGTACAAAGTTATCACTTTAAAGCTATAGAGAAGATTCTTTTTCAAATGGAAGCCTGATTGCAACACGCCACAGCTTGTGTGAGGGTTCTGTTTTCCCCTCCCATCTGCATTGTATCCCCTTGAATGGTTCCTTAAGCTTAGACCAAGGTGAATGGTGGACATTTGAACTCTAAGAAATAAAAATCAAAACATGTCGTTAGTAATATATTTTCCTTTCCTTAGAACCTTAGTATATTAGATTTAGGGAGAATCTTAGTGATCATACGATAAAGAAATTGAGTTCTGAATGAATATAGTCAGGTGATTCAGTGTTCTTGTTTTACAGATGAGAAAATTGACAGGTCTAGCTGAACTCTGTTTTTATAAGAGGAAAATATGGCCTCATTTTAAATAAAAGTAAAAAAAAAGTTTTGATGTTGATATTCTCCTTTCCTAAAATAAAAAATATCAAGAAGCTACATTCTATTACCAACTAAACCTGACCTCTAATGTCATTCCATACTTTTGTTTGTATGGACAGAAAAGAAAAATTGATTTTCATAAGAAATTTTTGTACCTCAAAAATAATATATTTCTTTTTTTTTCAGCTTTAATGCAGAGCTGAACATTTCTAGTAAATAAAGGAACACCATTTGGGGGGACCTTGTCTTTGTGCTACAGAGTTCATGTTTAATTTTTAAAAATTATTTAATGTGATTTTCTTTTCATATGAAACATGAAACTTGACAGGTTTCAGAACTAATTATCCCATTATTGTAGGACTATGGGAATTACTCTTTGATTTTCAAAAGAGAAAGTTAGATTTTTATTTTTTTAATTAAAATTAATGATAATATAGAGAAATTTTAAGAAAAGAACTTAGAAAATTATGAAATGTTAGAGTAGGAGAAATCTATAGTTCGTGTAGGGTTACCCCCTTTCGTTTTATAAATGAGCACCTACAATTTGTAGCACGTAGTGGTTTATTAGTAAATGGCAGAGTACGACAAGGCCCTAGAGCATCTAACCCGCCTTCCTTGTCATTTTAGATGTGATGTATTCATTTCCTTCACGAATAGACCAGGAGATTGTATTTCTAAAAGCAATGATAGACACTGGGGAAGACCAAGAAGTTTAAACACTGGACCACAGAATAGCAGATTCAGAAGGTACTGAGAACCCTTTTAGCTCTTCTCCGTTTTCACAAGACACTACAATGATGGTATCAAAGGGTTTAAGTATACAAGCCCACAAGAATCAAGAGATTTCAACATAGTTTTGAAAGACGGAAGACAAGTGGAAGAGTGTGAAACTGAAGCAGTAGGACAGAGGAAAAGCATCACCTAGAATATGCACAGCGACCACCTGCAACTGCGGAGGATTCTGACCCCACCTGCAGAGGTAGGCCCATGCTCAGATGCGCATGTAGGAGAGAGGGTGGAGTTAGTTAAAAGTGTGACTGAATAGGGGAGCTCATTGAAGGGTTGTGTTTGGAGGAGTGGACTCCCAGCCCCGCCCTCACACTCCTGAAATGAGATGATTTCATTTTGAAACCAGTGAAACTGGCAAGAACTAGGGCAGCTAGTGTGAGTTTTTACACCCTAGAAAATTGTGTTTGGGGGAGATCCTATTACAGTTGCTCCCCGCTTTTTCCTGCATAAGAAACCAATCAATCGTTGACTTCAGGGAGCTTTCTGCACTCATTCTTAAATAGAAAATAACTGTCATTTGCGTGATAGTTGAGTAAAGCTTCCAACGTGAGAGGGGGAAAAAGAGTGAAAACGTATCCTAGTAGGACGAGGGACAATTTAGGGAACAAAATAATTTAAGAAAAAACCCTAATTAGTATCCTGAGAGAGGTTTAAAAAGAGCTGTAAAAAAGCTATAAAATAAGATTAGGGTGTTAATTAAAAAGAGAATGGTCAGAAAGCAAGAGAGGTCTCTTGGAAATGAAAATATGGTTGCTGAAATAAATTCAGTAGGAATTTAAAAAATTTCTCAGTATATAAAAAAGAAAGACACAATGGAAAAAGTGATAGAAATATGTTAGAGAGGCTGCATCTGGGAGATCCAACATGTTACTATTAGAAACTCCAGACCCAGAACAAAAATGGAAGGAAGCTGTCAAAGGGCAACAAAATTCCCCACAGCTGAAAGTAGACATCAGGCCTCAGATTGAAAACAGTTACGCAAGATGAGCAAGAATAGACTCATACCTAGGCACCCTTCATTGTGAAACTTTAAAATACTGAAAAAATAAATTAAAATAGAATAAGATACTGAGAGGATACATCCATTCCAGAGAGAAAAATACTGGCCACCTAAAAAAAAGAGTTAAAATCTGACCTTATCATACTTGTCATCAGCACCATGGATCCTGGAAGGCATTAGAAAGATACCTCCAAAGTTTTTCAGGCACATAGTTTTCACTCTGGGGGTTTGTATCCAGCCAAACTATCAGTCATAAGTGGAGGCTGAAGAAGATACTTTGTACACAAAGAAATTTGAAAATTTGACCTCCTGTGCTACACCTTAAGCTATTTATAGAAATAATCCAGCAAAATGAGGCAATAAACCAAGAAGGAAGGTAGTAGGGGATTCGGTGCAGATTGCAGCTAGTCTAGGGTGGAGAGGCTTCTATTGATTGTGTGATTGAGAGCTGAGAAACACCTTGAGGCATATTGTACTTACTTGGTATTAGGCACTGTTGGAAGGGAGGAGGGAGAGGAAGAGGAGAAGGAACTTGAACTCCAGAGGACGAAAGGCTATATGGACATAAACATGAAGCAAACTAAACTATCATTGATTTTTAACGTACTATTGGTGAGGAAGAGAAGAATCCACTTAAACTTGACACTATAGATGTCCCCCTTTTCAGTGACACACAGGGGTAATGACCACCTGTCTAATTTGTTGTCCAAACCAGAACTTGTCCAAACTCCTTACACTTGAATAGTGTAAGGAGGCGCTCTAATGCTGTAACATCAGGACAACAGGTATAAACTGGAACAGCCCAAGGCGGCTTGGGGTATGTGGTCACCCTGCACAAGGGCAGTGACACTGGCACAGTATGGAACAAGGTGTAGTCTGTACACAGAGACACAGTACATCTGCAGTGGGCAATATTAATGTAATTGTAATAATGGCAATACTGTCTTGGTTTGCAGCTTTTATCGTCAACTTGCACGTAATCACTAATAACTAAAGTAAACTGTACTTAGTATGTATTAGTATTAAGTTGGTATGTACTGAAATGTATTGTGTACTAGTATGTACTTAGTATATATTAGGCTCTAAGTGTTTTTGCATATATTAACTCATTTAATCCTCTGAATAGCCTTATGAGGTTGGTGCTAATATCATTCCCACTTTTTTTTTTTTTTTTTGCGGTACACGGGCCTCTCACTGTTATGTCTTCTCCCGTTGCGGAGCACAGGCTCTGGACGCGCAGGCCCAGCGGCCATGGCTCACGGGCTCAGCTGCTCCGCGGCATGTGGGATCCTCCCAGACCGGGGCACGAACCCGTGTCCCCTGCATCGGCAGGTGGACTCCGAACCACTGTGCCACCAGGGATGCCCCATTCCCACTTTTGAGAACAGGTAACTAAGACAGGGAAGGAACTTGCCCAGGCTGTACCTATTTTAAGGTTGGATTGAGGCTTTGAGTTGAGGCTCTCTGCCTGTTCTCTTAAACCTTACTCCTTACTGACTCTCGAATAACAGAAGACTTAACTGCACATAGAACAGAATATAAATTTCAACTTTGACAACGTAAAAGCTAGGTTTGGAAGGTAGACAGGAGGTAGAAAAAAGGGAAGATGGTATGAATGTCCTCATTTTACAAAGCATGACGTTGAGAGAGTTTATAGTTGATCAACAATGTAGGTTTTTAAGTATATCACTACAAGTCAAAGAGATCATGAGCAGTGGAATAACTCATGATGACATTACAGAGCAGTGTGGACATAGGAAAGAGTGTAAAGGAACTAAACCCTTACTTATTAGTAAGTTAGAAAGTGAACAGATAATGCCTCCAAATTAGTGAGAAAATAGTCATGTAAGAGTATTACTTGGAAATGGAGAAGAATTCAAATAACAATAGTTGGACCTCCCTGGTGGCGCAGTGGTTAAGAATCTGCCTGCCAAGGCAGGGGACACGGGTTCGAGCCCTGGTCCGGGAAGATCCCACATGCTGCGGAGCAGCGAAGCCCGTGCGCCACAACTACGGAGCCTACGCTCTAGAGCCTGTGAACCACAACTACTGAGCCCACGTGTCACAACTACTGAAGCCCGCGTGCCTAGATCCTGTGCTCCATGACAAGAGAAGCCACCGCAATGAAGAGTAGCCCCCACTCGCCGCAACTAGAGAAAGACTGCACGCAGCAACGAAGACCCAACACAGCCAAAAATAAATAAATAGTAATAAAAAAATAAATAAAAAATAACAATATTGATGTAAACCTCATGAAAAAGGAAATCCAAACAGCCAGTAAACACAGAAAAGTGTATGACTTCATTAATAAGAGAAAAGTGAGTCAAAACCAAGGAAACTACATGCCAATCAGATTGACAAATACATAAAGAAAGTCTGGCAGTATCAGGTATTGTAGACCTGAAGTACTATGAGAATCTTCTACCCTGTTTATACTGGAGTATAAATCGACACAACTACTTTGGAAAGCATTTAGCACTCTCCATCAACTGAAGGTACATAAATAGCCTGTGAGCCAGCAGCCCTCACCCCCGCCCTGTGTAAAGGCACCAGAATAACCGGTACAGCAGGATTCCTGTCCATGATTTGCATTAGCACAAACTGAAAACAAACCAAATGTCCATTAAGAGTCAAAAATTAAATAAATTTTGTGTATTCGTACAGTGGGAACACTATCCAGCAATAAAATTGAATGAACTAGAGCTACAGGCAGCAATGTGGGTGAATTTTTTAAACCAACGTTGAGAGAAAGAAATAAGATAGAAAAGACTTCATATACTATGATCCTCTACATAAAGTTAGGTGTTGACAAAACTAAACTCTTTTGTTAGGGATGCATGCAGGTTAAAGGAAATGATTGTCAAGAAGTGAGGATGGTGTTTAACCTGGAAGAGGGAAGGAGCTTGTGATGAGAAAAGGATATGGGGGGGCGGTTTGAGATGCTGACAAGTATCAATACTTTCAGATTCGAGTAGTGTTTATGTGAGTATTCTCTTTTTATTTGTCACATTGACAGTTTTGTTCTGTGCACTTCTCAGTACACATACCGTATTTTACAATTAAAAACCTGCGTAAAGAATCGGTCGCTTCTTGAGTGCTGGATGTGGGAGTGGGATGAGACCATTTCATTTTAAGCCCTTCACTACTGTTTGCATTCGCATGTTCATTCATTCAGCATTAATTGAACATATTCTGTGTACCAAGCACTCTTCTAATTTTATATGTGTTTTAACTCATGTAATCCTCACAAGAGCTCTGTGATACGGGAGCTTATCTCCATTTTATAGATGAGGAAGTTGAGGCCTAGAGTTATAGAACTTGTCCAAGGTTATATAGCTAATGGGTAGTGCCAGGCCCATTTGCCTCAGAGAATCTGAATTTTTACAATATAATCTAAAAGAGAAATTTAATTACTAATTATAAGCAAAAAAATTGCACATTAAAGAAGATGACACGTTTTCATCTATCCAGTTAGAGAAAAACACACAGTCTGTCTTTCACACACATACATCTTGTATTGGCAGGGATTTTCCTTATTAAGCAATTATTTATTGACCGTCTACGCTGTGCTAGGCACAGGTGCTGGGGGTAAACACTTAATAAAATACACCCCTATCTTCAAATAACTTGCACTCTAAGTGAGGAAGTAAGCCAACAGTTATAGTAGAGGTTATATACCAAGTGATACGTCGCTGATGGCAGTGTAAAATCTCAGAAATCTTTTGGAAAGAAGTTTGGAGACAGGTACCTCAGAGCCTTAAAAATGTTCATTTGCTTTGATCTCAAACTCATTTTTATGGATTTATTGTAAGAACGTTATTCTCAATATGGAAAAAAGCTTTCATGCATAAAAACGGTTATTGTCTGATAATATTGAAAAGTTGGTAAGAATTTAAATGTGTAAAATGGTTAACCAGTAAACCCACTCAGTGGAATATTTTGTAGCCCACAAAAAAAAATCACGGTTATGAATCCCCTGATTATATGAGAAATGATTGATTTCAATGTTAAATGGAGAAAAGTTGAACATAAAATTTGATATCCAATATGATGGAAGCTTTGTCCCAGAAAAATCACCCTAGCCAGTGTACAGAAGGGAGGAAGGAGAGCAGATGACAGGAAGGAAAATTATTCCAAAGCCTTATCATTAGTCTTACTTAAGTAATAGAATATCAAGCAATTTTACTTTCTAACTTTTTTGGTTCCATATTTCCATGTAAGGGACATGAATTATGAATACTTTGTAGGAGAAGGATACACTTTTTCACAAAAATTTAACACTTCTAACACAACTAGAAGATTGATTAAACCATCGTATTAAAAGTAGAGGAATTTTGCTTTTTTTTCCTTTTTCCCCATTGAAAACTTGACTGGCTTTAGTAATGGAACATTAAAGAATTTGAAGTTCTTAGACTCTCAGTTTTTTAAACATGTTCTGAATATAAAAATTATGTTCATTGAGCAAATGTTTGTAAACAATGAACAGCTTCTTGAAGGAAATAGAAGCCACCTCTGCGTGTCCACACACCTAATCTGCTCTTTTGTCTTAAAAAAGTATCAAAACTATTTTGCCATGTCACTAAATACTCTTCTACATCAGAGAATTTGATTAAGCTTTTGCATCATCTCCCAGGAAAAACGCACAGATATATTATGAATGTAGAACTCCTGAAGCCCATTCATTAACTCTGGTCGAGACCTCTTGTCATTCTTTTCTTAGTGGCTTCATGGCGCATTCCTTCAGACGGTGAGCTGTTTTTCTTTAAACCAGTCCCAATTTGGAGGCTCTTAGCTTTCTTCTAGGGTTTGGTTATAAACAATCTTATGACATCATGTTGATAGATAAATCTTTGCCCACATCTTTGATTTCCTTAGGGTAAACCCCTGATGTAGGATTATTGTTAGGTACCAAGAGTTACTCTCCAGAAAGTGATACCAGTTCCTCTCCCAATGATGGCATATAATAGAGTTCCTCATTCTTTAAGTGATTGTTCAAAGCAGTTAAAAGGTATAAATATACCGTACTGTTTTCATAAGTATAGGAATTCTGATTGTTTATCGCTGCATAAGAAACCAGCCCGAAACAGTGGCCTAAAACAATGACAGTCATTTATTTTGTTCACGAACCTGGAGGTTGAGTAGGATATTGATTCTTTTACTACACTCTTACTGACTGAAAACAATACCTATTTGACTAGCTCACAGCTCTGCAGGTCAGAAGTCCGGGCACAGCATGACTGGGTTTCCTGCTCAGATCCACACGGGAACATGTGAGTTCCCTCCTGAGAGTGTTAAAGCACGTGAAATTTAAGTGTAAGACATTGAGCCCCAAACGTTGGATGTTCACCATAGTTTGTGTGGGTCACAGAGCTGAAATCAAGATGTCAGTCTGGCTGTGTTAGCATCCAGAGGCTCTGGGCAAGAATGGCTCCGAGATTCTTCGGCTTGTTGGCATAATTCAGATTCTGCAGTTGCAGGACAGAGGTCCCCATTTCCTTGCTGGCTGTCAGTCGGGGGACAGTCTCAGCTCCTAGAGGCCTCTCACTTGCCTTCCCTGCCACACCATTGGACTTCTTCAGAGCCAGCAATGGAGAGTCTCCCTCTTGTCCCTTTTGTACTTCAATTCAGGAAGAGTTCAGGTCCTTTTCATGGGGTGCCTGAGTAGGTCACATCCACCTACAATAATCTCCCCATCTTAAAAAAACAACTGATTTTGAACGTTAATTCCGTCTGCAAAATCCCTTCACTGCAGCACCTAGATTTAGAGTTTGATTGGATAAGTGGAAGGTTTGTGTACTTCAGTAAGTAGGAGTCTTAGGGGCTCTGTTAGAATTCTGCCTATTGCAAGCAGTGTCCCCACTTCACGGACCGAAGTGTCTTATTTCCTGAAACTCCTAAGGGAGTTTATCAGTGTTCATTTTATTTCAGTGACCTTGGTGAATGGGAAGACTACCACCTCCGTGAGCAGGAACGGCACCCAGCTTCCTGAGTCCACAGTGTGGCTCTGCTACTTAGTGGTGTGACCTTGGCTGTGCTGCTCTACTTACTCTACTTCTCTGCCTCTGTTTCCCTCATCTGTAAAATTACATGGAGTTAGTGATTGTTCTTTCCTCGTACGGTTTGTTTTTTAAATAAATTTATTTTATTTATCTGTTTTTGGCTGCGCTGCGTGTTTGATACTGCTCTCGGACTTTCTCTACTTGCGTCGAGCGGGGGCTACTCTTCGTAGTGGTGTGCGGGCTTCTCATTGCGGTGGTTTCTCTTGTTGCGGAGCACGGGCTCTAGGCGCACAGGCTTCAGTAGTTGTGGCACGCAGGCTCAGTAGTTTTTACTCGGGGGCTCTAGAGCGTAGGTTCAGTAGTCGTGGCGCACGGGCTTAGTTCCGAGGCACGTGGGATCTCTCCGGACCAGGGCTCGAACCCGTGTCCCCTGCACTGGCAGGCAGATTCTTAACCACTGCGCTATCAGGGAAGCCCCCTCTTAGGGTTTTGATGATTAGATTTAATGCCCAGGGAACTCCAGGAACAGTGCTTGACTGTAAATTGCTTTAAAAGTGATCACTTTTGGAGCTTCCCTGGTGGTGCAGTGGTTGAGAGTCCACCTGCCTGCCGATGCAGGGTACACGGGTTCATGCCCGATCCGGGGAAGATCCCACTTGCCGCGGAGTGGCTGGGCCCGTGAGCCATGGCCGCTGAGCCTGCGCGTCCGGAGCCTGTGCTCTGCAACGGGAGAGGCCACAACAGTGAGAGGCCCGTGTACCGCAATAAAAAAAATAAAATAAAATAAAGTGATTACTTTAAAAAAAAATGCTTTTGAATCTGCAATTATGCAATTCAGGTGTGTTAAGCATGTTCATTAATAGGAGTTCCTACTATAAAGAGACCCACAAATAAAAATAGAACTTTTCTTTCTTGTTCTTAACTATTTATTTCTGACTTGCTATGTTATACGCATATGCCTTTTATGGTGGGCTGCCACAAATTTATGTTGGAAAAAGTGGAATTTAAATAAATCTTTACTATGCTAATTTGATAGATTTTGATAATTCATTTCACTAGCATGGTATGATATTACCAGTAGCAGACTAAAAGCTGAGTTCACTTCTGGCTCTGCCCCTAAATCCTGATGAGTCCTATAGCTGGAAAGGCTTTTGGATATTATACTACGAATTAGTTATAACATTTACTCTGTTTAGGAAAAACTGGAGGAGTGCCTAAAGCAGTTAAAGGAGGAAAGAGTAATAAGACTTAAGGCTGATAAATGAGTCAATGAAGTAAACAATTTCTTATACTTTTGGGAGTGTTTTGGTTTTATTTCGATTTGATTTTAATCCATATACACATAGTTTGTAAACTTTAAAACTGTAATATGTTGCAAATTGGTTGTATCATATGGACTTTTGCATTTACTGGTATTTAGTGATGATATGATCTATATTCCAGAAAGCATGTTTTTAAAAATATGAAAATCTCGTTGTGTGTGTGTGTGTGTATGTGTGCGCGCGCACATGCGCTTTATGACATTAGCTTATGATCTGTTCATGATTCTTTGATTCAAGAAAGCACTTTTTGTGCATATACTATATATACAGTAGCATAAAAGACATGATGAGACTCTCCTGGCAATGAATTAGGAAAGTGAATCATTTAAATAAATTTAAGATATTGGAAAACTTCTAAGAATGCAATGAAAGATAAAAATATATACTATAAGAATTACATTAGGTAATGTGCATGAAAGCAGGGCATAATCTAAAAAGTTCTAAATATACTTTATCAGAGGTTGAGCGTAGGGAGGAATTTTTCAAAGTGCATATCCACTGGATTGGCAGACACTCATTCAATAAATGGTGAGCACCTGCTTATATAAGGCAACATGAACATAACAGCCTTTCTGAGAAATACTGGAGTTGAGCTTATAGGGGGTTTTAAGTGCATAGGTGATGAGCGGAAGGGGAAGAGTGCACGGGAGTGAGTATTTTGAAGGAGCCAAAGAAAACATTGGTGATCGTACATTTAATAAATTGGGTTGGGTATGATTTAGGACTTTTAAACGTAAGCATTAGATATTTTGTTCACTAAAGTTAATTCTTAACATTCAGCAGAGTTGTAATATGTTTTGTTCAGATTAGATTCTATAATTCACTTTCTAATTTAAGGGAAACTTAAAGCAGGTAATTTTCTGATGTGGAATGAGGCTCCATTATGAATTGAACCAGTTAGAAATGTGATCTTTCGTGAAAGATCATTAATAAAACGATAACTTTGGTTTACTTATATACCACCTAAGCGTTATATAGGAAACTTTGTTGGGTGCCTGGGGGTTTTGGTTATTATGTGATAATGGTCTCTGTCTTTACTGGTGGAGAGTTAGGTTAATTACAGATTAATTACATTTTGAGTGTTTTAGTTTTGTCCCTTGAAACTAGGCAAGACTACTTTTGATGACAATGAGAAAAAAATCATGTCAGACATTTTCCGTCTTCTTTTATAGTTAGAACATGAAAATGCCCAGTTAAGAAATGTAACTTTCTCTTTGTCTGAAGCCCTTCATGTCCACAAGCATGATCCTGGATGATGAAGGTGTTTTGGGCAGCATTGAGAATTCTTTTCAGAAGTTCCATGCTTTCTTGGATCTCCTTAAAGATGCTGGGTTAGTTCATTTCTCTTCATGGCGTTCTTCTCTTTGCGACTATAATGGTAGTTTGCTGAGGAACTGGAGCAATTTTCATCACTTACGTGGCCATATTTAGCCAAATTTAGTGTAATTATAGGTAATATAGTTGACGTTTTAAAAGGAGGAATTAAATTTTTTAAGAAATGCAAATAGGGGAGCCTGCTTTGGTAGAGTGGGGAGCCCATTATAAAAGAGTAACCTGTAGACAGAGTAATTAGTCGGTACAGTTTTTTGTAAAGACTAAATTGAAAGCAGTTTTCATTGAAAATATTCGGGAATGGATAAGAATTTTCCTATCTTTCATTTACTTTGCTTGTTTGATAAGTTTGAATTAAAGTTATTTTTGTCTTAGACATAAAAATTATTATTAATCTGCAGGGAAGATATAGGTCAGTGGTTCTCAACCGTGAGCAATTTTGCTGAAAGAGGGAAGTGGAGATTGATAGTTGATGGAGTGGTGTTTTGTCAGTGAATGAGTTGGTGTTGGGAAGGAAGGAACAAACACATTCTTGGAAACTGGAGGAAAGGTGGTAAAGAAGTGTGGGAATGGAGGTGTGACTGGCAGTGGACGGGGTGCACGGTACATGTTGAAGCTGCTAGTGAGACAGTGGGATGTCTCCTAGAGGATGAATCTGGAAAGGGCTGAGAATTTGGGGGAGAGAGAGGCTTGTAGTATGGAGTAGGATGTTGGCTTTTAAGATTTTAGAAGTATTTCATGATTGTAGGTCTGGGGAAATCTAAACTGCTCTTCTGTGATTATAATAACCTTTATCTTTTCTCCTCTCCTCCTCTGGTCCAGGCTTGGGCAGCTGGCCACAATGGCTGGTATAGATCAGTCAGATTTTCATTTACTAGGTCGTCCCCAGATGAATTCTACTGTTAGTAGTCCACCTAAAGAAGAAAAGAAGGCACTTGAAGAAGAAAAATCAGAGTCAAAGCAGAGTGCCCCAGGACCAACGCAAAATCTCCAAGTAAGTGGAGAGGACAGCACTTAAGGATTCTAAGAGTGATTAGCAAAAAGGAAATGACCAAGTCAGAGAGAAAATAATAATGGTCAGTCTCTAATAGTTCACGTGCTCGGGAGCTAGAAGACTCTGGAGTCCTCTCCAAATCTGAGATTAGTAAATGTGGGCCCGTTTCATGATACTGTATTGTTGTACATAAGAAAACTGGAAGTTCTTTCGAAAGTGTATGAGTTAAAGCAAACTCTCCTTAATGAAGCAAGAAAACATTACAGAAAATATCCCAAATTTTAAGTTGTATAAATGTCTGTTCTATTCATATTTTATCTAGGTTTCTATTTGTATGCAGTCAGCTTAACAATGAAGGAACACTAATGGAGGTACACGTACTGATACAATTTTTAAAATAAGTAATCTTGACATAGCTGATACGTAAGATATTACAGTGACTCACCTGGTCATGGGAATGGGAGGGGAAACCTGTCAGCTTTTCCTCCAGCCTCACTTGGAGCCCCCTTCGCCCAGCTCAGCCAATCTCAGACTGGTCTTGGGAACTGACTGGTCTTGGGAACTGACAGTCTGGTCACAAACTATATTATATACTGTTCACATGTGCCTGGAGGATAGCAAAGAAATTAATTTTCTTACAGAGTAGGGTTTTATTTTTCAGTGAGGGGAAGGAAATGGGTAATAACTACCCCAGTCACCAAAGTCTGAAAATGTAGCGGACATAGCCTTGGATATAGCTAGGTTAAGCTGAGAATCACTTGGCAGGATATAATTAGAGAAAAACTGGCTCTGAAATCTTCTGAATAATCAATTGACTGTGTTAATAATAAGATCACAGAGTAACACTGAAGTTTTGAACTCTACTTTTTAATGGTTGGCTTTGTTCATCACTGAATTTTTGTCTTGTCTTTTGTCTTTCCCTCCAGTTTCAGAAAATTACAGGTGATGCTGGGATTCCTTTGCCTGTCGACTCCTTCCATGTCCCAGTCTCTACTCAGGAGGCCTTAGAAACTTCCAAAGACAACCTGGGGGTCGCAGTCACAGAGCAGCAGCAGGAGTCTTTTGAAGATTTCATTGCTAGAACATGTTCTCCTTCAGCAGACGTCATTTCTGGAACTGGAAGTCAAAGAAAAGAAGAGGAATTACCTAGATATAGCAGGTCTTCTTCAGAGAAAATGACCAGAGCATAATATACCAAAAACTACTCTGCTAAGAAACAACCTGGGAAGGACCTGCATTCCTGCTCTGACTCACCTGTAAAGCAGAAAAGCAAAGGAATTGGGCAAAATAATTCTTTGCTTAATGAACCAATTAGAAGTGAGTCTTCGAAAAAACACATTTCTGTTAAGAAAGAGAGTACAATAGTGACTGTTTCTTCAAAGACAACTAAAAGTAAACTCAGTCTACTAGAACATTCTGAAAGTGATACTCTTGGATCTGATTGTGAATTTCCAGAAAGCATCCATATTCCATCACACCTAACATAGGTCTAAATATTTTAAAATCTTTTAAAATTATGTTTTTGCCTTCCAATTTTAATAAATTACTTATGTTTTTATTATAGCATATGGTGTTTTAAAATACTTGACTGGAAGCCATTAGAGAAAGATTTATCTATACTTTTTTATTATAATGAAAGTTTTGGTGTATTTTTCCTTGTGACAGTTTGCACCATTCATTCAGCTAGTGTTTACTGAGGGCTTCATATGTACAGTACTTTTCTGGGTGCTATTGCTTTCAGCAGTGAACAAAATAAAGCTTTTGCTCTCCTGGAACTAACACTCTGTGGTGGGAGAAAACATAAACAACAAAACAGGGTAAGGGGTAAAAAGAGATGGGAATAATAAATGGCATAGTTTTACCATTTGGTTAACTGTCAAACTATTATAAATCGTATGGCCAGAAGCCATTGACATATTTTAATTCACAGAGAGCATCAAACAATTTACCAAGGCACTTAACCGTGTTTATGGATTACAGCAACAGTATGAGGTAGGGAACTATTACCATCCCCATTTATAGATGAGGAGTCTGAGGAGACATTATGTGAGTTGCCCAGAATTACACAGCTGTAAGTAAGTGGGAAGCTGGGATGTGACCAGAACCCATGCTCTTTTTTTTTAATGTATGGACTTTATTATGTTTCATTTGTTTCTGATTTATGTGATTTTTTTAAAGATTTTTTTTGATGTCGACTATTTTTAAAGTCTTTATGGAATTTGTTACAGTATTGCTTCTGTTTTATGTTTTGGTTTTTTGGTCGCAAGGCACGTGGGATCTTAGCTCCCCAAACAGGGATCGAACCCTCACCCCCTCCATTGGAAGGCGAAGTCTTAACCACCGGACCACTAGGGAAGTCCCCCTTCTGTGGTGATTTTTATGGCAGTTTTTTTAAATTTTATTTTTTATTGACGTATAGAATTACAGTGTTGTGTTAATTACTGCTGCACAGAAAAGTGACTCATTTATACATTTATATACATTCTTTTTCATATTCTTTTCCATTATGGTTTATCACAGGATATTGAATATAATTCCCTGTGCTATACAGTAGGACCTTTTGGGGTTTTTTTAAATACATCCACTTTTTAAAAAATAATTATTTTTGGCTGTGTGGGGTCTCCATTGCTACACGCGGGCTTTCTGTAGTTGCGGTGAGCGGGGGCTACTCTTCTATGCGGTGTGCAGGCTTCTCATTTTGGTGGCTTCTCTTGTTGCAGAGCACGGGCTCTAGGTGCATGGAGTTCAGTAGTTGTGGCACACAGGCTTCAGTAGCTGTGACTCGCAGGCTCTACAGCGCAGGCTCAGTAGTTGTGGCAAAATAGTCAATAATTTAATGCTGAATGGAGAATTAAGGACTCTAGAGCTAACCTTTGGAGAAAAGTAAGAACAGAAAAGATAAGATTTGGAACACTCATTATCCCTGTTTTCATATAACAGGGTTTCTTGTCATCCAACTATTCGTTATCTACATCCTAATTTTAAGGTGTCTATAGATTCCAGCCCTTCTAAGTCAGCAAACTGATCATCCTGTTTCAGCAAATTACTCACTGATGGATTCATAACATAAACATAATACCATATAATAGAAATAAAATTCAAATCAACTTTAAAGTGGAATTCTGAATTTTAAAGATATAATATCATGAAGCCATTGTAAATAATACCAGAGATCTGCTGGGTTAAACATACAAAGCCATTGATAAATGAGGATGTGTAGTTAACAATTTAAAAAAGAGATACAATAGAAGTAAAAGAAAAAACAATTGAGTATCAAATAATTAAGAGAAGGCCTCGGAAAACTGTTGAATTTTTACCAGAATTAGCCTGTTTGAGCTGCTAACATTGAACATGCAGTGAAGGACAGTTTACTGTCCCATAAACCAGTTTTGCTGAAATAATCACTCAAAACAAAATGTAATTCTTTTTTTTTAATTGTGGCACTTGTGCTTAATTAAAATTTAACCTAAATTTTACTGGCTATAACAGAAAATATACTGGATTCGTTTATATAATAACATATTTTGACATAAATTTCAAATGAAAATTATTTTCAAATGTATTTTCAATTACTCTTCAGTCACTACAGATGATTTTAAGTATATGGATTTTTTTTTTTCATGTACAAATCATCCTTGAAAAATAAGGATTCTTTTACTTGAGTAGGACTTATCTTAATCCAGAGATCAGATCTAGGTCCAATAGACAAAATTTTAAAACTTAAAATTTTCTAATAGTAAAAGGCACTTAAAAGGTTAAAACTTCCTAACAGACCAGCATTCCGACTATAGAATCAGCTGATTTATGGGTAGTGAGCATTTTGTTATCAAAATACTCATCCACAGCTGAGTGAGCCTATAGCATGGATACATGGTAGATTTCTGTACCAGAAATTGGATGAGCTTGTGTGTGGATCTCCTTCCAAATGCTAAGATTTCAAGGGCTTAACTGAGACCAGAACAGCATTTTCCAAAGTTGCTGGAAACAAAGAGTCCTTTAAAATGTTCCACTGACAAAGGGTTGTAGAGCCAAATAAAGTTTAAAAACACTTCAGACCAAACTCTACTTAACAGTGAAATTCACAGAGCACATTATAGCTCATTCCACATCTCAAAAGTCCTGCAGTCACGAAACATGTTTAAATTTACTGAACCCAGGATTTCTCAAGTTTATTTTACTACAAAATCCTTTTTCTTACTTTTTTTTTCTTTTGTTGACTTCACATTCACTAATGTCCCATGGGAGCATAGGTGATATTCAAAATATTTAACAAACTTCAAGTGAAGGCGCTAAACAATCAGGAAGCTGTCTGACTAATTAGACTGACCCTAAAACTAGTGTTCTTTGGATCACTATTTAGAGGAAAAATCTGGTTTAAAACTGAGATCTTAATTGATAATCTAATGCCATCAATCTGCAAAGTTGCCTTAATTAGTAGGGTTTTTTTTTCTTTTTTTTTTTTTGGTTACAGTTGCTGGACTTAAAGTGTAGCTGATATAACGTAAATCATTTCAAAAAGGTCAAATGTATGATGTCACATGTTCTCTAGCATCAAATCCATTTCACTAAGTCTAAAATAATCTCTTTCAAGAGACGCAATATTTTTTAACCCTGGAAGGTTCGGTTCTAACCTTAAAATAACTTAAAGACACTTTTCAAAACTAAACTAAAAATTGAAAAAATAAATAATAAGTAGAAAAGGGCAAGAGCTAAAGTAAGAGACATTTTCACTGGCCATTAAAAAAATTCTCTTCTTAAATCTGATTTTTAAAAATTAATAGAAAAGACTGGCAATTAACTTATTTTCCCTGGTGACTACTGCCTGTTTGGGGTGATACAAACATTTACCTAGATAACTGTGCTTTAGGAGTAATAAGAATTATATTTTTGGTCTCTGTCCCAGTTTCTGCCACAGAGTTTCTAACACCCTTGGTATTTCCTAAGTGATGAGATGATAATGGTGTCTTTTGTTATGTTAACAAGGTGATCTTTGGAAAGCACCTAAGGATGGGAGCGGGCAGCCTGTGGAGCCAACCTTGTGATTAGAGGTTGGAACTTTCAGTCCCACCCCCTTGCCCTCAGGGCAGGGAAGAGCCACTCAAGACTGAGCTCAATCGCCCATGGCCAATGAGTTATTCAGTCACGCCTGTGTACTGAAGCCTCCATAAACCCCCAAGGACAGGGTTCAGGGAGCTTCCCAGTTGGTGAGCACATGGAGATTTGGGGAGAGTGGGCTCCATGCTTTCTCCCCATACCTCGTCCTATACATGTTTTCTATCTGGCTGTTGCTGAGTTTTATCATTTTATAATACACCGGTTAATCTAGTTAATAGAATATTTCTGTGAGTTCTATGAGTCACTTGGGCAAATTAATTAAAGCTAAGAAGGGGGTCGTTGGAACCTCTGATCTGTGGTACAAGGGTCAGAAGCACAGGTGACAACATATACTTGGTGACTGGCACCTGAAGTGTGTGTGTGCATTCCTGCTGGACTGAGCCCTTAACATGTGAGATCTGATGCTATCTACAGGTAGATAGTGCCAGAATTGAGTTGAATTATAGGACACCCAGCCGTTTGAGCACTGCTACGCTCTCTCATTGGAAATGGGGTGCTCAGGACCACTTAATGCTTTCCAGGCTCTGGCTTCTGTGAATTCATGACAACAGTAACCTCTGAAACATACACATGTACCTTTGCCACAAAAAACTTCTGATAGACACGTAAGAAATTAATAAAAGTTGCTAAGAAAGGGGGTAAGGGACCTAACATTGGTTGGATGAGGGGGAAAAATATTCCAGAAGGAATTACTACTACTATCTATCTTTTGATAGTATGTGATTTTTAAATGTGTGATCTCATTAGATTTTCCAAATACAAATAAACAAGATAATTATCCTTTTTTTTAAAAAAAGGCTGAAGAAAATGTAGTTTTATATACTTCAGGAAAAAGAAAATTGAGGGCGGATTTGATTATAGTGTTCAGTAGGCCAAGAAATGTGAATAAAGAAAGAATTACTATAAAGGGGCCAGAAAAATGATTTAGGAGACAAGACTTTAGGAGACACTTTCTGATAAGCAGAGCAGTAACTCTTGCCCATTTCCTTTGTTTTTGGCCACGAATGGTTAAAGGCTCCTGTGAGAGGGCTACGAGGGTACTAGTGTCCACATCAAGTGGATAGCTTAGATCCTGATACCAACTACTGGAAATTATCCAGGGCCCAGGAAAGAAGTACTGGTAAGCTGCAGTCGCCAGCACGGTGCTTGGTAGATGTAAATATTTGTGGGTCCGCTAAATTAACGGTAAGACTATAATTCATAATACCTTGCACACAAACTAGATTGGTAAGTTTTCAGTGGATGACTTTATTACCATTCCGAACTCAGTTAGATGGAACAGTACTCCTCAATGACTGAGAAATCAATCTTCCTCAATCTTCATGTATCACCATCTGCAAACATTGCTCTCTGTCACAGATTACCTGCCTTCAGCTATGGATGAGACAGTGAGATGCATTTCATTCTCCTCTTCCTGGACACACAGAACAATGACCTTTTCTAACCTCCCTTGGAGCCAGGCAGAGGTCAAGTTTTTGCATTCTTGTTGAAAGGGTATGGGTCTACCACTTTCAGGCCTGGCCAGGAGATATTATGCATGATTGCCCATGTTCCCTTCTGCTGTAGTTTAGGTAGTCATGCATTTAAGACAACACCTCAAGGTGGAGGGGGCATGGGTTCCTGATTCACTACTTGAAAGCAATCTGCTAAGAATGAACCACCTAATTCACACGGGTCTCTGACAAGAGAAATAAACATTTATTAAGTTAAGACACTTGGCTTTCAGGAGTGTTTGATATACCACCTAGCATCAATTACCTTGAGTAATTCATTGCTAAACTGGTACACTGGTAATAACCACGGACTAGTGATGAGTCTACTTAATTCCAATCCTCTCCATTTCTCATTGATGATTTACTCTATACTCACCAGAAATTATTTTTCATAGGACTTCTTGATGACCATGTCAGTCTAGAATTATCCATAGTATCTCTGTCTATCTCTTCCTCCAATTCAACTTCCCAGTAGGGGACTGGCATTACCCCTCTGTGTAGATACAACCATGGAGGATCAGGTCCTAACGAGATCGTATCTAGAAGGGCCCTGTTCTACAAGGTTAATGGTTTATTTTGCTATACCTTGGATTCATACGTTGATTTAAAATAAAAAGTGACATGATTTTTGAAGGTTGAAGCTGAGTGGCTGAACCAAATTTCTATAATCAAGTTAACGTATATTTTCCCCCTGAGTCTGTACTAGGTCATTTCTTAAAAATTATTTTTTCTATCCTATGAATCTATATGTTTACATGAGCATTAGTTATTATTCCCAACGTCTGTGTTATGGACGGAAAATAGGATTCTTCTTGTGTCCCAACTCAAATCAAACAGTAAAGCATTGTTTACATTATACAAGGTTTACATTGCACAGGACTGTTTATATTCTACAAGCATCCTGAGGTCATGTCTAGACCCAATGGGGAAAAATGTCATAATAGATTAGTAAGGACTGTAATGAAGATGGAAGGGGAAAGTGGTGGCATATGTGCTAGGCATTTATTTCCCCAACTGAGGTCATTTCCTTGTCATGTATCACAATGCTACTGTAGTTGCTCATGTGCTGCAATCCACTGCCCACTCATCCACCCATCTAACATTTTTGAGGACTTAATCTGTGCCAAGGACTCTACTCTCTGCCTGAAAGGCAAGTGAAAAGTACAACCCAGGTCTTTCCTGAAGGAGCACATAAAGGAAGACTGATCTCTGAATAGTAAGTGACACAAGATAATGGCTGAATGGGTGGTTGCTTTTTATCGTGTACTTGCAGGATAGAAAGCAGAGAGAAAAATAGCTCCAAAGAGTTGGACAGTTATATTATCATTGATTTTCGAGTGACCACCAATTAAAGGGCATGCTTAGCAGCTAGAAATGAGGACCTCATTAGATGACTACAAGAGCCAGACACTTTCAAAACTTTCCCCTAAACTCTCAGTTCCATTTTCATTTCATGAAGAGACAGCTTGGGAAGTCAGAGGTCATGCTCTTGTATGTCCACAACAGGGTTGATTTAAGGCACCGGTAAGCTCCTGCTGAGCTGCCACCTAAGGTCATACGACTGTGAATCATGGCGGGATATAATGACTTGGGCAACATTCTTTCCTGCAAATACGTACAAGATGGATGATGAACAGTATTGAAGTATAATATATGGTGCCGATCATGGATTTAAATTCCCTCAGAAATGGAGGAGAAACAATTAGCAAAGGGCATTCTTGACTTCGTTGAGCAGCAATGCCTCTCTGACTCCCGAGACACTCATTTTCAGCAGTCAGGCCACAAGATGTGTCTTCAATTTCTGCAAAATCTAGTTCTAGCTAGATTTGGGGAACTAATGGGAACATGATCTTAATGGATGTCTCATGTTTCTCATGCAGTGTGGCTGTGGAATTTTATGGGATGGAGTCAACAAAAAAGACAGGTCCTTTTTTACAGCATTCTTTATATCTGTTCAATCTTGTCACTACCATAGTGTCCTACTAAAAGGACGTTTCAGGGACTGTGTGAGGCCTGGTACAGTGCGTTTTTATAGTCAGAGTGGGTCAGCGGATGGAGAATCACATGAGAGAAAACAACAGGATGAGGTGCTATTCCTGGCTCCAGCTTCACCTCAGAGAATGACCTTGGCAGAAGCACTTAACCTCACTTTGAATCTTTGAACCTCAGTTTTCTTATCTGTGAAATGAGGAAAGAACATCTGCCCCTTTGCTCCCTCTCAGGATTGTTGGAGGATTAAACAGATCAGGGCTATAACCTGAAGTACAGTGAACTCATGAGGAAAAAAATTAAGACATCACTTAACTGTATAATATTCTTTTTAATCATTACTAATTTCCAAAGGTGAAGAAAACCTTGTTTAAAAAAAATATGTAAGCTGATTGTTTTTCTGGAAACAAAATAAAGGCTCAACTAGCAACCCTGCATTATAAAAGAGAACCTGAAATGCACATTCCAAATCTACTTCGAGACAGAAAGACCCCCAAATTCCTTCCAGTTTCCTAAGATTTTTCCACTATAATTTTTTTTGTTATTGTCTTCTTCATAAAATGTTAGTTATATTTTGGGGTTTTGCTATTGCATAGTTTAGCATATATAAGGAAATCGTCTTTCCAATTCACTAATAAAAAAGGGAGTACAGGAGAGAAGAAGGAAGAGAGGGAAGACGGAAGGAATAAATAGAGAACAAACCCACGTGGCTAGAAGAAACTGACCTGAGAAGACAAAACAATTCATAATTTAAAATACTATATAATACAAATGAAGTTAAAGATGTGTTTGCCCAGAAGAGGACTGACTTGAAGTAAACTGATATGATTTTCTGGATAACACCCTGTATTTCCCTGCTTTAGTGAAACAGTCACTCATAGAAGAGCTCTATCTACAGGGAAATTATGAAAGAAATAATCTTCATTTCTCCATGATTCTTTAAAACCAAATTGGACTTTATTCCTTCTTATTTCTCTCTCAAGCTCCACTCTTTGACATAGAAAATAGCATTCTGGAATGACTTAGAATTAGAGATCAGTCAATATTTCATGATTTTAAGGTTCTTCATTATGAACAATGTGAATTTGGACCCAATAATCCTAATCCTAGCTTTTTCTTTAGTTCTATAGTTCTATTAGGCCATGTTGTTAGAGCACTGTTTACAATTATTGCCAATAGTCTCTGGATTGGAGGTCAAACTGTTACTTACCTTCTTCAGCATACCCTTCAATGATTAAATGCCCCCAAGGACTTTTAAGAATCATTTTCATCTTGTAAATATTTTTAAATTGACATCTTAACTTTATAGTTGCTTCCCCTGTGAGGGAAAGAGACTAGGGTGATGGAGGGTTTTTGCTTCTTACTTTGTATTTTTTCAAGTACTTAT
Organism: Grampus griseus; assembly: GCF_964374135.1. Classification (NCBI taxonomy): domain Eukaryota; kingdom Metazoa; phylum Chordata; class Mammalia; order Artiodactyla; family Delphinidae; genus Grampus; species Grampus griseus. The sequence continues at coordinate 180,805 of NW_028133245.1, read as the reverse complement.
TACTTTTGAAATTAAAATCAAGGAACCAGCACAAGAATGCTAGTAAGGTGTAAGTGACATGTAATGCTTGGTGTGCATAAGGGTTCAATAGTCCACTGTGAGAGTGCAGCCTTTTGAACAACCTCAGTGATAAGTGGGAACCACTTGTCCACGACTATTTTATTTAAGATGCAATACTCAGTTCTATCCCCTTCAATACATTTTAAGTACCCCAAGCTAGAATAATGGGGCTAGAGGTGCAAGAAGAATATTATACCAAACAGGGGCAATATAAAAAAACATTACAATCAAATTTTCCTTATTAAAAATATAAGTCAAAAACCTAAATACACTATTATTCCACGGAGTTTTAAGGTATATTAAAAACATTGTGATAGGATGTTTCAAAAATTATGGTACAATCCCCTTCTGACACCCTCATTCCTGAGTCACCACTTCAGCAGGACTGGGCTTTGGCATACTCAACCCACATGATGAGACAATAGCAAAAGAGCTTGATGGCTCAGTTGCCGAGGACTAGCCCACTAGGTTCTGAAGACAAGTGGACCAGGTGCTCCCACTGTCCATGCCAACCACCAAACCTGTGAGTGAGGCTGTCTCAGACCAGCTCTCACTCAGCTGATCCATCAGTTGACTAAAACTGCACGAAGGAGCCCAGATAAAACCAAAAGTAAACACTACCCAGATGAATCCAGTCCCAAATTGCCAAGTAATTGCTATTTTAAGCCACTAAGTCTTTTGTTGTTTTGTTTTTTATATCTTTATTGGAGTATAATTTCTTTACAATGGTGTGTTAGTTTCTGCTTTATAACAAAGTGAATCAGTTATACATATACATATGTTCCCATATCTCTTCCCTCTTGTGTCTCCCTCCCTCCCACCCTCCCTATCCCACCCCTCTAGGTGGTCACAAAGCACCAAGCTGATCTCCCTAAGCCACTAAGTTGTGAGGTGGTTTGTAATACAGCAAAAGCTAATCTATACTCTAATACGATTTGGTCAAGTGGGTTTATCCTTGAGAATGCAAGGTTGGTTCAGTATCAGCCAATCAATTCATGTGATTCACTGTATTAGTTAAAAAAAAGGAGAAAATCATATCATCATTCTTTTTAGATACAGGAGATAAAAAGCATCCCATGAGGTTCAAAATCTATTGGGTAGGGTAAATTTTATAAAACTAGATCCAAATAATAACTATCTTTCCTTGATAAAGGCTATATACCAAAAATACATGGCACATGTATACACTAACAAAAATTATTATACTACTAATTTTTTTAAAAAATTAGCATTTCCTTTAAGGAGAGAATTGAGATAAAGATTTCTAACATTACTGGTCTATTGGAACTGACCTTTTTGGAGCTGTGTATTGAGAGAAATAGAAAGAGAGAGAAGGTTTAGAAGAATATAGATAAAAATGTCATATTTATAGATTGTTTTGATTATGTATTTCATTGGAAACACAGGAAAATCAATAAGCTATTAAATCTAAGAAAAGAGCTCAACATAGGGGCTGGAAAAAAATTAATACACCAAAATCAATTGTGTTCCTCCATAGCATCAATATCTAGATACAATACAAGATGAATTTACCATAGTAACAAAACCTATAGAGAGTATGGGGTTTCACCTAATAAATTATGCAGAAAATCTTCATAATGAAAACTTTATTAGAGGACACATGAGTAAAAGAAATATATATCACAGGTACGGATGAGATGACTTGCTATAAAAATATAAATGTCCTTATATTAATCTATAAAATCAAATGCAACTGTAATAAAAGGCCAAGCTGTTTTTTTTTTTTTTGAGGGACAGCATAAAAAAGTGATTCTAAAAGGTATCTGGGGGACTTCCCTGGTGGCGTAGTGGTTGAGAATCCGCCTGCCAATGGAGGGAACATGGGTTCAATCCCTGGTCCAGGAAGATCCCACATGCCACGGAGCAACTAAGCTGGTGCACCACAACTGCTGAGCCTGCACTCTAGAGCCCACGAACCACAACTACTGAAGCCCACGAGCCTGGAGCCTGTGCTCCGCAATAAGGGAAGCCACTGCAATGAGAAGCCTGTGCACCACAACAAAGAGTAGCCTCCTGCCCCACCCCTCGCTGCAACTAGACAAAGCTCGCACGCAGCAATGAAGACCTAATGCAGCCAAAAAAAAAAAAAAAAAAGAAAAGAAAAAAAAAGAGCAGATTGTTCTATCTCCTATAAAAAAATTAAAATAAAATAAAATGTATCTGGAAGAATAAAGTTCTTCATACAGCTAAGGTAGTTTTGAAAAATAAGCTCAAAATGGAGAATGTGCCCTACACATTAAGATATATTGAGAAGTCATGATAGATAAGAACTGTGTGATGCCCTTGGAAGAAACGGCAAACAAAACAAATCAAACAGGTGGCCTAGAAATAGAGCTATATACAGATAGGAAGTTGGCACATGAAAGAGATGGAATCATAGTCCAATGGAGGAAGCTGAATTACAGCTTTTGGGGAAACAGTCTCATTTTATTTTATTTTTTTATTTATTTTTTTTTTTGGTACGCGGGCCTCTCACTGCTGCGGCCTCTCCCGTTGCGGAGCACAGGCTCCGGACACGCAGGCCCAGCGGCCATGGCTCACGGGCCCAGCCGCTCCGCGGCACGTGGGATCCTCGCGGACCGGGGCACGAACCCGCGCCCCCTGCATCGTCAGGCGGACTCTCAACCGCTGCGCCACCAGGGAAGCCCAACAGTCTCATTTTAAAAAGAGATATGAGACTGGATCTTAACCTAGTGATATCACTTATGTTGTACCCAGTCCTATATAGCTCACCTAATCTTCACAAAAAAATCCACAAGGCATTAACTATTATCCTCATTTTACAGGTGGAAAAACTGAGGTATGAGAGATAAAATGACTAGCCTAAGAAGTACATGGTGGAGCTGGAACCTAAACCCCACAGAAATCATTCTATTAACCATTATGTTATATAATTCCACCTAATGTACAAAACTAAAATACAATAGTTTTAATATCTAAATGTGAAAAATAAAATCTAGAGAGAATAAAAGAAATTGCAAGGTAATTTATTTGTGATTTCAGGGCAAGAGATGAAATAGATCTTTGAAAAATAAAGAAGCATACATTGTATGAAGCAAAAGTGATGAATTTAACTATATTAAAATTATAAATTTATTAATATAAAAAATCTGATTTAAAAAAATGGGCAGAAGAGCTGAAGAGACATTTTTCCAAAGAAAACATACAGATGGCCAACAGGCACATGAAAAGATGCTCAACATCACTAGCCATCAGGGAAATGCAAATCAAAACCACAATGAGAGATCACCTCACACATGTCAGAATGGCTATCATAAAAAAGAACAAAACGAACAAGCCTTGGCGAGGATGTGGAGAAAAGGGAACCCTGGTACACTGTTGGTGGGAATGTTAACTGATGTAGCCACTAGAGGGGTGGGATAGGGAGGGTGGGAGGGAGACACAAGAGGAAGAAGATATGGGGACATATGTATATGTATAGCTGACTCACTTTGTTATAAAGCAGAAACTAACACACCATTGTAAAGCAACTATACTCCAATAAAGATGTTAATAAAAACAGAAACAAAACAGAACAACCATATAATCCAGTAATTCCATTCCTGGGTATATATCTGAAGAAAACAGAAACACTGATTTGAAAAGATGCATGCACCCACATCCAGTGTTTATAACAGCATTGTTTACAATAGCCAAGATATGGAAGCAACCTAAGTGTCCATCAACAGATGAATGAATAAAGAATGCATGCCATATATACACAATGGAACACTGCTCAGCCATAAAAAATGATTAAATTGTGCCATTTGCAACAACATAGATGGACCTGGAGGGTATTATGCTTAATGAAATAAGTCAGACAAAGACAGATACTGTAATGATATCACTTATAAGTAGAATCTAAAAAATAAGACAAATGAATGAATACAACAAAACAGAAACAGATTCACAGATATAGAAAACAATCTAGTGGTTACCAGTGGGGAGAGGGAAGCGAGAGGGGCAAGATACAGACTGGGAATTAGGAAGTGCAGACAACTATGTATAAAATAAATGAGATACAAGGATATATTGTAGGGCATGGGGAATATAGCCAATATTTTATAGTAACTTTCAATGGAGCATAATCTATAAAAATATTGAATCACCATGTTGTACACCTGAAATTAACATAATATTGTAAATCAATTATACTTTAATAAAAAATTAGAATTTTATGTACAATAAAGGATACCAAAGTCAGACTGAAAAACAGTTGATGGGTAGAAGACATATACATTATCTAAAACCCAATAAAGGACTCAAAATCTGAATACAAAAACTTCTACATCTCTAAAGACACTGAATACTCAATAGAAAAATGAGCGTAGGTCATGATAGGCAATTCATAGAATGGAAAACATGAACAGCAAGAAAGTATATGAAGACCTAACTTTTCTAGAATCAGAGCAATGCAGAATTAAAACACCTTACTTCATATGAATCCACACATGCCAAATTTCCAGAAGTTAAAATGCAAATTATGCTGTGGAGCAACTACACCTGCGCACCACAACTACTGAGCCTGCGCTCTAGAGCCTGGGAGCCACAACTACTGAGCCCGCGCGCCTAGAGCCTGTGCTCCGCAACAAGAGAAGCCACTGCAATGAGAAGCCTGCGCACCGCAACGAAGAGTAGACCCCACTCGCTGCAACTAGAGACAGCCTGAGTGTAGCAACGAAGACCCAATGCAGCCAAAAATACATAAATTGATTAATTTTTAAAAATGCAGATTAACAGCATGTGGTGACAAAGGATATGGCAAGAGAGAAATTCCAAGTATTGCTGGTGAGGGGAAAATGGTACAGCTATTCTGGGGAGGAATCTGTGAAATAAGGCATATATATGACTTCTACCTCAGCCATTCCACGGCTGCACTGTTACTCTGCACTGTTACTCAAGGGGACATGTGGAAAGAGTGTATTAATGCTTTATGGTGGACATAAAGTGTTGAAAATAGCCTAAGTATGTATCACCAGGGTAATGGATAAGCAAAACATGGTATTAACATATGGTGGAATATTAGACAGTGGCCAGAAGCAATAATTTCTATGAAGCAACATAGACAAATTTTAAAACAATAATTTTGTGTAGAAAAAATAAAAGAATAGGATGTGATTTTTAGTCGATACTACTTTTGCAAAAATTAGAAAATACAAAACAATTCGGTATTTCAAATATATACATATGTTTAAAATAACTATGAAAGGTGAGTTGGGAAATTACATATTAAATGGCCCAAATGGTGCTATATAGGGGAAAATAAAGGAAATAAATCTGGCAGAGGAACATCGGGGCCAAAACCAATCTTAAAAGTATTAGAAAATAGAGTGACCATACACACTGATGATAGAGTGACATGAACTGAGGCATATGGTCCCTTTTGAGTAAATGCCTTAAATACAAACTAAAAAAATAATGTCATAAGATTTACAAGCACTATAAAAATATTTAGCATTATTGCAGTAGATAGTAGAAATATATAACCTTTCAACTTAAATGAAAACAAGACTGATGAAATATCATCTTTGTTCCCATGTCATCCATGCAAAGGAAGAAATAATAAATCAGCTTTTAAGATAGAATTTTTTACAATGAAAGATAAAAAAACAAAGAAAAAGAAACCCTAACTGTTTATCCCATGAAGGGAGAAAAAAACAATTTGAAAAGTCAGAGTAGAACTCTCTGAGGACAATATTTAACATCAATTTTTGTAAAACAGAATTTTAAGAAGCTGGTTTTGAATTGTTTATAGAGTTTCTAATTAGCATGCTGAGGAAATACAGGGTCCATCTTAATCCAGAAGCAAATAAAAAGTTTTGACTCTTAAAATGCTAGGCTCTAGAGTAGCTGCGTGCTGGTGTGCTGGTGTGTATGTATGTGTGTGTGCACATTTGCTGTGTGTTTTCAATAAATTCAAGAGTACATAACGGTGTATGTTATTACCTTGTAACAATTCTTGAGCAAGTCTAACTGAAGGTCAGTAGCAGACAAGTAGATGCCGCTTGGGTGGCCCCCCAAACTCTCAGGTAATGAGCAGATCTGGCTTGGCAATCATGTTCTGCTTTTAGACATAATGCATTTTTATGTTCTTGTTAGCACTGAAAGACTAACTTGAATATTCTGCAACTGACGAAATGGACAACAGAGCAGTAACCTAGAGTTTACAAGTATTTGGGGCAGTAAAACTTTAGTTCTAGATTTAACTTGGATTTTAGTCCTAATTTAACTTGGATTTTCTACAACGCATTTTTTTCCTATAAACTGGAGGTATATACCACCATAATCCTAAAAAACCTGTGACTTTGGGCTTCAGGGGTCTAAGCCTTCTCTCTAAGTGACTGAAAGGTACAAGTGGATATTAGACCCGTCTAAAAATTGTCCTTTTCTGCCCTCACATAAAAGGGTTCAGCTTGATTTTTGGATAGCTGTCATTAAAAAAAAAAAAAATGTGCAAAGAGCTAATGCCTTTTGCTACAAGACAAAACAATTTCTCCTGGACATGCAGTAATAGGAGGCAATGCCATGTGTTGGAAGCATGCACATATTTTATGATAGATATTAATCTGGAGGTTAACAGCTAGGTGCTCTGGTTGAAGTAGTTTATTTCAAACATACATATAATGTTAACCCACTTTGTAACAAAGCGGTCAACATTTCATATGCAAATTCTTTTTTCTTTCTAGTTTAAGCCCAAGGAAATCCCTATAAATCTTGTCACCAAAGAGAAAATATAAAGAATTCATAAGATTAAACAGTTCTTATCAATTGTATAAAAAACTAGAAATGTACTAACTAGACAAAAATGTAGATGTCTAAGAGAACGTCCAACAAACAGAAAAGTAGAGGACTGCACTGAGATTGCAATCCTGAGAAAAATACATTATTTCTAAATGAAGAAGTAAAAGGAGATAGTATAAATTGAAGCCAGAAGAAAAATTTAAAACCTACAAAAATACGAGTCAATACAAAGTTAAAAACCCATTAATTTTACTATATACCCAAAGGCTTCACAAAAGATCTCATGAATATCACAAATTAAAATAAAACAAACAAAAGCCAGAAATACTGTTTTCCCCAAATTGTACTACTACCTGCTTATTGCTTCAGTGGTAAGAAGAAAAATTATCTTCAAATAGTTAAATTGTATACCTACTTATATTTTAACTCTTAGGTGGATCTGTTATATAATATATATGATCTTTAAAGAAAACTTGTTGATTGTTTATTTTGGCATCTGTTAGGAAATTCCTATTTAATTAGATAAATCTCCTTAGATAACTCTTAAATAAAAATAGATGCAAATATACTATGTTTCATATCATTCATTTTAGACCTCTAAGAGTTGGAAAAGCTCAACCTGGAGAAGAAACTAGTTTTATTGAGGGAAGAAACTACTTTCCAGTTTAGAAGAGGAGGGATTATCCCATTTCTGTAGAGGAAGCAATCAGGAAGATACAAAAAGAATGATCCTTGCCTAGTGCTAAGGCCAGAACTACTGTGGATATTGTACCAGATCTTGTAAAAACAGCCACTGTGCTGGCACTCACAGGCCTGGGTCATGGTGTGTTTAACAATAAAACTTTGTTCCAAAGGATGGAACTCCTTTGGGCCAAAAAGCTTTCACCTGCATTACTCCATTAACCTCACTGTTTGGTTATGGGAAATGTGTTTATTTTTTGAAATGACATTGAAATATATCCTTAAAAGAACACTTTAGGTCTCAACAAGATTCTCTTCTCTTTCAGCCAACACATTACCTTTTAGAAATCAACAGTCTACTTCTTTCTTTAAGTCATCACATTTCAAAGCTGTAGCAGCTAATAAATGTTAATATGATTTTTCCAAAACTGCAATCTCCCTAAATTTCTATGCTGTCTTCTTTATCCTGTCTTTTCAAGGTAAAGGTATCTTTCCAGTTTTCTTAGCATTATCAGGATTATGGATTTTGTTCATTGTTAAAGTTCGTTATTTATGGACATAAGTTAATGTAAATGCAAAAATATCTCATATTATTCACAAGCTGGCTGACTTAAATCACTCGCTCTTAAAACAACTTTACTGCTCTCCAATCTGTTCAAGTGCACGGAAATATAAATTCAGGATGATGTGGCTTCTCTGCAATGCTTTCTTTTCAGGCTGCAGTCTACATGAGAGCGTTATATCTTATCCTTGCTGCTGTTGTTGTTCAATCTATAAAATCTCTCTTGAAGACCCCCAAAACAGCTTGTAATTTAAACTTTTACTTTTGGTGACTCACTGTTTTCAAATTGCCATCTCTGACCATATCCCCCTTCCAGGGGAATTTATGCAGACTCTTAACCCATAATTGCTGTACTCTTTACCTCTATTTCTGGGTTCTTAAATTAACTGTTACATCAGTGTGCTTCATTACTCAAATTATTTTTTCTTAGGAACTTTTCCTGGAAGTAAGTTCATGCTATTTTTGACAAGCAAACATTTGACTTCTGAAAGAATTCTTATGGAAATGGGTTTATATCCCAAATGCAGCACCACAAATCTTTGTGACCTTGCATAAACGTCCCTTACCATTTCAGGTGCTATCTTTACTTGACTCCAAAGTGAACTGATTAAAACTATGAGCATCTAGCTGTTATGCACTTTTGTCTCAGTTTGGTCAGTGAAACTCTCAAAAATCCATCAGATTTTCATTATTTTTATCATTAGCCTGTTTGTATAAAATAAGTTACCATTTATGGAGCCAGTGTTCTCCTTTATTCCGGCATCCAATCATTGTAAATATTTCTCAAGGACACATTCTTAGAAGGCCTATGAATAACCTGGCCTCTTACTGATTCTCCCTTTTGGAGTCTTACTAGCCAGACTTCCCCAATAACTTTCAGAGAGAGTTTTCCCCCTTTCCGGGTCTTCTTTTTGAATTCTATACGCCATAGAACTTTCAAAAGTCATCACACCAATACTAATATTACCACATACCCTCCAAAAAGCTCCAAGCTGTTTATGCCTATTCATTAAGTTAATACTTTATCAAAACTTGTCCAATTAAGTAGTTTTAGCACAGATATTTTACACATTTTAGCACAGACATGCTCTGTTTAAGGCTGACAGATCCATTAGGAATTAACTTTCTGGTACATTTTCCCTCTGACATTTTCCTCACAACTGCGTTTCCTCATAACTGAGCCATCAGTTATCTCTTGCCTATAGAAAGGCAGATAAGAGAAAAGAAAGCTAAGTGAGAAAAGATATGTAAATAGACTAGCACAATATTGGACACATAATAAGTATTCAATAAATGATAGCAAGTATTCTTACCCTTATCCTCACATTAGTTTATATGTATTAAAAACTGATTACTGGACTCAACTCTTACTTCCATTGCTCATTAGATCCTCACAGAAACCTTGGAGGAAGCGAGGTTTTATCCCCATTTTACAGGTTGGGAGACTGCAGCCTAGAGGGCTTAAGTACCTTAACTGAAGTCATATAGTCAAGAAATAAGCCTGTATTTGTCACAATCACTTGCCCATGCTTTGACATGACACCACCACCCATCATTTACCCAGCTTCACCAAGGTACTACTAAATTTTTTACTCTTATTCTCTTCTCTTTGCTTCATACTGCCATTGTCACCAGCCCACTCAAATTCACTTTTAATTTTCCAATGTTAATGAAGCGAGTAGAAGGTGGAAATTGAGGTTAAAGGAGGAAACTTTAATGGTATTCAAGGATGACTTCATCTTAACTTCCAGCCTTCGTCTACCCATTCTCTGCTCCAGTCACACGCAGAGTATTTGCTCTCTCTTCCATGAGTCTTGACTTTCCTTGTCTTTATGCCACTTTTCTTTTCTCCATTTGCAATGAATCTCCCTTTCCCTTGGTTCTTCACCATTTCTTACTCCATACTCTCCATTAAAATTCAAATCTACCTTTAAAGCCCAACTCATATACCAGTTCTGTCCTGCAGTCTCCTGGATCTGCCAAGTCAGAACTAACCACTTGCTCCTCCGTGCTCCTGCAATGGCAATGATGTTAGAAGGGCGAGTGATTTTACAGCTCGCTCACCACCTGCGGGAAATATGTCCTATTTGCCCTTCCACATCCTTGCTCCACCCAACTCTATATGGATGGCTTGCATGGCCTAGCTTAGTAAGTGTCCTTGCTCTGGCTTCTGTTTGGCTCACCAATGAAGAGTACCAATAGAAGATTGTAGGGAATGAAGGAGGGGAGTGAAGTTAGGGTATTAATTCTTGCCAAATTGCTGGGAGTTGGCCGCATCCCCCAACTAACGTATAGTGTTTCTCTGTGGGGCGTCACAGCATCTTTGGGGAGGACTCTCTCTCCAGCAAGGCTTCCTTTCTCTTTCATCTCCTATAAAGTAGCCACACTTTTACTGAACCCAGGGCACTACACTATCTCTTGATTCTCTACATTGGGCTCAATTTATCCTTACTGATGTACCCCTGATCTGCTGCTGAGACCCTGTCTGATGAACTTCGTAATATGCTCTTCTAAGCTGTTAATTTTACAAACCACATTATTACACTTATTAGAAGAATGTCTTCAGGACGTGTCAGTAAGCTCTGATTGATGATAATGGTAAACAGCTAGAACTTATGGAACATAAAGTATGCTTTGGTTACTCTCGAGTACACCGTGTGCATTATTCTAATTAATTAAAATCACTATTAGCTAAGCAAGGCACACAGATGCTAAGAGGTTCCCAGAAGTAACTTGCTCGTGGTCACTCCAGTGTTTCTGTAGTGTTTAGGACTCAGATCTGTCCAAAGCCTAAACCTTAAGTTCTAGGTCTAAGCAGTGGGTCTCCAACTTGAGTATGCATCAGCATCACCAAGAGAGCTTGCTGAAACAGGTAGTGGGCCCCACCCACAGAGTGTCCGAGTCTGTAGGTCTGGAGCAGGGCCCAAGACTTTCATTTCTAAAGATTCCTACGTGCAGCTGATGTGCTGGTCTGGGTACCAGACTTTGAGAACCACTAGTCCAGGCATTTTAGGTCCAGAATTTCAGGTGTTAGAATAATTTTCTGGTGATAAATGTCCAAAAAACTGCATTTTTCTGTTTGTAAGGAGGTAATACATTAAATGTCCAAAAAACTGCATTTTTTTCTGTTTGTAAGGAGGTAATACATTAAATGTCCAAAAAACTGCATTTTTTTCTGTTTGTAAGGAGGTAATACATTCAATGTCCAAAAAACTGCATTTTTCTGTTTGTAAGGAGGTAATACATTCAATCTTAAAGAGTCAATAATGGGGCTAAGTATTTAAGAAAGAAGAGTTATTCTCCAGGAAGATGGGAGGAGATGGACATTCTAAGGACAGGAATGCCCTTTCAGGAAACTTGCAAAGGGAACAGAAAAATAACATAGTAAGATTCTGCTATCCAGTGTCCACAGAACATGAGTGGGGTACTCTTGACGGTAAAATGGGAAGCCAACTTTTGCTCACCATATACATACCTTATTCAGTACAAATGTTTATTAAGAATCTCCAAAAGCTAGACACTAGGCATCAGGGCTACACTGATAGAGCAGATAAAGTGCCTGGCCTCAGGGAGCTTGTGCTTCAGAGGATGTACATCAGCTAGATAGACTGAATGATGGCTACTATATTAGGTTCACACTTCGTCTCAAGAAAAAAATATATCCATAGACGTGATCCAGGAGTCAAATGGCAAAAGACCTAGCCTCAAAGTGAGTGTTAATTTCATTAAATGGTAGGTAAAAATTATTTTATGTGCCGAGATAGGCTCTGCTTAAAAGACACACTATTCCTCCAAACGTATTATACAAGCCAGCTTATGAACCTGTGACTTTTTCTAGGAGAAATGTTGCCTTCTTTCCCAAGAAGGGAGCGGTAGGGGTCGGGGTGGAAATAGTTTCATCATCAGAGGCACAGTCTCACTACTACTGCTCAGCCCCAATTCGCAACCTTCTGAATGGTTTCCAGACTAAGTAATTTAGCAAAGTGATGAAGAAAAAATGGCCCATTAATCTTATGATGCGTGTTATAACTTAACTCTGGGTTTAGCATAGGAAAAATTTTATTTGCATTGATTAGAAATATGCTTTATGGCTGCATATATTATTCACTCTGAACATTCTAAAATTATTAGCTGGGTTGACATGATGAACTGCACAGGAGTACTTCTAGATGGCATCTCAATGTCATCTGTTACTCACATCATATAGGTCTAGGAATCAATATGTATTTTACTCAATATGAGATCTTATTCCAAACACCAAAAATATGCCTGTTTTTATTCGATGGTTATCATCATGAAACTACTAGCTAAACATCATTTAGAAAATTCAAAGCAAGTAAATTACTGTATTAACTGTCCAACTATGATTATGACTTTCCTCCACTTACAGCTGAACCTAATATAATGATCTGGTCAGTCTGACTAGGAGGATTTATTCATTAATTTACTCAAATGTTCTGAGGTATATTTTGAAGGACTTAAATTATGGTCTGGTTTGTAGGATCCAACAGTAAGGGTGCAGGTTTATCTCCTACAAGCTCTGTGACCTTGCCCAAGTGACTTAGCATCTCTGAGCCTCACTTTCCTAATCTGTAAAATGGAAACAATAATAGAACCCAAGTTGTAAAGCGGAAGGAAAAAAAGTAATATGGCAATGTATTTTGGCACAAAAGAGCAGTTACGCTGATGGTCATTATTTGTGAATACTGTTGCTAAGATTACTGAAAACCTGTTGTGTGTTAGGTGCTGTTCAAGGACTAGAATTTTAAGACTGTTCTTCACCTTTATCCCAGTTTTACCTGCAAAGTTCTGCCATGCACTGGAAAAACATACTGGTATTTCTAGGGAAGGGGACCACACAGGTGACATTTTTGTTTCACCAGGTAGATAAAGTATACAAAGGTTATAGTGTACCTTTTAAGTCCTTTGGACGTCTAGTTACCTTTCACTAGAATGATTCTAGTAGATTCTGATAGATACCTGAGACAAGGTCAGGTCAGTGATGTTGGTACCTTTTCTGGCTTAAGAGCATAGGGCAGAAACACAGGAAGAGAGGTCTTCCTTTTCCACTCCTGTTACTAAGAACCCTCTCGAATAATGACAATCTGAAACAGATCACTACATTGTTGCATGTTGTAGAATCAAAGCAGTGTACAAAGCAAAGAGCACTGGCCTCCATTATACTTGCATTTCACTTGAGATTCACTTTTCTAGACCGTGGTGAAAGCAGATGTTTCAACACTTTCCAGGTACTGGAATATTACCATCTGGCAATCTCCACCACTGCATGTTTGATCACACTATTCCCTGCAAATGGAATGCTGTTCCATCAAGGTCAGATTGACCAATGCAAATACCTGATTTTATCGTACGGTCAGAACCAAATTAACTTACTGAAATTCTGCCCAGCTCAGGGTCTACCTTCTCTGTGAAACCTCCTGTGAGATCCCAAGTTACAAACAACTCTATCTTCTTCAGAAGACATTGTATACTATATAAATAGTAATTTACATATAAATATATTATATGTGTGTGTATTTCTTTGTTACATTAAGTTATAACTCCTGCGGTTTCTCTTCTTAACTAAACTGGACCCCCTTATCATCACAGTGGCCATGTACATCATTGTATCCTCCAAAACATCCAGATAATAATATCATGGATTCAGTATATAGTTGTTTAATAGAAAACAACTAACCACTGTAGAATACTAGTGTCTCTCAAGGTGTGTTCAGTGGATCATAAATCCTACGAGACAGTCCATGACGGAAGATTTCAAGTAAATTTGGGATCTGTTGTCCACTACATCTCCTTATCAGAGACTCATAATTCACAAGACTCGTAAAAAGCTCTGTAGCCAAAGAAACTGTTGACTTAGTTTGACCCAGTATTTCTCTTACAAGAGTATCAGTTCTGGAGGTCAAGGACATTTTCCACCTCTAATACAACATCTCTACTGCCTAGTAGAGTGCCTGGCACTTAGTAGACACCTAATAAATATTTGAATAAGTTTCAACATACATTCCCCTTTTAAGCTATAGAAGAAAAACATAGTATATAGTAGATTTTGATTTACTTGGGGAGAATAATCATATGAATAGATAAATTTACACAAATCATTTTAAAGTATATATATTTGATAATACTTTTTTCCACAAATCTACACAATTGCACATTTAGTGGTGATAGTAAACGAACTACATTTGCTTCTGAAAACTTGCTAAGAAGCATGGCTACTAAAAACTACAACTTGAACCCAAAACAATTGATTTAGTTCATCGGTCCCCACTCCTTAGCAGTTTTAATATAGAAGAAAATAGACGCATATATTTCTTTTCTGCCATAATATGACATCATATAAGGAATGCTATTTCATTAGCTAGAAATAAGATTTGCTTTTGTTATTTTAGTACATTTGATCACATAAGAATAATTCTAGATTTTTTCCCCTCCTGTGACTCTCATAGCATCCCATCTAAAATAGACTTTGGAGATTTAGATCAAATGTCATATCAATTGTCCTAGACTGCTTACTACGTGCTTTCACTATAGATTTTAATGTCAATAGAGAAAGGAGAAGGAAAAGTCAAAGGGAAATGAAACAGGTGTATGCAACACCCCTCTCTACTACCAACATTTCTCAGAATTCTGGGGGAAGTTGCATCTATAAGGGGAAAGTTTTTCACCATGGAACTCACGGTGGTTGAACTTCTCATGAAGAATTTTTTTTTTCACTACTGAAGAAAAATATGTTTGATTTTACCATAACTGAAAAGTTCTCCTGTTTCTACTTCTGAGGTTTGCCCTCAAGACTACTGTTTACCTAATGGAAGTGACTCCTATGCATGGAGGAAAAAGTGCACCATTTGAAGGAAAAGCTAAAGGAGTGATATTCAGGTAGCTCCTCATTCCACCAATGAAAACATACACATAGATTTTCCACTTTACACCTCATTTTCCACCTTATTTTCATGATTTTGAAATGAATATGTAGGGTCTGATGAGTTTGTCGATAGTCTATAATTATTAGTTATTAAAATAGAATACAAATGATAAGCCATATGTAAAAATGCTGTGTGAATAAACCGCTATACCCCAAATAATACAAATGAGTGAATGGCAGTAAATGCTAAGAGGGATTAACAACATAAAGGATATTAAAAAAATGATGACCGTATTTCATATCTATGTGTCTTTTTCTCTCTCACTCTTTTTTTTTTTTTTTTCTTTTTTTGCGGTACGCGGGCCTCTCACTGTTGTGGCCTCTCCCGTTGCGGAGCACAGGCTCCGGATGCGCAGGCTCAGCGGCCATGGCTCACGGGCCCAGCCGCTCCGCGGCATGTGGGATCTTCCCGGACCGGGGCACGAACCCGCGTCCCCTGCATCGGCAGGCAGAACACTCAACCACTGCGCCACCAGGGAAGCCCTTCCCTCTCACTCTTACTCAACTCCTAAATAACTAAGAGAATATGCTCACAAATGGTAAGCATGTTTTGGATGTTCGATGTGTGTTTGTGGGAAAGAACAAAAAAAAAAACACTGCCTCTATTAGGTCAAATATCATACAAGAGATGAATGAGATTAGAGATGGGATTGGGATTTGTGTTAGTAACTCAATAGCTAACCAATCACAGATATGACAGTGTAGTGCAATATGCAAATATACTTTTAAACAACTTCTCTTAAGTTATCTACTGTCTGTAAAGACAATCACACTCAACTGCTCTGCACTTAATCCCAGAGCTTGAGTTAGAATCTGTTAGAAATAGGTACACGTTTCATTGCTTTGGCAACATTTACATGGCTCTGCATCAGGCAATACAACTGCTAAGATCACACGCTGGGAATTCGGGAAAGGCTAGTGTCCAGTTCTGGTCGTTCTACCACCCAACTGTGATGTAGGATAAATTCCTGATTAAAAAAAAAAAAAGAAGAAAAACCCTGAAGATGCTGAAACAGTATTTCCTACTTCACAGGGTTGTCATGGGGATAAAAGGTCATTAGGATAAAGTGCCTCTCACCCAGGAAACACTGATAAATGCTACTGATGCTACCATCATCATCATCATGACCGATCAAGAACATATTGCCACATGGAAATTCCAACATTCCCTGGGCCATTCACAACTTTCCTTTAAAGGACTCATATTCTATGTGGGGTCTTAACACCTTCAAATAACAGAAAATACAAGTCTTTAGCCTTTTTTTCTGTAGCTAATTTTGGCATCTTTCACCTCTGTCCACTTAAGTGTTGGTTTAGCATATTCTTGTCACACAAAGAAACTACTTCCCAAAGAGAGGAACAATGTGTCAAGTGACAAAGACATTGAGTGAAGTCTTTCACATCCTAGATTGTCCACGGTACAGCTCAGCTGGTCTCTGGGTTGGAAGGCCTGGGTCTACTTTGCTTGTCTGTTACAGGGGAAGGGACATGGTCCTTAGCATGTGGTCTGTGAAACAGAGGCAGCCGCGGGTAGAATTATAACACAAGCAGAACTGGCTTCAATTCTTCCTTCTTAGGTCTTTTCCTTCTTGTTCAGCTGTTCAAGGAACTTGCCTGCCCTCTGTCCCTGCCAGGACGATGTTACATCTGCCTGGATAAGTAGGTCACCATTGTATATCAGGAAAGGTCTTATTTGTAATCATCAGGAAACATATATGGCTAATTTGAGCAGAAAAGGAAACTTTCGGTAGTTTATAGTTAGGTCTCAGTAACTAGAAGCAGACTAAACAACCGAAAGCCAAGGCTATGCTATTGCAATTATAGGATCAGGCCAAAGTGATGTTATAAGTCCTAGCTGGCCTTGCTACCAAGCAGGAACAGGAAACAGGAGGTTGACCCAGCACTGCTGGCCTTGCTTCTTTACATCATTTATTTGTAATTCAAAATCCAAGAGAGGAGTGCAGTTGGCCAACCCGAGGTCGCCCGACTGTTTTCCATCTGTAAGGGAGACTGAGCATGTGAGTAAACAGTGTATCTGACATGTTCAGCTTGTATAACGAGAGGAAGGCTCTGTTTCTCATCAAGACCCACAAAGTGGAAAATTCCCCAAATAGAAAGGAATTTCAGATGCTTGAAAAGTTAAAAACAACAACAACAAACAAATGCAGATGTGGAATTAAAGACATGGAGTAATTAAGAACCTATATGTGGAGTGATTCAGACCTGAGTTCATACCTGGAGCAAGCTACTCAATCTTGCTGAGCTTCAATTTTCTTTAAAGGAAACAACGTGGAAGATGATATCCACATGTAACTTGTGGTACACATGAAGGAGGGTAGTACAGTATATGATGCCTGGCACATCCTATGCATTTTCTAAAACTACTACTAGTACTATTATTATTGTTACTTATTATACAATTTATTGTAGAAATTAACAGGGAGAGTATTAATAAATGTTAATACAGTGCTAAGTGTCACATTTATGATCTCAACTAATTATTTGTTGATTCAACAAACATTCCACATATCAGAAAATAACCTGTTAGTGTATATATATATATATATATCTATATATATATCTATATATATACATATTTTTTTTTTCAGAAGAAAAGAAACCCTGAGGCTTAGAAAGTATAAACAATGTACCAAAAGTCACTCATTTAAGAGGTAATGGAATATTATTCAGCCTTAAAAAATGAAGGAGATCCTTTCATTTGTGACAATATAGATGAAACAGGAGTGCATTATACTGATGAAATAAGCCAGACAAGATAAATACGAATGATATCATTTATATATGGAATCTAAAAAGAAAAAAAGCCACACTCATAGAAAGAGAGAGTAGAAAACTGGTTGCCAGGGGCTGGGGTGTGGGTGGGGAAAAGAGGGGAAGATTGGTAAAAGGGTACAAACTTTCAGCTGCAGGATGAATAAGGTCTGAGGATCTACTGTATAACATAGTTACTACAGTCAATAATCCTGTATTGTATAACTAACATTTTCTGAGAGAATAGAACTTAAGTGTTCTCACCACAAAAAGAAAAAAAGGAAAAAGGTGTCATGAGCTGTTAGATGTATTAATTAACGTGATGGGAAGGATCCTTTTGCCACGCATATGTATATCAAATCATCATGATATACTCTTTGACTATCTTACAATTTTGTCAATTATACCTCAATAAAACAAAAAAAAGAGGTAATAAAGACGAGATTCCAATCCAGGATTATCTAGCTCAAAAAACTACACTCTTAACCATTACAATATAGTATCCATCCATATGTTGTAACTGTAAAATGCTTAACACAAAGGAAACGTTAAATAAATGGTATTTATTCTAACTCTAATGCTTACTAGATATTAGTTATGTGGTACGCTTTACTTCTAACTACAAGGGTATAAGGTGCAAATTCTTGCTACAGAACGTAAAAGCCCCTGTGGTACCCTGTAGGATAAACACAGTACCTGTAAATCTCTCATCTCTCAACCCAGAGTCTCCTCAAGTTGGAGGTCTTTACCCCCTTTATAATGTGGGAATAATGCCTTTCCCACATTTGCACTGGGCATGAAAATCCATACTTCCAGGTGTATACTGAACCTCCACTTAGCTCCTCGTCACCTTGGAATCACCAGACCAAAGATCATTTATTCCATTAATATAAATGATGTAGGGATAGAAGTACAGAATATACAGAGAGTGTTGGAGGAATCCAAACAACAAGTCCTCCACTCTCAAAACAAATTTTAGAGTTCCAAAAGTAAAGAGCAATGTTTGGAAATAAAACTAAAAATGAAACTAACATCTACAATTAGCCAAGTATTTATTATGGGCCAGGCTACTTACTAGGCACTTGATAAACATTACAGCTCATCTTCCTGCAGTCCTTCAAAGCATATAATATTGTTTCTATTTCATAGAGAAGAAAATTGTATCTAAGCAGGTCAGTGATTAGCCCAAGACCACAGGGCTAGGCTGTAAGAAAAGAAGGCCAAGTTTCAGTGGTCAAGATGGTGATGGATGTTATAACTAGAAGATTACGGCTAATCAAATAAAAATATTCAAAACGGTCCTAATGTATGATGAGGATTTCTTTAGAATAACTTGGGTGCCTTAGTGACTACAGTAGTGGTAGGCACTACAGTCTCTTTAATTTGCTAATCATACAAATCTACTTTAATATTCTTGGTGACAAGGAGCTAACTACCGATAAGACAGCTTCTTCAGTTTTGGGGCTACTCCAGGGTGAAATGCCGGAACGTCTTACTGTCTGCAATGCTATCTAGTTCTACCAGGGGGAATAAAGCAGAACAAGTAGCCACTGTTCTTGACAAATGGATACAGTTTCCGTTTTTCAAAATATGAGTGTCACATTCATTCATTGTATCAGATAGATCTGTCAAATGGCTTTGCCCATTTACTAATGGATGGCACACTGCAGACACACGTTGGGTCAAAGGACTCAATGTCACCTCATTGATACTGTCATCAGTATAATTTGTATTGGCATTTTGTCTCACCCTGACTTTAAGGACTATGTGAGGAGATCCAAGTCTCCAGACCATGGACTGATCACCTCTGCTTGACACAGTATTCTCTGCTCATTTCCAGAGGGGACCAAGGATGAGCTCTTGTACTTCTGAGTCTATTCACCCTACCTGGCAACACATACTAGCTGGGCTGACTGGATCAAGCAGGAGCCCCAGAGTTTAAATTTCCAGCTGCATTGGAGGAAACAGAGGCTATGCCCCAATCCCATAACCCCTCACTTCTTACTGCTAGCCTATCCTAGGCTGTTCTTGCTGATAGGAGTATTTCATGCTAAAAATTAATTTTGCTTACCTGATGGCAGTCACACAACCTCAAATGCCGTTTTTATAAATAAGGCAACCACCAATGGAGTGTGATTTAGGGTTTTTTCTTCTGTAGACCCTGCCTACCCTATAAAATCTCCCATTACTGCATCATGGAGACTATAATCCCTTTCCGAGGGAATAGATTCTTTCCAACCATAAGATGAAATAAGAACCTACATTTCCATACTGCCCAAAAGGAAATACATTGATTACAAAATGCAGGAGAATGACTGATTTTCCACATTTGTTGTGTTCCTTAAAGGGTTTTTGAATAGACTTGACAGTATTAAAGAAGTTCAACACACACAAAATAAAAATTAATAAATGAAGAGAAAAAAATTGCATTTACAACAAAATAAACACATTGATATATAAAAGGCTGTTATACATCGATGAAAAATGGATGTCATAAAGTCACAAACATAAAGTATTAACAGCCAATAAAGATGTGAAAATATGTTCAACCTTGCTATTATTAATCAAAGAAATACAAATAAAATAATTCAGGTGTCATATTTTACTGACTAGAATGACAAAGTTTTAAAAAACTTGATACTACTGGTATTGATATTGATAATACTGGTACTGATGAGTGTGTGTAAGAAACCACACTGGATGTTAAATTCTTGGTAGAAATAAAAAGCACGGTAACCTTTCTGGAAGACAACATGTCAGTATGTACCAGAACTGACAACCAGCCATTCAAGTTCTAGAAGTCCACTCTAAGGAAATAAACAAATGCTCAAAGACATGAACAAGGATGCTTGTCTCATTGTTTAGCAAAGCAAAACAGGAATAATCTAAATGTTGAACAGTAGGGACTGGTTAAATAAATAACAGAATGCTGTTCAACCATGAAAAATGATGCTGCAGATTTTTATTAGGTGATGAGTAATCATACTTATATTACTAAATAAAAATCTTATAGAACTGTTTTGTAGTTTGATATAATAATTAAAGGTATTTTATACTTGCATTGTATTTATATGCACCCCGTCACAAAAAAGTTTCAAAAGATACCCTCAAAAATGTTACAGAGATGATTTATCAGAAATGGGATTTTGAGTTATTTTTCCTTTTTTCTTTAAATCCTTTCAATTTTGGAGTTTCTGCAATGAGCCTGTATTATTTTTACAATTAAAAATATTTAAATTTACAACAAAAGGATCTAAATTCCTCCAATTTTCCATTTATTTTCCACCCTGGCTCAGGGTATTTGTGTAAAAAAAAAAAAAATCAGCTTATTTTCTCTTTTGTATCAATCTAAATTTACTTTTCATAAGTTAATTATTTTAGTCTAGCAAAAGTTTCACACAGGAAAATTGTTAAGGTCTGAGTATTCTATTACCTTTAAAAGCACTGGAAACTTTGAAATTATTTCTTTCAGAATTTTCATATAGTACTGAAAGGTGGGGGGGAGGTAGCAAAATGAAGGGAAATAGATAGTAGTAGTCAACTTCAATTAAGAAAAAGCACCAAGAGGCAGTTTGTACTCTTTTGATACGGCAGAAGCCCCATGTGTCAACTCATGCTAAAAAATGTATATATACACACATATATATATATGTTTGTGTGTATTATATGTATATGTGACACACACACATAATTAATCCACAGTCTTAGGCTAATCACTCATTGTGGCAGAAACAACGAGCTGTTGACTACACTTTAATTAGCTCCTCCAGCCTGCAGAGGCCTCACTAGGACCAAGACAGGAACAACATTCTCCACTTGCATCTGGGTATGGTTCTATTCCAAAGAATGTGACCAGAGGTGACCTGAAGAGTTTATGTCTGAAGGATGACGAGTTGATAATTGTAGCTTGCAGCTTCCTCTCTCCTTTCCTTTTTAGGACAAACGTAGAGCCACTTGATGAAGGTGGTGGGTCCCTGAATAACTGAGCAGAAAACTGACCCTCAGACCACCAAAGTCCATACTACACTCCTGAGTGAGTGAGAAATGAACCGTCCATGTGTTGCTCCACTGAGGTTTAAAGTTTATTATTTAGTGTTTAACTAACGCATTTTTTCTTTAAACCTCAGTTGCCTTCTCTGTAAAATAAAGTATTTGAAAAGGATCAACTGTAAGTTTTTTCCATTGCTTATGTTTTTATCTTAGTTTTTAATTCTCAGAAACATTGCACGCATTTTAAGTTAGTAAGTCTACTTTTTTTCCCACAAAGACGGGTTCTTCAAGTGATGGAGAAGTCATAGCAGACTGTTGCTTCAGTTTAAGATACGCATTCACATATGAGATGAGAAGGGTGAGGACCCAGAGAAACGCCTTTGACAGAGGGGAGTGAGAGCATACTGAAGAATGTTTAGTAATAAAGAATTCAGATGGGAGAAACGGATGGGTTACATCTAACAGATTTGCTCAAAGGAATTCTGGAAAGGAAAATATGTGAAAATGTATAACAAAGACATAAAATGCCTTTTGGTCCCTAAATGGATTTCATTTCAAAGACGTGCATATTGCAAATACATGTACCATAACACTTCTCTGTCCACTTCTAGAATTTTCTAAAGCCTGACAGAACATCTGCAGAGAGAGGATGTCATTCCAAGATAATCGACTGCAAGTTACTAAATTAAGATAAAAATGTCCTTAACCTTGAACAGTTTTTAAAGAGATTTTAGAAGAAAGGAGCCCTCCAGGGGGTTGTATAACTATATAATTGTACCCTTTCTAAAAGGCTATTTACAGATACATAATGTTTCCCCTCCATTCTTTAAAGTAAAATATAGGATAAAAAAATAGTTTGGGGATAATATTTGTTTGGGACAGCAGGCACTGCTAATCAGTACCACTCTCTCCTTATTCCTTACTATCAGAGCCCTGGTTTAGGAGACCCCATTATCCTTAAGGCTAAGGTGGCCAGTTTAAAATCCGAGCTGATGAGATATAAGTGCAAGTCTGCTGACCATCTGTGGTAAAAAATTTGCTCTCTGATTTACACACTGCCTTTTTTTTCTTACTTAATTTCTTTTTTTTTTCCCTTTTCTTTCTTCCTGCCCAAATTGCTGGAACACTATTGGAGATTCTGGGGTCACTTTGAAGCTATGTGGACGTGCTAGAGATGTGGAAGCTGGAAGAGCTAAGCAACGCAGTCCCCTGGTGATGCCCTTCAGCTGCTGGACTAACGCTAGAGGGACTAACTCCAAACTTCCTGCTACCCGTGGAAAGTAAGGTAAATCACTCATTCACTTTCTGTCACCTACTAACTGATCCAGAACTCTAACCTCAGGGTTCTAGAACCCTTCTCAGTATCCCATAGTCATACTCATGTTCCAGACTCCTGATCATCAGACTTGCTTATAGCAGATGTATGGGGAGGGTGGGCTCTTCTGGAAGCCCTGATACTTCCCCCCTACCCCCCACCACACACAAATAATGATCTTTATGTCCACTCATCCTTCTATCTACACTCAGAGGCCAGGGCCCCCAGGAAGGCTTCACTGACAACCCTTTACTCCTCTCTACATGCAGAAAGGGTAGAGGTGTGGGCTCTGGAATCAGACTTCCTAGACTTGAATTCTTAATCTGTTACTTACCAGTTTAGGACGTGGGCAAAGTAGTTACCTTCTCTGGACACCCCTGTAAAAGAGGAACACTAAGTAGCACCTATGTACCTTACTGAAAGGATTAAATGAGCAAATGCAGGTCAAGTTCTTATAATTTTTTCTTGGGTCAACCAATTCTAGCTGCTATTGTTACCTTTGACTAATTTAGGGCAGAGTCCCTTTGCCCTCCTTTGGTTCTCTGGGCCCGTCTCATTCACAACACACACAATCGCATACTGCAGAGTTTTGAAAGGTGGTTCTCAAAATGTGGTCCCTGGGCCAGCAATATCAGCCACACCTGGGAACTGGTTAGAACTCTGGCACTGGAGCCCAGCAATCTGTGTTTTAACGATATTCTCAGGCAAATCTGATGCACACTAAAGGTCGACGACAACTGAGAACATCTGTCTCAGACTCTCCTGGAGGCATTCACCAAAAATAGAGTTACAGGACCTTACACCTGACCAGCTGGAGAAGGGGTCTAGTAATTGCCCTGGTTATCATGCTTGTCATGATTTTTCAGCACATAAATGTTTGAGAATCACTGCCATTTTGAATGTGTGTGTCACTTGTCTGCTTTTCCAGTGGACTTTACTTCCTTGCAAGGAAGGTTTGTGAAGATTTGTTGTTGTTGTTTGCATTATTAGTTTTATTATGCTAATTCTAGACTCTCTGGTGCATAGTGCAATCTCAGGCAGGAAGTAGTGGCTCATTAAAACAGGTATCCCAAACGTCTTAGTAGAACTTCAAGATTAATTCCTTCAGGAAGAGGTAAAATTGTCATTATATGCAGATGATATGATACTAGATATAGAAAACCCTAAAGACTCTACATGAAAACTACTACAACTGATAAACGAATTCAGCAAGGTAGCAGAATACAAGATTAACATACAGAAATTGGCTGCATTTCTTTATACCAACAATGAAATATCGGAAAGGGAATGTAAAAAAACAATGCCTTTTAAAATCACAACCCCAAAAATAAAATACTTAGGAATAAACCTCACCAAGAAGGCAAAAGACTTATATGCTGAGAACTGTAAAACATTAATAAAGGAAAGTGAAGATGATTCAAAGAAATGGAAAGACATCTCATGTTCTTGGGTTGGAGGAATTAACATTGTTAAAATGCTCATACTACCCAAAGCAATCTACAGATTTAATGCGATCCCTATCAAATTACCCAGGACATTTTTCACGCAATTAGAACAAATAATCCTAAAATTCATACAGAGCCATAAAAGACCCAGAACTGCCAAAGCAATCCTGAAGAAAAAGAACAACGTTGGAGGCATGGCCACCCCAGACTCAGACAGTACTCCAAAGTCACAGTAATCAAAACAGCGTGGTATTGGCACAAAAACAGACATATGGATCAATGGAACAGAATACAGAGCCCAGAAATAAACCCACACACCTCAGTTAATCTTTGACAATTAATCTTTGACAAAGGAGGCAAGAATATATGATGGGAACGAGACAGTCTCTTCCGCAAGTGGTGTTGGTAACGTTGGACAGCCTTATATAAACCAGTGAAGTTAGAACACATCCTTTCACCATACACGAAAATAAACTCAAAATGTCTTAAAGACTTAAACATAAGACATGACACCATAAAACTTCCAGAAGAGAACACAGGCAAAATATTCTCTGACATAAATCATACCAATGTTTTCTTAGGTCAGTCTCCCAAGACAATAGAAATAAAAATGAAAATAAACAAAGGGGACCGAATCACACTTACAAGCTTTTGCACAGCAAAGGAAACCATAAACAAAATGAAAAGACAACCTACAGAATGGGAGAAAATATTTGCAAATGATGCGACCAGCAAGGGCTTAATTTCCAAAATATACAAACAGCTCATACAACTTCATGACAATAAAAGCAAACAACCCAATCAAAAAAATAGGCAGAAGACTTAAAGAGACATTTCTCCAAAGAAGAAATACAGATGGCCAATAGGCACATGAAAAGATGCTCAACACTGCCAATTATTAAAGAAATGCAAATCAAAACTACCATGAGGTACCACCTCACACCAGTCAGAATGGCCATCAGTAAAAAGTCTACAAATAACATATGCTGGAGAGGGTGTGGAGAAAAGGGAACCCTCCTACAACACTGTTGGTGGGAATGTAAGTTGGTGCAGCCACTGTGGAAAACAGTATGGAGGTTCCTCAGAAAACTAAAAACAGACCTACCATATGATCCAGCAATCCCACTCCTGGGCGTATATCCAGACCAAACTATAATTCGAAAAGACACATTCACCCTGATCTTCACAGCAGCAATATTCACAATAGCCAAGACATGGAAACAACCTGAATGTCCATCAACAGATGAATGGATAAAGATGATGTGGTACATATATACAATGAAATACTACTCAGCCATAAAAAAAAGAATGAAATAATGCCATTTGCAGCAGCAACATGGATGCAACTAGAGATTATCATACTAAGCAAAGTAAGTCAGAAAGAGAAAGACAAATACCATGATACCACTTATATGTGGAATCTAAAATATGACACAAATGAACCTATCTATGAACCAGAAACAGAATCAGAGACATAGAGAATAGACTGGTGGCTGCCAAGGGGGAAGCAGGTGGGAGAGGGATGAACTGGGAGTTTGGGATTAGCAGATGCAAACTGGTATATATAGATTGGCTAAACAACAAGGTCCTACTATATAGCACACGGAACTATATTCAATATCCTGTGATAAACCATAATGGAAAAGAATATGAAAAAGAATGTATATACCTATGTATAACAGAGTCACTGTGCTGTACAGCAGTAATTAACACAACGCTGTAAACCAAGTATACGTCAATGAAAAATAAGTTAATTAAATTTTTAAAAAGATTAATTCCTTCAGAAGAACAAGTACTACACATTCACAGAAAAAGCACCCTTTGAAAGTTTAAATTTTTGAATTTCTTTGCCACTTCCTTAGTTTTGATCACCTTGGACAATAAATTTTTAATATTGACTTTTAAAAAGAATTGTGTTTCAGTGTTTGCTATCCTTAGAGAGACAGAAACAGATAAGTACAACTAAATACTTATTTTTCAAAAGTCTCAAAAGTATAAGGGAAATGAAAGTAATTGTATCTTCAAATGATTTTGGGGTATGTTTCTAATTTCATACTTCTGATGCGATTCAAGATTAAAACTGTATTAAGACATTTGAGACATGCTGCATTGGTATTAAATGAATTTAATTTTGTGTAAAGTGGTAGAAATATTTTCTTCAGCAAACAGACCTGCAGATATAAAATCACAACCATAAATCTACAAAAAAGCAAGCTATTGAATGAAATCTGATTGGTTATTTCCCTGCAGTATGGATCTGCTAATAATTTAATTTACTACTTGCTAACAGAAGCCAAAATTTAAATATACATATATATGTGTGTGTGTATATTTATATATATTTATATACATATATGTGTGTATATTTATATATATTTATACACAAATATATGTACATATATACATATATATCTTCAATTTTAAATCATTCATATATATGAACAAGTATACATACACATATATAACAATTGTTCATATATATATATATATATATATATATATAAAAACAATTTAAATTAAAGAAAGTACATCTGGTGGCCTATTTTTTCCCCCCGATTTCTAAAGAACACCATATTCTATTCTAGGCAGTGGAATGTCAATCCACCTTAAGGGTTGTTCAATGAGTACATCTGAGAAACCACTGGTTTAGCCAATGATGTACTTATTGAGGGAGGCCCTAGTGCCACTGTCAAGAGCTTATCCACAGGAGAGGTAAGAAGGTACTTGTTTGGTTTGTGAAAAGGAGTAGTGAGGAATGGCAGGTAGCTGCAGGCTGATGACACGTGATGTCCATATATATGTAGAACCAACCCGCCCATAATTGCACCCATTTTCCATACCCAAATCCAAAGCCTTTATATCATTAATCCCAGGCAAAAATGGTAAGATTCATGTGTGTTACTATCCCACGGCTTCAAGATGCCTATAAACTCATATGAGTATGTCTTAGTTTTATCAGCGGAGGACAAACCAGGCTTCTATCACCAAGCCCCATTCCATAACAGGCAAACCAGTCCAAGACTTCTCTGAGTGCTGCAGGAGAGTCTATGGAAGTGGCGCTCACTCCACTGTGATGCCTAAAATGCCTTTGCACAGAGCAAACATTCAATACATGCTGAGTGAATGAATGAGTGAACTGGTGTCACAAAACAGGCTTATTTCAGGGAAATTCCATTCAACAGGCTGGCATTCCTTCCTACCCATCTTAATTGTTAAGCTTGCAATCAGACAAAAATTTAATTATAAAACGTTAGAGCTGAGGACATTTTAGAAACTATCTACTCTCCAGAGGTATACAACTTTAATTTAGTGGTAAAAATCACTAGGAGTGATTTAGGAGTCTATCAGACCTGAGACCAAATTCCACATCTACCATATTTTCATGAGCAAATAACTACTTCTGAGGCTCTGTTCCATGTATGCATTATGGGATATCATAATAATACATACATTAATTGTATGACTATCAGGGGATGAAATGACACAATCCATTTGCCATGGTCGGCTAAGTAATTTGCACCAAGTAAGCACTCAAGACATTAGCCAATATTAATAGCGGAGAGATGAAAACAAAACTCTGGGACTGATGCCTACCCTAGTGGCCCCAGTGGTCGTAATGACTTTCTTCCATTCAGCCTGCTCTCTTCTCACTGAGACTAAGGAAGAGAAGATGAACAAATTAGGAATAACAATTTGAAAATGGTTTTATACTCCCTGAATGAATGGAATTATAATAAAATGATTCATGAGTTCTGCAGAAATATGATGAGACTTTAGATCTTTATGTTAGTTCTCTACAAAACCAATTTATGGCCCTAAGATGTGCCTTCCCACCCAGCCCCATCCTTACCAGGATCAAATATCATTGTAAATGGAAAAGTCAACAACACATAATCGACAAGCTAAGTTACCAGCCAGTGAAGTCTCGGAGCTTTGATAGAGAAAATTCAGATTTATCATTATATGTAAAAATAAGATGATATGAAGAACTCAATCTAAAAAATATTACCTGGAGATCTATAATCTCTATAATAGTGCTATAAAAAGTAAACAGCTAGAAATCTATTTAGATGGTTTTCCTTATAAGAAAGCACTTTCTGTATAACTTTTAATGTACTATTGATGAGAACAATTCAACAAAATTCAAATAAATATCTGCAGATGTCCTACAAGAAGAAAAGAACAGAGTTAGATGCGACAGGGGATAACTGGACTTCAGGATGAGTAAGACCCTATACTTGACCTCAATAAATTAACATGAAATACAGTGGATGAGTCATGTACAGAACGTCAGAATTCTAAAACGCCAAGCTAAGTACCAAAAGGAACATGTGGGGACTCTTAAGAAGGAAGTAAAATATTGGTTAGTTGATTACGAAAAGGCAGAAGGGAGTAGGTTCCCTTTGGCTGCTCTTTGAAGAGATCACTTCCTTTCCCCCCGGTCCTGAGGCTAGGATGGCATGGGCAATAGAGGAATGTGGGGATTGAGAATCATTTCTACTCTCACCAGAGTGGCTGGAAGCAGATTTTCTCACCAGGATGTAGTAGTAGGCTAATATGTAAGGGTTCTTGAGGTCAGAGAGAAGGGTTTGAATACTCCGGCTCCATCTCTTGCTGTGGGTCAAGTTTCTTACCTTTCCAACACCTCAGCGTCTTTATCTGAAAACTGGGGATGATGATAATGTCTCCCACCTGAGTGGGAGAACTACATGATACAGTGCATACGCGGGGCTAAATTTGGTGCCTGGCACACAGAAAGTGCTCAGTACGGCAGGCGAGTGTAGTGACAATAAAGGCAAAGATGACGGGGGTAGTGCCGGTGTTGCTTCTGCCCCCAGAACAGGCTCTGACTGCGAGAGAGTTAAAGCACCTTTGCGTTCATGGGGGTTTATATATAAGCAACGGTTGCTCAATGTGAGCTGGTTGTCCAAACGATTATGTGCAATCTAAGAAAAAAATGGGCCTCAGATTTGCTCAGCTACTTAATAATATTAGCAGCGGGAGTAGTCAAAGAAGCTAAATTTTATTAAGTGTTTATATGCCAAACAACGTGCTGAACGCTTTAAAAGGATTTACTCACTTATTACAACGAGGCTATACGCTAGGTCCTGATAATGTTATTTGTCTCTTTCAGATGTTGACTGAGCCTCAGAGGGGTTACAAATGCACCTAAGATCCCGTTGTCAGTACATGACGGAAATGAGTTCAAATCCAGCCTGTCTGACTTGTTCTTAATCACCAAGGTATGAAATTAAGCATGTTGCCCTTTGCCTGATTCTCCTTCTGAGGCCTGAATATTTCACTTAGCGCTCGGAGTGCAGAAGAGAGAAAATTCTCTCTCCTTGACCCAACTTGGCATCAATATCCAACTCCCCTTCTCAAAATGGGTTGCTTCAACGAGCAGCAATGAATGCCGGGTCGTGGACCAGTCACCTTGATGACTAAGAGTCAGACACTAGGGAAAGAAAATGCTCTGTGACAAACCTACCCTTGTACAGAAACAAGACAGAAATGGGGGGACAGGGCAGAAGATAATGGAATAAGGAATAGGAAAAATAGCAGCTGGCATCATGATAGTAATAATAATAATAGTAGTAGTAGTAGTAGTAATAGTAATAATAATAGACTTTACTATGCTCTAGGCATTGTATTAAGTGCTTGGTGTAAGTGACTTCATTTCAACATTGAAAACAAGTCTATGAGGATGAAATATTATTAACATCATTTTATAGGCAGGAGTATTGAGGTTCAGGTAATCAGGTAAATTGCCCAAGCTCATATGGTTAGCAAGTGGAAAGCAGAGATTTGAACCAGCACCTACACTCCTAACCATTATGCTATAACCATTATGCTGAAGACATAAGAATTCCAATGGTCTTTCCCCATAACCCACTCCTGCGCACCAGACTTAAATAGTCCAAGATCAAGAGAGAGCAAGCTTGGAGTTGCCACTCTTCAGTGAGTGTCAATCATTTCAAAACAGTGTATTTGCTAACAAGATGCAGTTCCTGTGATAATCTTCTCAACCAGGTATCAAGAAACAGGAAGCAAAGATTCAAGTAACAGTATGTTCCTACTTACGAGGAAGGTGGGACAGCACAGTTGACACTGGGCTTAACTCTTCTGGAAAACGTGGTCCCAGTAGGCATACACGCTGGTACATTTTCCCCACCTACCAAATACAAAAGCAGTATTTCATTTCCATGTTGCTCTTCAAGTTCCACCTCATTCGTGCCTGTCACTCATCCTCTGGCCTCTTCCTGTCTCCACTTCTGTACAGAAAGGTGCCGAGCCTCTGCTCGCGGATACGAACAGGGTGTGTTAGGAGAGGGAGCCGTGGTACCGCGATGTCTTTTTTTTTCCATCTTAATTCTATTATGCCAACTCCACTGAACTTAGTTAGAGTGAACACAGAATTACACAATTACCCTCTGTTCTAGTCTTCAGATGTTATATTTTGATAACATTTACGATATGCTGCTCTCCCCTTGAACACCAGATGAACGCTAGAAATGGATGTGTGTTGACATAAAATCTGTTATAATTACAATTAAAAAACAGCTTACATAATGATAGTGTTAACATAAAATTATAGATGTGTAGAGACAACGTGGTCATGCATTTTTTAGTATAAGTACATGCTTAGACCAATATCTGTTAGCGGAATGAAGATGGAAGAGAATTTTGGTTAAGCCACAAAGGCTGTTTAAGGACTTGCAGATAGCTAAGGGGAACTCAAAGACCAGTAAGATAATATTTCCCCTGCCATGTTTTCAACTGCAAAGTGAAGGGAAGATGGGAAAGTAAGTACCCCTATGGAAATTACAAGACAAGTACATTTTTTTCCTTGAATACCTGGGTAAATGCTTAAATTCTAATGTATATCAGTGATGCAAATTTTCAACTGAGTTTGATAAATCATAAAATAATAATTATACATATATGTATATAAAACTGCATGGAACTAGGCAGTTCAGAATTACTTCTAATTAAAGAGGTACCCTATGACAACTAACTTAAACCTTACAAAATATGGTTCCAAGTACCCTATCAGAGTGAAAAGCAGGAGACTGAAAGGTTTAGTGTAAATGTTTATAGTCATGGTGTCTTAACTAAAACTACTGTGTCACAAATACTATTAAAATAATTGTGACGTTTTATTCACTTTTACTGCGAACAACAAAAGAAACTATAGGTATTTTTTCATTTCAGGTAATTATTTTAGCTAACAGTTATTAAATGTTTTGAGAAGACAGAGTGCTAATTGCATTACTTCATTTTATCTTTAAAATAGCGCTTCCATGTAATTATTCTTAATATCTCCATTGTATTAAAGTGTATCTCTAGTTTAGACCTTTCTTCAGAACTGCAGACTTGTGTATCCAACTGTGTACTCAGCATCTCTACTTGGACGTCACGAAAACATCTCAAATCTTATACCTCCAAAACTGGTCTTTAATCCCCCAAACATGCTCTACCCCAAACTTTTTCCATCTTAGGTGACAGTAACCACACCTTTCCAGTTCCCCAGGCCCTAAATCTCGAATTCACCCTTGACCCCCTCTTCCTTTCCATTCTTGCATTCAATCTACCACGAAATGCTGTCACAACCTTCCCAATGTGCCACTTCTGAGAATTACCAGCCGCTAGCAGCCTGGTGCAGGCCACCAACATAGACCTCGAGGATCCTGTAGTCACCTCCCGAGATTCTCCCTGACTCCACTCTCTCCCCACATCCTCAAGACCACAGATAGAGTTATGCTTTTCAAACAAGAGACAGTTCATGCCACACCTCGGCTGAAATCCTGCCCCTGGCTGCCTACATTTAGAGTAAAAGACACAATGCATGTGATGGCCTCCCAGGACTTACCCAATCCATCCCATCACATCTCCGACCTACAGCCCTCCTGCTGTCTCTTCCTCCCCACTGACTAAGTCAGCCAGGGTGGCCTCCTTGATATTCCTCCAAGCTGCCCGGCATATTTCTGCCTTAGAGTTTTGGGACTGGTTATTCTTGCTCCCAGGGAGTGGTCTCCCCCTCATACATTCTGACAACTCCCTCACTTCAAGTCTTTGCTCAAATGTCAACTTATAAAATCCACCCTGACTACCCTATTTAAAATCAGAACCTACCTGTACACTCCTCCAGCACTCCCAACCCAAGCCTCTTCAGTCAGCTTCACATCCTTTTCCTTATCCCGTAGCGCCCATCAACCTGTGACAAAGCATAGAATTTATTTATAACATCCGTATCCACACGAGAGTGTAAGGAGGGAGAAAGCATGCAAGAAGGAGCACGCAGGCAAAGGCTCTTGTCTGATTTATTCATTGATACGTCCAAGCATAGAGAACAGGAAGATGCTTGATAAATAGTCCTGAAAAAGATACAGATGAGGAAACTAGTAGTGAAGATCAGAAAGTTTAAGCAACTTCCTCAAGGTTCTAGAGCTAGAAGAGGGTCACAGTAGAATTCACACTTGGGGATGTCTAACTTCAAACCTCTTAGCCTCCCTGCTATCTTTTTTTTTTTTTCTTTGCGGTACGCAGGCCTCTCACTGTTGCGGCCTCTCCCGTTGCGGAGCACAGGCTCCGGACGCACAGGCTCAGCAGCCATGGCTCACAGGCCCAGCCGCTCCACAGCATGTGGGATCTTCCCGGATCGGGTCACGAACCCGTGTCCCCTGCATCGGCAGGCGGACTCTCAACCACTGCACCACCAGGGAAGCCCCTCTCTGCTATCTTAAGTCCATGCAATTCAGGATTTGTTTTAATCAGTGCCATGGAAATTCTCACTCCACTGAATAGGATCAGCAGTAAGCTGACCCAGGAGGTCATTTTTCCCACAACAGTCTTTATATATATGACTAAGGAACACACTGGTAAAAGAATATGGGAGAAAGTCTGAGTATGACAAGTCAGCTAGACTGATATTAACTAAAAAAGCTGTGTGAAAATATCCTTAAAAAGTTGCCCCCAACTCACTCAAAGTCCAAAGTTGGAGCTGGAAATACAATGTCATGGAGTTTGGATAAGAACAGGTTTTCTCCAAGCTGAACTATGACACAGAGATTAGAGACTTCTAGAAACTACACTTTTTCAAAGAAAAAACATCACATGAGAAAAATGAGGCCTAGAAAAATTAAATGACTTAAGCTAATTAATGGCAGGACTGAGACTAGAGTATACTTTGTGTAATTGGCTATGGTCTTTTTTTTTGTTGTTGTTGTTATCACTTCAGAACGAGACAAACTTAAAGAAAGGAAACACAACCAAAACTCAGTGGCTGGAAAAGAGATGGATGTGAACGCCCACTTGTTTCTTACGTATAAAGTTACCCCTCGCAGTGTTTTGGAGGAGAAAACGCTGGCTCTTCCCAACGTTGGTTACATACACAAAGATTCCAAAGACAAGACAAGCGCTTTGCAAACAAAGTAACTAGAACCAGCTCAGGCTTCCCCGCGCCGGGTCCTACGTTCCACGGTCAGAACCACCAACTGTATCCCCCCGGGGAACAAGGTGATTCAGAAAAGCTGGCGCCTTCAGAGAAGCGAGAAAACTTAGCCGGGAAGAGAGTCAGGAGGAAACTTGCTCAGCTTCTTGCTGGGGTCTGAAACGATCCCAAGAGAGTCCTTAAACCCCTCAGGTTTCCACAATCAAGCACCCTCGCCTCCAACCTGGGCCACCCCAGATCTGACTATCAGACGACAGAAGTCTGCGGACGCACGGGGAGCTGACCACCCCACGAGAGGGACCTACGCGCGGCCGCGCCCACTCACCCGCCGCTCCCCGGGAGACGGGAGACCAGCCCGGGGTCCAAGTCCTGGGCGTGGCAGACTCGCCCCGCTCCGGGCCCGGCTCCAGCTCACCTCGGCGCGGCCCGCCTGGGCGCCGCCATCTTGACCACAAAGGGGGCCTCGCGCCGGAGGCCCCTGAGCGGGCGCCCTGAGCGGAGCCGGAGCGCCGGGGAGCCTCAGGTCGGCGCCCTACGTCCCCCGCACGCTCGCTCCCTGTCCACGCGCGACGAGAGTCCCGCACGCAGCGCCCGACCCAGGCTTCCGCGGAACCGGCGCCCCGCGCAGCCCGCACCGCGGCTCAGGCGGCGCCGAGGGCGGCCCGGGCGGAAGAGCAGGCGCGGGGCACGCGCTCGTAACCTGGCAACGCGGAGCAACCCGGCGTCTCCGGCGAACGCCAGCCCTCCACCGCGAGGAAGCACGGACCCCCGCGCCCGCCGCCCAGCCCGCGCCGCCCCTCGGTCTCTCCGCCCGCCGCTGCCCGCTGGCTATGGTCTTTTAAATCCATGATACAACGTCTATATGTAACAAATCTGTTAAACCCTAAATGTTTATGATAATTCAAGTAATCCATTATCTGGATTATTCTTGAAGATAAAACATCCAAAGACTTCTTAATTGTATGGGTATACATACATAAAATACACGTGGAGGTAACTTCAAATATAGAATGTGCCTGTCTCTATTCCTTCCCTCTCCGCTCTTTTAAAAAATGCCCCTTTAAAAATTGCCCACTCACCATCTGTTAGGTAAATTTGCTGAAACACAAATTTGTAAATGTGGAGACAGAAATTGTTATAGAGACTATTCCAAATGGCACTGACACCTGTATTTATGAAATTTTTAAAAGGGTAAGTTAGAGTTGTTTTTTTAAAAAAAAAAAAAAAATCCCACTATAGTAACACCACATCATCCTAAGTGCCCAGTTCTATCCAATTACATAAGATGGAGAAAGAGAGAGAGAGAGATAGAAACAGAGAGAGAGAGAGAGAGAGAGAGAGAGAGAGGAGAAAGAGAAAGAAGAAAGGAAGAAAACCAAGTACTTATGTATAAAATGTTGCTCCCAAAGTTTGAGATTATACTCAAGCATCAATGAACAGAAGGAAAACACTTACAAATTTACAAATGTATTTCATTTATGGTATGAGGGACACAGGTTTAGATTTGCAACACGCTCCCACAAGGGTCAAATTGACCACTTTTTTCTATCTAGTTGCTCTTGAGAGAACGAAACAATTGAAACAGATGCCATTCAATTCCAAGTCTATAGCTTAGACCATGTCGCTGCACATGAAATATTGTTCATTCAGAGTCAGCACATAGCAAGAGTAATTTATACTCTCAGAGTGTTTGCTCTCAAGTCAATAGCAGAGAAGCCTTGAATAAAAACGTTCCCATTACTTTCCATTGTAATATATCTTACTTATAGCCCATGAAACAGCGGTCAGAGGAGATTTATTCTTTGGACACCATATTATATAATCTCTCCACTTTAAGCCATCCCCCACTCGGCGATTATTTTTTAAATATGTTACTCGTAGTCAATATTAATTTAATCTTTCTTAGCATTAGGAGAGTATTATTTTGTACAGGCTCTGAAACAAATCTCCCGAAATTCCTCCCTGATGCTCCCTTCAGGCTGAAAATGCATTGCAGGGTGGCTGCAGTGACTTAATTCTAGTTGGCAGAGCCCTGGCCACACACTAATTTCATTAGCCTCAAACTCCTGGATTTGAAAGATCCACTGAATATGATTCATGTCCTCTGACATGTCACTTACTAACCAATTCAGTGTGCATACAGAGGAGAGAAAGGACTTGCTCAGCTCTGGCCCACCGGCAGGCAGATGAGAATTCCCAGTCAGAGACACTGTTTACATCTGAGTGGTCATTCTTGCCCGGGTCCTCATTTTCAGGAAGGAACTTCAATCCAGGCTTTGCTGGCAGCTGCAGCATTTGTTACATCCATTACTAGCTCCTTGTTCCTTCCTGCCCCCCAGTGCTTAGCATCCCCCATTTCAGTCACTAAGTCTTCCTTCCTCCAGCCTAGAAGCTTACCTCACCATAAATTTTTATCTCAAATGATAGGTTTGGCACATTCCCCACAGCAACCCACAGGGACTGGGGAAAAGAAAACTCAAATCTCCGGAGAGCTAAGAATTCAACCATTTAGAGGAGTTTCTTTTATACAGGACAGTCTTCATTGAGCTGAACCCTGCAATCCCAGAGAAGATTCACCTACCCGTTCTTTTCCTCTTTCCCTAAAGTGACTGTGTCTTTGAACAAGGGGTCTGTGTTCCACTATTCTCTCTATTCATTTTGCAGGTTTACAGAGGCTGGGAAACTGGGGACTGGACTTACATGCCAGGAGCTTCTAAGATCACATGCAAAAATAAGGATACTGGAAGAGATTGTTGGAATCTATCTCTGTATATTTGAACATGGGCAGTGGTTAACCAGGATGCTCACACCAAGCTTATATCCAGCTTGCAGCACAAGCTACAAGTTGGTGCATCCCTCCTACTACCAGCCTCTTCTCAATAAATGCAGGTGAAAACTGGGGGCTCTTTTCCCTCAGCTGTTCAATCCAACATGAATAGCTGCAATTTGCAAATTAGAGGAAAATGACAGTGTTTTCTCTGAATGGTTTTGGTCCCAACGCACACTGCTAATGCTGGCATTCAGTTCCTTTCCTTCCCAGCCCAGGGAACGGGGGAACTAAGCATAAGGCAAGCGTTCTCTTTTCTTGCAGGTGCCTCAGATCCACACACCAGAGAAGGAATCAGCTCCCCCTGGAATCTTTTTCAGCAAACACAATCCTTCAGCCTAGTCTGCAAGCTCTCTCTTGACTTTAAGATTTCTCTCTTTTTTCGACAGGCAGGCCCATCTGCAGTACTGCCCAAGCTCCAAGTGAAGGCACCAAAATAATTTTTAAAATGTCAAACAGCAAATGTGCCTTCAACCCCCAGAGCTCCAGTAAAAATACTGTGAGTTGCCCCTGTGGTTCTCAGGTGACCTCTGGCCTCATCCTCCCTGCAGTGCTGCCTCCTCAGGTTCTCTAGTTTAAGCTCAGAGGTAAAGGAAGTGCTTCTGGGTTTTGCTTACAACAACCCAGGCTCTTCCTGAAAGCATTACCTCAAAGTGAAGGCTGCCCAGAAGCACTTTTGGCCTTGCAAACATCTAGATGTGGCATACTCAACAGGTGCTAGGGATGCTCAGAGACTCAGAGGGGCCATACCAGGCTGCAGCCTTAGACAGGCACCCCTCCTTCTGGCACAAACACAAACTTCATACCCCTGGGTGCTGATGTAGTGACAGCTTGAATCTCACAAGGAGTCCCCTCCAGAAACCCAACATGCTTCAGGAAAGGCACTTGAGAGGGAGCCAACTTTTTAGCTACGGGGAGCATAAGGGTCAGCCAGAACATCTGGAGAAGGGACTAACTGAGCTTGGGTCCTACCAGGCAGGGAGAGAGCTGTGCATTAGGAAAGGATCACTTCAAGACAGAGATGAACAAAAAACTTGGAGATAGGGGTAGAGAAGGAAAAGAGAGGCAGAAATTGAAAGGGAGAACATAAAAACAGAGAGACAAAAAAAAAAAAAGGGAGAAAGAGACACAAGGAGAGAGACACACAGGAAGAAAGACAGAGAAACAAGAGAACCCATAGTCACGCAGACCCTGAAACTCAATTTCTTCATCCAGAAGCCATCCATCTATACCCAGGGCGGCACAGGAGCCGTGGGGCCGAGGCTGCGGGAGCAGGCGGTGAGAGAGCACTGCAGCACCGCCCACCGCTCAGCGGGCCCGATCCGCCGTCCTCGCATCTTCCGCCGTTGCCCGCCTGCGCCCGGAGCTAGAGGACCGCCCGGCCTTGCTCAGCGCACCCTACTGCCTCCCTCCAGGCGCCTTCTTGTCTGGCTCTGAGAATCGTCCTCAAAACCCAGGACTGGGGCTGGGGGCTGCGTTAGGGAGGTCGTGGGAAAGGATGGGCACCGGGTGGGTGCAGAAGAAGCGACTGTGTTTCGCAGTTAGCATGAGCTCACCTCCGGGCTCTGAGCTGGCAGGAGTAGAAAGCGGATCGCCCGGCTCCTGCCAGTGGCCGGATCGCAAAGGCAGTTTAGACGGTGCAAACAACTGCTCAGAGCAAATCACCTGGGGGCACGT
This sequence comes from Grampus griseus, assembly GCF_964374135.1. Taxonomy (NCBI): domain Eukaryota; kingdom Metazoa; phylum Chordata; class Mammalia; order Artiodactyla; family Delphinidae; genus Grampus; species Grampus griseus. The sequence goes on along the minus strand of NW_028133245.1, from coordinate 142,320 downwards.
CTGCGGGTGGCTTCTCCCCGCTTGAGGACAGTCCCCACGCCTTCCGCCCCATGCCCTCGCAGAGACAGGTTACAGGTCGGGAAATCCAACCCAAGCGAAATGGGCAATTCACGTCCAAATGTAGGTGAAGACCTAGCCTTCGGTTTAAGAACTGCCTCCCTAAGCTCTTCTCGAAATTTTCCAAGGGAGCTGCAGCTTGTCGGGCGGCTTGGGGCAGGGAAGCTGGAGAGTTGAGAAATGCCTACTTTCTAGGCGTCTTCTCATCTTTCATATTCCTTGCGCCTAAGTGGCTCTCACAGGAGCCCGGCACTTTTACAAGCCTGTTTTGGAACCATATTTCACTCTAATGCAAACCCATTTAAATCATCGTCTTGTTTTTCAGAGACTGTTTCTTGTCAATGCGGCCATAAATCCAGAATGTCAAGCCGGATGGAGTGGAGCGCGGACAGGGGAGAGATGGAAGGGAAATGAATCAAGCAGGGAAAGTACCTCCTCGGGTGAGGTGGGAGGGATTCGGCAGGATCTCCAGGGTGGAAATGAGCGAAGGCTGACCAGACCCCGCACCCCTGAAGTCCAAGCCAGCCTTCAGGATAAAGAGCGCGGGGAGCTACGGCGCGCTCTGCTCCGGAGGGGGCGCGCTCTGCTCCGGAGGGAGCGCTCCCTACCTGGAAAAGCCTCAGGATGTTGGCTACCATGATGGAGACCGAACTCCCCGAAGCCCCAATCACTCCAACTACTTTCTCGGGCTTGACGAAAACCGGAGGCTCGCCGTTGGTGCAGCACACTTCGGAGGTGTCCTTCTGGATGAGCGCCTGGACGAAAGTGAGCGACTGTTCGAGCGCATAAGTGTCCCTGGAACAAGTGTCCAGGATCCGCGCTCCCAGCGTCACGTTGGGCAGCAGGTTGGGATCGCTGTTGATCTGGTCCAGGGCGTAGAGTATCGCTTCCAACCTGTGGATCCCGTTCTCCCTCTTGATGTCGCCGCAGGGCACTCCGCTGGGACCCTTCGCGTGCACCGGGAACAGCTCCCCGAGGGTGACGTCCCCCTCGATCCGAATGGAGTACGGGGCGTACATCTCCTGGCCGCGCGCCGCCACCGCCAGCGCGCACAGAAGCCCCTCCAGCACGCAGCAGGGAAACTTCATCAAAGTCAGGGCGCGGAGCAGCTTCCCAGCTGGACCATGCTGCTTCCGCGGCTGCGGTGGTGGCGGCGGCACTCGAGGGGACGGTGGCGGGCTCGCCGGAGTCCTGGCCCCTTGGGGTGAGCTCCGCCGGGGAAGCCCAGGGTCTCCTGCGGGCGAGGAGGGTAGGGGCGCCCGGGGAAGGGCAGCCGGCGAGGGTGGGGGCTCCCGCGGCGCCTGCCAGCTTGGGGCGCCGTGCGCTCTCGAGTTCCCCGGCCAGCGCGCCGCGCTCGAGCTCGCACTCGGTGGCTAGCAGCTCGAGCTCTCCAACAGCCCAGCACTGGGGAGAGAGCGAGGATGGCTATCGCTTTAAATGCGCGTTCGGCTCCCTCTCCTCCTCCGCCCACTCCCTCCCACCCTCGCTCGCTCTCAGGCTCTCCCCACCCTTCCCAGCGCCCACCCTCCCCACGGTTTTGTTTCATCACGCAGGGAGGGGCTGCGTGCTGAGGTAAGGGGGGAGGGAATGGGTGGGCGGCTGCGGGGGGGGGGGTACCTCCGATTGGGAGTTTCGAGGTCCCCAGGGAATCGGGATTGCAGGTCGCAGGCGAAGGCTGAGCTCCTGCTTCGGTCTCACTGTAGAAGCCGCTCGCTCGCCCGCCTGCACCCACACGCACATTCTAGGCACAGGGTGGCATCAGCCCCGGACAGGGCGGTTCTAGCTGGGGCTGACTGCTTCCAACCCTGAGGTCCGGAGCCGGGGCTGTCAGCGCCCGGAGAATGCGAGGTAGTCGAAGGTGATGCCGCCAAGCGTGAAGGGTAGTAGGGAGACCCCAGTCTCTACTGCTAATTCGTCTGTGCCAGTTTTTCCTAAGAAAAACACACATACACACAGGAGCCTGATTTATGACCTAAAGAACCTTTACGCAGAGACTTCTCCGGGGCCAGGCACTGGGCTAGTCTGTAGGGAAAGACGCCAACAAGAAATGCTGGTAATGGAAATGCATCTTTGGTCTTCAGGAGTTACTGTGGCCGGAGCCGGATGGAGTAACCCTGGTCTCCAGTAAATCTGTGGCGGATTCGCTCCTTTTCTTCCTTTCATCGCGAGAGATGGAACAACTGAGAACTCTGCAGAGCGCACTTTCTTCTCTGGCGCTGACAGGCTCCCTCCTGCTCATTTCCAGAGATGCTTTTGGGCTGATGTCAGGTTTCCTCGGGTAGGAAATAGCAAGAAAGAGGTGACAGTAGGAGGAGCAGACAGAAATCTCCCCATCGATCCAGTGATCCATTCTTTTTTTTTTTTTTTTCTGGCTGAAGATTTGGGGGGTTTGGGGAGTGGAATCAGGATGCCAGAGCAGACTGTAGTGCAGTTAGGAAGCTGTTTTTCAAAGGTGTCCCCTCCTGCAGGTCCAGCCCAAACTTGGCCCATTAAAGCAACAAGTGGCCCTAGTTCCTACACAAGGAAGGGCAATGTATCTGCCCTTGGTGCCCACGTGTACTGCTTATGGTGGTCTCTACTCTTGCTGAGCCTTTCTGTTGGAGTGCAGCGAAACAGTCTTATACAGAATTGAGGGCGCAGAGAAAACCAAAACAAGACTATACTTTCTGTTGTAATGTTAGTGTACTAAAGAAAAATGTCCTTGCACATAAACAAAACAACACACACACACCCTTAAAAAGTCAGAAGTTGGGAAGTTGGTTGTCTCTTCCACCAACCACCTGTATGACCTTGGCACTTCTGTTCCTGCGCCTGAGTTTTACTTTGCCCATCTGTAAAATGATGAAATTGAATTGAATGTTTTACAGGTTAACTTTTAACTTTCAAATCCTCTGTTGAAATAGGCCATGCACCTTTGGCCATGGTGTTCTTTTTAGACCAATATCCTTTGTTGCTTTATGTGTAGGGCACCCGTTTTTTGATACCCAAACAACACTTCAGACGTTTCCTGGTACAGAGGATTTTTTTTTTCTTGTTGACCACCCATTTATCTTCCTTCTAGGGAGAGTCCAGTCCATCATTTTCTTTTCAGACATGCCCCTCCTCCAGGTTTCAATACTTAAGGTTTGAGGAGGAAAAAAAACCTTCTGGCTACAGTGTTCTAGGAAGGGAATAGAGGCTAACAAGAGTTATGCAGGGCTAATCCCTGGACTTCTGCTGGAGTAACGAGGTTGATGACATAGGGTTACCACTGTCCAATAGACAATCCGTGCCGGAGTTAAAAGAAAAAGGAGCCTCCTTCCTCTAAATGCTTTATGTATATCTTTTGGACAATGTTACACTATTTGATTTTGTAAACACATACCATTTTACTGCCATCTTCAAGAAAAGTGGTGTAAAAACTACGCGAAGCTACCCCTGTATACAATGTGATCATCAATCACTCATAGATGTGATGCCCTGCTATATAAGTGCACACCTTGTGCAACCTTATGCTGTGATGCGCCCGCCCCTTCCAGCCAGCCCTGGAGCTGCGAGCGCATAAGCCCGCAGCTGTGCCAGAAGCTCCCACATAAACAGGGAAATATTTGAATCCCATAATGAGAGATACCAGAGAGGAGAAAAGGCAGAGAGAAGAAGGGGTGGGGAAGAGAGAAAGGGACCTGGTTAAAACATGTGAACTCCTGGATCCACATGTGCCTGAAAGATTGCCTCTTTTTTTTCAATTATAAAGTATTTTATTTTTGTTGTTTGAAGTCAAAATATCCTCTTGTAACTCACCTATTCTGCTATTCAATACATTGGATCAAAAGGCTGGAACAAGTGAAATAGATATCCTGTTAAGGCAGCATTAGCTAATTTGGAAAGGGGGAAAGAAGCAAAGCAATAGAAAGGCATCCTTGGGAACACAAATACTGTGATCCTAGTATTTAGGCATCAGTACCTCAGGCTATATTTGATAGAGACTGTATCCTTATTTAGTTTTTAATTTAAAGCTATTTAGTAGGCACTTGGTGCCAAAAAATATATTTGAAGAGCTGTGTTACAAGTAATAACACTTGAGTTTTCACCTGCCCATGTGAAGATCTATGTTCTCCTCTTCCATTTCCAGGTCACAGTTTGCAATTGCTCAACAAATAGTTCTTGGCTGACTGTTGAATGTTGCCTTATTCTGTGTTCTCTCTTTGCTTTACTCATTCTCCCCAAACATCTGGCAGCAATCATTATCTTCTTTTTGTTGCAGTCATCTGTGTGCATGTTTTATTTCCCTTGCTAAGCTGGAAGATCCTTGAGGGTAAGGGACTAGGTATTATAAGGGGCTAGGTATTATTTATCTTTTTACCTCGGACAATGTTCAGAATGGTGTTTTGTACCTAAGAAGCACTCATGTGTTGAATGAATCAGAATTGGTTTGCCATTCCTCACTGCCTTTATCTCACAATAACAGAAACATAAAGTGGGCAGAGCAGAAACGACAGCAAATAAATTGTCCTCTTAGTCACAGAATGCAATTTCTAGAACTTAAAGAATAATTAGTAGATTTTGAAATAATTTTGTTTTACAAAAATTTCGTAAGATTGAAATACTCTAACCTTAAAGCTCTTGATCAACTCTAAAGGAGGGCTTTAATTGGCTCTTCCTGAGTCAAGTGTTTATTCCTGGGCCGATAACTGGGGCCATTGTCATAATAGAAAGTGTGATTTGTTACCAGAGAAAGAGGAAAGTGACGCTGGGCTTGCAAGATATTTATATCTTCAGCCAGAGTGCATAGGATCTGGAACTTAATTGATGACGCAGTATTTGTTTGAGATTATATGAATGAAAAATCTTTGTGTAAGAGTGATTAATCTAAAACTTGGCCAGTCATTGTCCTAGTGTCATATTAAATTGCAGGAGAATCTAGTTTTAGGCACAAAGATCATAAATATAAAATGTGTTCCCAGGCTTGGTTCTGTGTAGTCAGTAATCTATACTCACCCAGTCATTAATAAAAATGAAAGTTAAGGACTCAGTCCTAACTTATATGCTTAGCATTGTATTTTGTTAACAATCTCAGTTTTATTTTCTTTGTTCTCCCCTGTCCATCATCTTCTGCAGAATATAATGTCTCCACTTTCAATTCCCTGTCTATTTAAATCCAATTTGTAATTTATAAAGTTGTCCTCCTTAAGGGCTGTTGCTTCTGCCAGAATAATGTACTCTGACCATTATTATACTCTTCCATCTTTCATGTAGGTCTCCATCCATAGGTTTTGTTTTCATAGCTTTTTTTTTTTTTGGCGGTACGCAGGCCTCTCACTGTTGTGGCCTCTCCCGACATGGAGCACAGACTCCGGATGCGCAGGCTCAGCGGCCATGGCTCACAGGCCCAGACGCTCTGCGGCATGTGGCATCTTCCCGGACCGGGGCACGAACCCGTGTCCCCTGCATCGGCAGGCAGACTTTCAACCGCTGTGCCACCAGGGAAGCCTGAAGAAATCAAAATCTTTACAGACAAGCAAAAGCTACAAGAATTCAGCACCAGCAAACCAGCTTTATAACAAATGCTAAAGGAACTTCTCTAAGTGGGAGACACAAGAGAAGAAAAACACCCACAAAAACAAACCCAAATTAATTAAGAAAATCGTAATAGTAACATACATATCAATAACCACCTTGAATGTAAATGGATTAAATGCCACAAACAAAAGACACACACTGGCTGAATGGATACAAAAACAAGATCCTTATATATGCTGTCTACAAGAAACCCATATTGGACGTAGGGACACATACAGACTGAAAGTGAGGGGATGGAAAAGGATATTCCATGCAAATGAAAATCACAAGAAAGATGGAATAGCAATACTCATATTAGAAAAAATAGACTTTGAAATAAAGACTGTTACAAGACATAAGGAAGGGCACTATATAATGATGACGGGATCAATCCAAGAAGAAAACATAACAATTATAAATACTTATGTACCCAACATAGGAGCACCTCAATACATAAGGCAAATGCTGACAGCCAAAAAACAGGGAAAATACAGTAACACAATAATAGTGGGGGACTTTAACACCCCACTTACACCAACAGACAGATCATACAGACAGAAAATAAATAAGGAAACACAAGCTTTTAAATAACACAATGGACCAGAGAGACTTAACTGATATTTTTAGGACATTCCACCCGAAAGTAGAAGAATATACTTTCTTCTTGATTGCACATGGACTGTTCTCCAGAATAGATCACACCTCGGGTCACAAGTCAAGTCTTGGAAAATTCAGGAAAACTGAAATCACATCAAGCATATTTTCCAATCACAACGCTATGAGATTAGAAATCAATTACAGGAAAAAAAAACAACAGTAAAAAACACAAATATATGGAAGCTAAACAGTGCACTGCTAAATAACCAACAGATCACTAAAGAAAACAAAGAGCAATTTTAAAAAATACCTTAAAACAAATGACAATGAAAACACCTATAGGACAGAAAACCTATAGGACAGAACCTATAGGACAGAACCAAAACCTATAGGACAGAAAAAGCAGCTCTAAGAGGGATATTCATAGCAATTCAAGCTCACCTCAAGAAACAAGAAAAATCTCAAATAAACAATCTAACCTTAAACCTAAAGCAATTAGAAAAAGAAGAACAAAGAAAACCCAAAGTTAGTAGAAGGAAAGAAATCATAAAGATGAGAGCAGAGATAAATGAAATACAAATGACAAAAACAATAGCAAAGATCAATAAAATTAAAAGTTGGTTCTTTGAGGAGATAAAAAAAATTGATAATACTTTAGCCAGACTCATCAAGAAAAAAAGGGAGAGGACTCAAATCAATAAAACTAGAAAGGAAAAAGGAGAGATAACAACCGACACCGCAGAAATACAAAAGATCAAAAGAGACTACTACAAGCAACTATATGCCTATAAAATGGACAACCTGGAAGAAATGGACAAATTCTTGAAAAATTACAACCTTCCAAGATTGAACCAGGAAAAATTAGAAAATATAAACAGACCAATCATAGGTAATGAAATTGAAACTATAATTAAAAACCTTCCAACAAACAAAAGTCCAGGACCAGATGCCTTCACAGGCAAATTCTAACAAACATTTAGAGAAGAGTTAAAACCTATCCTTTAAAACTCTTCCAAAAAATTGTGGATGGAGGAATAATACCAAACTCATGCCACAAGGCCAGCATTACCCTGATACCAAAACCAGATAAAGATATCACACAAAAAAGAAAATTATAGATCAATATGACCAATGAAAATAGATGCAAAAATCCTCAACAAAATACTAGCAAACAGAATCCAAAAACACATTAAAAGGATCATACACCATGATCAAGTGGGACTTATCCCAGGGATGCAAGGATTCTTCAATATATGCAAAAGAATCAATGTGATACACCATATCAACAAATTAAAGAATAAAAACTATATGATCATCTCAAAAGATGCAGAAAAATCTTCTGACAAAATTCAACACCTATTCAAGATAAAAGCTCTCCAGAAAGTGAGCATAGAAGGAACCTACCTCAACATAACAAAAGCCATATATGACAAACCCACAGCAAACATCTTTCTCAGTGGTGAAAAACTGAAAGCATTTCCTCTAAGATCAGGAACAAGACAAGGATGTCCTCTCTCGCCACTATTATTCAACATAGTATTGGAAGTCCTAGGCACAGCAATCAGAGAAGAGAAAGAAATAAAAGTAATACAAGTTGGAAAGAAAGTAAAACTGTCACTGTTTGCTGATGACATGATACTATACATAGTATCATGCAGATGATGGAGCAAGGTAAAAACACAGCAGATGATGCAGCAAGGTAAAAACCCACCAGACCTAACAAATGAAGAGGAAACAGGCAGTCTACCTGAAAAAGAATTCAGAGTAATGATAGTAAAGATGAGCCAAAATCTTGGAAATAGAATGGAGAAAATACAAGAAACATTTAACAAGGACCTAGAAGAACTAAAGAGCAAACAAACAATGATGAACAACACAGTAAATGAAAATAAAATACTCTAGAAGGAATCAGTAGCAGAATAACTGAGGAAGAAGAACAGATAATTGACCTGGAAGATAAAATGGTGGAAATAACTACTGGAGAGAAAAATAAAGAAAAAACGAATGAAAAGAACTGAGCACAGTCTCAGAGACCTCTGGGTCAACATGAAAACACCAACATTCGAATTATAGCAGTCCCAGAAGAAGAAGAGAAAAAGAAAGGGACAGAGAAAATATTTGAAGATATTATAGTTGAAAACTTCCCTAATATGGGAAAGGAAATAGTTAATCAAGTCCAGGAAGCACAGAAAGCCCCTTACAGGATAAATCCAAGGAGAAACATGCCAAGACACATATTAATCAAACTATCAAAAATTAAATACAAGGAAAAAATATTAAAAGCTGCAAGGGAAAAACAACAAATAACACAGAAGGGAATCCCCATAAGATTAACAGATGATCTTTCAGAAGAAACTCTGTAAGCCAGAAGGGAGTGGCAGGACATATTTAAAGTGATGAAGGAGAAAAACCTACAACCAAGATTACTCTGCCCAGCAAGGATCTCATTCAGATTTAACAGAGAAATTAAAACCTTTACAGACAAGCAAAAGCTAAGAGAATTTAGCACCACCAAACCAGCTTTACAACAAATGTTAAAGGAACTTCTCTAAGCAGGAAACACAAGAGAAGGAAAAGACCTACAATAATAAACCCAAAACAATTAAGAAAATGGGAATAGGAACACACATATCAATAATTACCATAAAGGTAAATGGATTAAATGCTCCAACCAAAAGACACAGACTGGCTGAATGAATACAAAAACAAGACCCATATTTATGCTGTCTACAAGAGACCCACTTCAGACCTAGGGACACACACAGACTGAAAGCGAGGGAATGGAAAAAGATATTCCATGCAAATGGAAATCAAAAGAAAGCTGGAGTAGCAATTCTCATATCAGACAAAAGAGACTTTAAAACAAAGACAAGAGACAAAGAAGGACACTACATAATAATCAAGGGATCAACCCAAGTAAAATATATAACAATTGTAAATATTTATGCACCCAACAAAGGAGCACCTCAATACATAAAGCAAATACTAACAGCCATAAAAGGGGAAATCGACAGTAACACAATCATAGTAGGGGACTTTAACACTCCACTTTCACCAATGGGCAGATCATCCAAAATGAAAATAAATACAGAAACACAAGCTTTAAATGATACATTAAACAAGATGGACTTAATTGATATTTATAGGACATTCCATTCAAAAACAAGAGAATAAACATTCTTCTCAAGTGCTCATGGAACATTCTCCAGGATAGATCACATCTTGGGTCACAAATCGAGCCTTGGTAAATTTAAGAACATTCAAATTGTATCAAGTATCTTTTCCAACCACAACGCTATGAGACTAAATATCAATTGCAGGAAAAAATGTGCAAAAAATACAGACACATGGACGCTAAACAGTACACTACTAAATAACCAAGATATCACTGAAGAAATCAAAGAGGAAATTAAAAAATACCTAGAAACAAATGACAATGAAAACATGATGACACAAAAACCTATGGGATGCAGCAAAATCAGTTCTAAGAGGGAAGTTTCTATCAATACAATCCTACCTTAAGAAAGAAGAAACATCTCAAATAAACAACCTACATATAAATGAATGAAATTAGAACACTCCCTAAAACCATATACAAAAATAAACTCAAAATGGATTAAAGACCTAAATGTAAGGCCAGACACCATCAAACTCTTAGAGGAAAACATAGGCAGAACACTCTATGACATAAATCACAGCAAGATCCCTTTTGACCCACCTCCTAGAGAAATGGAAATAAAAACAAAAATAAACCAATGGGACCTAATGAAACTTCAAAGCTTTTGCACAGCAAAGGAAAACATAAACAAGACGAAAAGACAACCCTCAGAATGGGAGAAAATATTTGCAAATGAAGCAACTGACAAAGGATTAATCTCCAAAACATACAAACAACTCAAGCAGCTCAATATCAAAAAAACAAGCAACCCAATCCAAAAATAGGCAGAAGACCTAAATAGACATTTCTCCAAAGAAGATATACAGATTGCCAACAAACACATGAAAGGATGCTCAACATCACTAATCATTAGAGAAATGCAAATCAAAACCACAAGGAGGTATCACAGCACACTGGTCAGAATGGCCATCATCAAAAAATCTACAAACAATAAATGCTGGAGAGGGTGTGCAGAAAAGGGAATCCTCTTGTACTGTTGGTGGGAATGTAAATTGATACAGCCACTACAAAGAACAGTATGGAGGTTCCTTAAAAACCTAAAAATAGAACTACCATATGACCCAGCAATCCCACTACTGGGTATATACCCTGAGAAAACCATAATTCAAAAAGAGTCATGTACCAAAATATTCATTGCAACTCTATTTACAATAGTGAGGATATGGAAGCAGCCTAAGTGTCCATCAACAGATGAATGGATAAAGAAGATGTGGCGCATATATATATACATGGCATATTACTCCACCATAAAAAGGAACGAAATTGAGTTATTTGTAGTGAGGTGGATGGACCTAGAATCCATCATGCAGAGTGAAGCAAGTCAGAAAGAGAAAAACAAATACCGTATGCTAATACATATATATGGAATTTTAAAAAGCCATACTGATGAACCTAGTGGCAGGGCAGGAATAAAGATGTAGACATAGAAAACGGATTTGAGGGCACAGGGGAGGGGGCAGGCGATGCTGGGATGAAGTGAAAGAGTAGCACTGACATATATACACTACCAAACGTAAAATGGGTGGCTAGTAGGAAGCTGCTGCATAGCACAAGGAGGTCAGCTTGGTGCTTTGTGACGACCTAGAGGGGTGGGATAGGGAGGGTGGGAGGGAGGCTCAAGAGGGAGGGGATATGGGGATATATGTATACATATAGCTGATTCACTTTGTTGTACAGCAGAAACTAACACAACATTGTAAAGCATTTATACTCCAATAAACATGTGAAAAAAAAGAAAATATGGGGCAATCTAAATAAATTATGTAAATTATAGGTTGCGCAGGGATCTGGAGAAAACAATGGCAGTGGTACACAATCCCTGTCATTCAGACAATTCTGCTCTTGGTATCGGTAGGCAGGAGTGTTAGGTATGTGAAAACATGATGCAAGAACACATGCTAACATGTAAAGGAGGCCAGGATTCATCCCTGTGAATGGAGGTGTTCAGAGACATTACTATGCATTCACATGAGGCATATTTGGGAAAAGGGAGATCGCTTTGGCCAAAACAGAGTTAGTAAACCAGAAGCAAACTGTAACTGATCCTAACAAAGTGAACAGTAATGGTGGAAATATCAGCAGAGGCTAAATTATGAGGCGCTTTGAATATTAACTTTAGACTTGCTTATATAGTTACAAACGCTCATGGTATATGTCATTTTTTTCTTTCAACTTTGCATATAAAAGTGATACAAGCTCCTAATGAAAATTGCAATCAGTAATTAAATGTATAAATTTTTAAAAATCTATTTACATTTATTTCTAAGAGGTAGCTGTTTTAATAAAATAGGGTATAGCCTTCCAAACTTTGTCTGTACATACAGATGTACATATGTAAACACATACTTATTTTCTCAACTAAATTGTGTATCTACTCTAAAATCCCTCATAGCTTGCTTTCTTCTTTGACAATCCATCTTGGGGATTTTTCTATGTTAAGCCAGGTAGATTTATCTCTTTTAATAGTTACATAGTATTCTACTTTGCAGATACAGCATTATTGATTCAACCAAGCCCCTGTTGATTGGCATTTGAGTTCACTGATGATTTTGAATAGACAACAAAAACTTTAAAGAAAAGAAACTGTTTAAATATAACCATTAAAATATCTCACATACTAAGAGTGGTAATTGTTCTTTGATCTAGAATAAAACATCCTATTGCACAGATGAGCTGTCCACTCTGAACATCCATACAGACTTGTATAGAATAATGTTAAAAATTTAAAGCAATGTGCCAGAAGATGATTTACAGAAGGAATCTTTAACTTTTTTCTAATCATAGATTTCCTCTAAAAATCAGATCAAAATCTGATTGTAGTATTTTACATTCAACTTCAGGGGCTGAACGTTTGAAATTTATAAGTGGAGAACATCATGTATTATAGAGAGCCAGGACTCCAGATAGTGAAAATAGCTGATTATTGCAAGTGCTTAATTATGGTAGCAACAATTAGAATAAGGGGGAAAAGACTGATGAGATATCAAGGAAAACTATCAATATAGCTTGATAACTAATTGCACAAGAAGAGTAAAGGGGAGTGTATACTCAAAAGCGGTTTCAAGGTTCTGATTTGGGGTGAAATAATGATGGTTTTAATTGTCACTTGACAACTTTTTCACATTAGAAAGAAGATAGAAAGAAAGACAGAAAGACAGGAAAAGGAAGGAAGGGTGGGAGGAAGGGAGGGAGGGAAGGAGGAAGGAAGGGAGGGAGGAAGAAAGAGAAGAAAGAAAGAAAGAAAGAAAGAAAGAAAGAAAGAAAGAAAGAAAGAAAGAAAGAAAGAAAGAAAGAAAGAAAGAAAGAAAGTAAAAGAAAGAAAGGAGGGAGGGAGGGAGGGAGGGAGGGAGGAAGGAAGGAAGAAAAGAAAAGAATACCTCTAATGTCACTTGGTCAAGAAAAGTGGGAAATGTAGTTACATGATTAAGGCAAATTCATATTAAAAGAACCAGGACCCTACAAGAATCTGATACAAAGGGGTAATACTACTACACTGAACGGAAAGACTTCCCTTCCAAGGAGACACTTTTATTTACCTAAAATATCAAGATGAAATAGAATCCTCTTCTAACAAGTACTGTGAACCATTAGGTTTCAGGGAAGTCAAACAAAGACAGTCCTACAAACAAAACCTGCATTCTTTGAAGGAAGTGTAAACTGAGACAAGCTGAAAAGAAACCATTTCACTGATCTCAGGGTATCAATAATTCACAGGTAATGATCAATAACTGGCCACCCTAGTTGATCTGTAAATCAAAGCTGTACCACACAGCACTCCATTGCTCTTCATCAACATTTTTATACATTATAATGCAACTTTTACTCTGTGCTTTCAATAATCAAATCTGCCGATATGAGATCTGGTTGTAGTTTCTAAGAACAGAAACCCATGGTGGTTCTAAATTATTAAATGCAATTTTAAAATGCAAAAGGTTCATTTTTCTTCATCCAAAAAAACCCTTACCTACCATGTTGATAGCAAAATGGATGGTATTAAAGTTACAAACTAATGATTAAAATCACAAAAGCAGATAGAATGGACCTGATTCTGGTTGTTATGAGGAGAATGTTAAGGAGATGGGGCATGGAGGGCTTTAGAGTTTATGGCTCATCACCATTTGTTGGGAACAAGCAATCAATAGGGTATATGACTCTGACAAAGATGGGAAACATTTTGAGCCATTATTTTCACCCTCTCTCACAGATGAACGGGATATGAGCAAAGAAGTGTGGACTTGTATATTTTCCAATGACTTACAAATTTAATAAAAAAGAAAGAACATCCATTGATCCTTTTTATGGTCCTAAAGTATGGATGTTCATAGAAAGAATTGTAAGAAATAAAGCATCACATCTTTACTCACTACTTTAACTGCATGCTTCTAACGGCACATTTGTTTGAATCAATTTTTAGACTGCTATTTCTTTTAGTAGTATTTCCCTCCCTCACTAGCAAGATTCACTATGGAAAAATATTAACTATTTCTCAAGCACATGCTATATTATAGTATGAAAAGTCTCCAAAGGTGTTTTGGGGGGTAGAAATTGGTTTAAACCCAGCATGTCTTATCCTATCCAATTGCTCTTCCTTACCTCCCACTAACTCATAAAGTCAGCAATGAGGTAATAAGAGCTGCACCCAGAAAGCTTTCTCCCAAAACTGTCATTAGGCTATCTAGTAGAGCAGGTCATATGGTACATGTCCTCACATCTTTTGGAGACAACAATTAAAATACCCTCAGAACAAGAGAAATAGGCTTGTGTTTTGAGAGCAATCTTTTGTTTGAGATTAAATTACAGAACCCACCCAGTAAAGGCAATTTCAGTGTAAGCAAACTGAAGTTTGGTGACCTTTTCCAGGTGTCTGAGGTACCACAGGGCACTTCTGATAGCTGGGGCAGGGGGCGGGGGCAGGTCAATGTAATACTGTGATGCTAGAGAACTGTCCACAATACCACCCTTTCTTCTGACACCATCTAAAGAGTCTGGGCATTTCCCTAATCACCCTCACTTTTGACACAAATTACAAGTTCAGAGATCCCCAAGACCACCCGCAAGTTCGATAATTTTCTAGAAAAACTAACAAATATCACTGAAAGCTATTATACTCATGGCTATAGCCTATTACAATGAAAGAATACCAATTAAAATCAGACAAAGGAAAATATGCAATTGGTAGACTTTAGAAGGTCTCCAAACATGGATCATCCAGCTGTCCTTTCCTGGTGAAGTCATGGACAGTGTTAATTCCTCTCATCAATGACGTGTGCTAATAGACATGAAGAATTTGCATTCAGGAAAGCTCACCTAAGCTTTGGTTTCTAGAGTTTTAACTGGAGCTTCGTCACAGACCCAGTTGACTGTCTCCTGGAGGAGTTGGTCGGGGTTATTCTATAAAGACATTATTAAGAAACTGACAAAATTGAAAGATGCACTGTAGATTAAAGGATTATATTCATGTAAATTTATAAAGTTGATAACTGTACTATGATGTGAAAATGTAAGGATAACCCTATTCTTAGGAAACACACACTGACATATTTAGGGATAAAGGGTCAAACTATTATACATGTGTAACTTACCCTAAAATAGCTCAAAATATGTGCATATGTATATATGTATATATATAATTACTTACATATATACTCTGTGTGTTTATATAGCTACACATATATACATATATGTGTGTATGTATGTGGTGTGTGTATGTCATGTATATGTGTGTGTATATATATATATATATATACACACAAAGACATATATATGTTATAACATGTTATAATATATATGTTAGAGAGAGAAAGATGGAGAAAAACAGGAGGAGAGAGAGAGGGAGATAAAGAATAGATGGCAAAGCAAATTGGCTAGAGTGTTAAGACAGGTAAAGCTGGGTAGTCTGTGTAAACAATGGTTTTTCTTCACACTATTTTTATTATTGCAAATTTTGTAAATTTGAAACTACTTTGAAATAGTAAAAAAATAGTGAAAAAAAACCCATCTAAAACTGAACAGAAAACACTGCTCCACTTCCAATCCTGTTTCAAGATGAGGCAACAAAACATTCTTGTATGAGTGAGGCTTTCAGTTGCAGGTAATGCTGAAAACTCAAAGGAGCTCACACACTAAATGGAAATAATAGAGAACAGGAGAAATGTCAGGCACTCTGAATCTATGGATTCCAACTATGTCACACAACTCCATCTCTGTCTTTCTTAAATCCATTTTCCTCTTTGTTATCTTCACCCTTTCAGATACTCGAAATCCTTGTGGTAATAAAGGTGTTCCCCAATGACTCTTAGATTCAAGTGATTCTTACAGCTAGTGATTGCAGCAAAAAGATTCAACATATTTCCTAATAATTCCAGAAGAAATAAAAATTAAAACGAATTCTCTAGGTTTTCAATGGTTTTGCATGTATTAAACACGGAGGATTAAGCACTATGGACAGTGTGTGGTACTCTGATTGGCCAGGTCTGAGTCACATGACCACCTGTGAGCCATGGGGGGTGGGGACTGTGGGTGTCAAGCATGCAGAAACCACCTGATTGAGAGATGGAAGAGTGGTTCCCAAAAGAAAATAAGGAGTTCTGTTACTATACAAGAATAGGCAAATAATAAAATAAGAAAATCCCCATGACCACCATTCAATGAACTTTACTATACTATCACACTTCATGTTCCCCTACCTCTTAACACCTTTCCACACAGCAGCATCTTTTGTTGAATCTGAGAAAGAGGTTTTGTATCACAAGGCTGCCCACAGTGAGTGCTCAGGGTCTACTTACACATTCAGTAAAGACCCACTCTGTGAACACAGTAGGCTCAGGGCTATAGGGGTTGGCACTGCAGGAGCTGAGGAGTAGGCCAGCCATTAACTCCACAGGCAGAAGCACTTGAACAGTTCTTCCCGGTGAAATTTATGACATTCACGAATCCACAAGCACTCAGATTTTTCCTCTTACATGGGCAATCTATAAAACCAAACATTCTGGATGAGACCTGCAGGTAGTTTATTTCAATTGAAAGTTGTATTCATTTTAACATGTATTAAATTTATCACACAATGAATGCATAATATATGAATATTTAATGAGCATTCAAAATATATTTAAACTATCAAATATTCATGAATAAATAACCATATACTACCAGAAAAACAGAATACATTTGCCAAGAGAGTTGATATCCTTTATTTGGGGGACTGTGATATTCATCTCAATACTATAAGGATATAAACTGATTTAAACAAAAACAACTTTTTGAACTTAATGTTATCAATGAAAAAAAAATGTTGCCTTCCATATCAGTAAACAAAGGATGTTGCAACCTCAAGCCATTACATTACAGCAGCCTGAGGGTGAGCCCTGAGGGAACTCGGGATAGAAACAGGATGCCTGCCATCTACCAGTCAACTGCTACAGCCACCCCCTGAAGGTGCATCCTGAGGACACTCAGGATGAGAAAGCACAGGACTGGCCCCAGATAGCTGAGATGCATATCAAAGGAATAATCTCAATGAGCCCTGATGTTTGCATGTTCCCATACACAGAAAAGCACTAAATTCCTTAACTTGAGATACCTGGCTTTCTTTAATTAACAGTAATCTTTTCACATTCAAACTGCCTGGTCTTTGTTGCAAAGTCCTGTATATCCTGGCTTCTCCCTTACCTCTTCTGAGCGGTCTCTCAGAGCTATCTGAGATGCTGTGTTCCCAGCTGAAGTCCTCAATTTTGTCCACCAAATAAAACATAATTCTCAACTTTTAGGCTGCACATTTTTTTCAGTTGACAATGTTAACATGACACTTCTGTCAGATAAAAAATGATTTAAAAACAATCCTTGTAGAGTCTATTATTTGCTGTCAGCAAAGCCAAAGACTTGGTTCTCAGCTAACTAGTCCAAAGGAGAATCTAGTAAAATAGCTTTCTAAATGAAGAAGCACCAACTCTAACCTGCAGTGCAATAATGTGTTTCTTCTTTCTACAAGAGAGCACGTAAAATGAAATCTCTACCTAAATGCCAGTCATATGATAAGAGTCACTGGCTTTATAAAAGTAATTGTCCAAATACAAGATAATTTTTTATGTCACTATCCATCCAGAACGAGGGAAACAAAATTATTCCTATCTCCAATTAAAATATTTTTTGTCTCAAACATTTCATATGAAAGTCCACAAAACAACAGGGTGTAAGTGGTAAAAAGATAAATAAATAAAAATAAACAAAAAATTTGTGGTTAAAAAAAAAGGCAAATTTTCCCACATCACAATTAGAGCCATGTTTAGTTTTCCTCTGTCTGTAACTACAAAATTAAAGTATATATTCCTGCTTTCCTTTTCTCCCTTTTAGCTAAGCTCTGGGGCAGTAAACAGGTATATTTGTGGAACTAGGGAAGTATGGGAAAAAATGACCAATCTTTGATATTTTTCTGGCCAGTTCCCATATCCCATATCCTGAAATTAATATTTCACCTGCTGCTCCGTTCTACATCTCTGCAAGACTTCAGAAAGATGCTCACTGATCACTTCTAGAATGGAGATACAGGGTGAAAAGAGAAGGATAGAAAACGTCTGACAGCTGTGATTTGCTACAAATGGAATGGTGGCTCATCCAGAAGAGATTAAATAATTTCAATTCAATAAATACTTATTTTACTAGACCTATCACTTATATGCTATGTTCAAAGTCCCCTTGTAGCTAAACAATGCATTTGCTCAGGCAAAGGATACCAAGCTACTCTATAACCTGGTTTACTTATTTCATGGGTTGAGTCATAATCTAAAATTATTTTGATTACATAAATATATGTTTGTATCTTCCACACAAGCTATGCCCTGTAAATGCAGAATCTTGTCTGTTTTGTCCTCTCCTTTCCCCTGGGTGCCTGTCACCTAGTGGATGCTCAGTAAATATTTGTTGATTAAATGAAGATAAGGTGTTTAAGAATTAGGGTTTACCAATAGCTTTAATAAGTCACCCCCACCTCTCAGTGGCTTAACCCCAAAATAGATTTACTCCTGGGTCACATAAGAGTCCAAAGCAAGTCAGTGGGGATGGTAGATACCGGATCATCCTCAACATACAGCTGCTGATTTTTTTTGTTTTTTAGGAAATGACATCCAGCTGGCAGATGCAGGGGGTGGGGGAGCAGAGAGAGAGAGAGAGAGAGTTAAAGGCACTCCCTCTGTTAAATTATCTAGGCAGAAGCAACACATGTCACTTGTGATTTTTATGTAGAAATATAGTGACTGAAACTTGAATAAGGGTTTCTTAGAAATAAAATAACCCAAATTAAAAAAATTGTGTTTTGAAATTGAAACTATATTATTTTTATGCACTCATATATAAGGACTTTTTCAGGCAAGTTTTTGCTCCATTTAAAATAAATTTGATGGAAATTCTCACGGTTCAATGCCCCCCAAAACAATCATACTCTACCTTTTAATATGAGAAGGGTTCTATTTACTGAATACAATTATCCTCTATTAATACAACACTGTTTAATTGCTTATATTATAATCAGCATTTCTGACATAGAATAACACAATAATTTTGTTTCTAATAACAACTTAAAATTACTTTGCATGATTACAGTAGTTTCCCTTATTTATTTCATTATTGGCATCAATTATAAGAAAGGTTCATGGTAAGTCCAATAAAATGTGAATCCTAAATTTCAGAACCTAAACTCCAATATGTTTCAACCATACTGTGGTATTCCTAAAAGGTTTCATATTAAAAAAAGTAAGATAGATTTACAAAGTAATGTTTTAAAGTCCTATAATTTTTAGAGGACACTCACATATTACTTCATATGATCCTTACCAAAAGCTTGGCATATACAGGTGGAACTTTTTTTCATGTGTCCATCTTAAAAATTAGGAAAGTGAGTATGCAGTTGGTCCAGTGACTGAGGTGATCTTCCCCTCTGCTCCCTACCTAAGAATAGGAAATTCTCTCCTCAAGAAAATACAGTTGACCCTGGAACAATGTAGGGGTTAGAGACGCTGACTCCCTGTGCAGTCAAAAATCCACATATAACTTTATGGTCGGCCCTTCTCATCTGTGGTTCTGAATCTGAGGATTCAACCATCCACAGATCATGTAGTACTGTATTACTTATCGAAAAAAAAAATCCATGTATAAGTGGATCTGTGCAGTTCAAACCCAGGTTGTTCAAAGGGCAACTGTAATGTCATTCAGATTCTCTACAACTTGTCATATCCCAAATCTGGTATTCACTGACGAACAACCAAGACTACCAAGAAAAGGAGAATTAGAATAAAAAACAAAACAGAATCAGAATCATAGATGACCTAAACATTAAATTTCATACATATTTTGGTAAATATTATCAAGTTCAAGAAAATAGATGACAAGGTGAAGAATTTAACTTGACAACTAGAAACTATAAACTGATTGAAGTTGAACTGATAGAATTAAAAATTATACGAAATTTAAAACTCGGTAGTGGATTGGACACAGGTAAAGAGAGGTAAGTGAACTGGAAGATAGAGTAGTAACAATATTAAGACTAAAGCACGGGAAACGAAAAGAATAAAAAGGACACAAAAGTGCATTTGAGACATATGGGCCACAGTAAACATTTTTATCATATGTGTAAACTGGAGTCCAAAGAAAAAAGGAGACCGAGATTGGGGTGAAAACAATATTTCAGAAATGTTAACAGCTGAGAGTTCTCTAAAACTAAAAAGAATATATGGAGCCATAAATTCAATAAGCACTAAAAAAACGCAACAAGAACAAATACAAAGAAAACCACACCTAAGATCACCACAGTACAATTCATGAATGGCAAAGAAAAACATGACATCTTAGAAGCAGCCAGACGAAAAAGAGAGAGATTACTTTCAAAGGAACAATAGGATTAAGATTACAGCTTACTTCTCAGTGAAACTGAATGGATACTAGAAAATAATGGAATAACATTTTTAAGTGCTAAAGAAAAGAACTTCCCATTGGGAATTCTAGAGGCAGAGAAAATGTTGTTTGGAAGGAAAGATGAAATAAAGAAATTTGCAGACAAAAAAAATTTAGAAAATATTTTCTCATCAGAACTGACTGAATTAAATTATAAAGGGAGACCTGCAGGCAGAAGGAAGATTATCACAGATGAAAATAAGGACTTTATAAAGAATTATGTATAACAGAAAGGATAAATAAGTGGATAAACCTAAATAAAATCTAACCGCACAAAAGAGTAATAATAAAATATATGAAAAATTAGAATGCATTAAAACAAATGGAAGAGGAAAAAGTAGTAAAAGAAATTTAAGATCTCAGCATTGCTTGAGAAGCAGTAAAAGAGCTAATAAGTCATGGTACATGTGTAACTGCTACTTGCAAAAATAACAAGCTAATACAAGGGAAAATGGAATTTGAAGAAATCTCAAAGGAAGAAAGAAGAGCAAAAGGAACATAACAAGGTGGGACAAATAGTAAACAAGGAGTAAACGGTCTATAAGAAAATACATTAACTGTAAATACTCAAATTAAAGGACAAGGATTATTGAAACAAACAAAAAACCTAATTCTATGCCACCTACAAGAGACAAGAGTCAGATTGAAAATGAAAGGATTCAAAAATTATGTCATAACAACAGTAAGCAAAATTGAAGAAGATTTTTTAACGTTAACATAGATTTGAAAGCAAAAAGTATCACTGGCGTTAAGGCAGGATAATAAAACCCACTGTTACTTTACAAGGAATATATTATAAATCTAAACTTCAATGCAATATATGAAGGGAAATTCCAAAAATCTAAGTAGAAATAGAAAAATCTGAATTACCTAGATCAGTAACATAGAACCACAGCAACAAATCAGCAGATTATAGGAGATCTGAATACCATCATTAAAAACTTTGGCCTAAATTTACATAAAACACTGAACCAACAATGATGGAATATATATATTACGCAGAAATTTTTAGGTGCGCATGGCACATTTATAAAATTGACTACATTCTGGTTATAAAACAAGACTCCAAATAAGCAAGAAATTTAAAACTATATAACCAATATTTTACCAAATAGTTGGATATTAAAAACATACTTCTGATCAATATGTAGGTCAAAGATAAAGTCGCAATGGGAATTAGAATTTTATTAATTGAATGATAATGAAAATATGCCATAACAAAACCTGTGGGTTGCAAATAAAGCTCTGGTCACAGAGAAGTTTATGTATTCCAATTATACTCTCTAAATGTAAAACGGAAAGGAATAAAGCAACTAGAAGAGAACCTATCACCCTGAGGTAGGCAGCTCCTGAACTGTACCTGGTGGGGAAGGCAGGGCAGAACTTCAGGAGGCCAGCTGGGAGCACGGTGAACCCCATGTCGGGAGCAGTCTCCAAGAAAGAGAATTTAATGTACAAAGGGATGTCTAAAATATATTTAAGAGCTAGCACCCTGACCCCTCTTAAGGATGACTTATGCTGCTGGGGAAAAAATAAGAAGTGCTCGATGTAGAAGGTGAATAGCTTTATAATTCCCAGGAGAATCTTGGTACCAGGACCACACAATGAAGAACTTGGAGTCCCCGTGGCTAACCCAGCGGAGAGAAAATGAGAAACAGAGATGCGAGAGAAAATAAAGGGAACTCTTGGTGCAATTTGGTGCTGCTGCAGGCCCAAGTCCAGGTATGTGCTCTCTATCTCCACATCTTAAATAAAAGCCACCATGATCCTCAGTCTTTCAGGTACTTAGAATTTCTCTTTAGAACCTGAAAATGGGGTCAGGTTTGCTGTCTGCATCGCTACAGTACAAAATAGAGGCAGGATGTTTGAAATAGTTCTCCATCTGGCAGAGGAGGCATTGAAGCTGTGAGCCACTCGCTGCAAACCAGCAGGACATGAAGGATTCTTGAGAAGATCTGAAGCTACTGGGAGGCCTTTGAGGAGTTAAATCCCATAGTAAATACTGTACCTTCAATGGCCCCTTCTCCCTCTCTGTCCAGTCTTCCTCCACTCCCGTGGGGACCCAAAGGGGTTAAATGAGCACTCTGATGTAATCAATATAGCAAATTACTGGTATCTTCTATGGATTATTGAGATCATAAATGCCCTATATACAGTATTATATAGAAAGCAAGAGAGTTGACATAATACTTATATAAAACCATGAAGGTGGAACTATCGTCCTTGGTCCTTACCATATAAACACACACACATAGACACACACACACTTAATGGAGATTGAAAATTTACATATTTATTGTTTTCCAAACCAATAGATGCACACCTAAATCTCCAATGATAATGTCTATGATAAGCTTTTCTAGTCAGGGTATCACATGTAGACATAGCAGTTTCAATTCAAAATCAGGCTACCACCTGTTAAATATACAGGAGTCCATGTTTATGAGCCATGATCCATCACTGTTGTGCTAAAGCCATGTAAGAAAATTAAATGGGGATATCCAGGAATCACAACTACTACATTTTTCATATCTTTGACAGTAATACACATCTCTTCAATAATTCCAGAAATGCAGTATTGCTGTTGATTTCAAGCTTGTTGGAATGGGAGACAAGTTCAGTTTAGTTTCGTTTGGCTTTCCTACACAAATTTGAAAAGCAAGACAAGGGATGTTCTATCACTAACTGTGTTTTCCCCACTTATATATCAGGAACGGGATAAATATCCACAAATTTCATTATGAACCAGTGAGCACACTGTGAGTTGGGCTTGGGTCAGAACTCAGTTTATCACCTGACCTCCATATCTCTCATGCTAACAACTTGAGAGGGTATCACTTATGTTTAATAGATGTTATTGATACCTCAGACCACTTATCTAGATGTTTTTGAAGTGTCTGAATGTTACTCCAGGTCAGTGTCAGATTCAATAATTCAGTTGCTGATTCAAGACTCTTATAAGATACACATATGCATGTGCACGTGCACACACACACACACACACACACATCCATTCATTCATCTATCTGTCATCTACCTATCTATATCTATAAATATTTTTTGACATAGCATTAAGTGAAAGAAGTGTGAGAACATTTCCCAGTTTGTGGATTTTCAATTTTCCCTGGTGAAGACTGAGTTGCTATATTTATAGAAGCTTGAGAAGCTGGAGTTACTAGGTCTTCTTAATGATTCATACATTTTATCATAGTAAATATCTTTTAATCCCTGATAGTATTTTTGACTTCTTTTTCTGATATTATTATAACTAAATCCATTTCTTTTTGATCAGTATTCTCCCCTTAGATTCTTTCTGTCACTTATACTTCAGACTTTCTATGTCCTGTTAAATTGGGTATGTCATAAATAAATAATAATAATTGTCTATTTAGCTAAATTAAATCTTACGTTTAATGTATTTATTGTGATTTTAATTTTAACATTTTCTTTCTTAAGAACTTCATTGGATATTTTGCAAATAGATATAGACTTTTTCTTGATTTTGTCTTTATTTTATAAAATATTTTATATAATTTCTTTACATTTAGAACTGAATTTTCAAAAATCACTGGATTTATTGAAAGACATGGTATGTATATCAGTTCTTTTTTTTAGCTGACTTTTATTTATGTTTGACTTCATTTCATCTATAGTTCATATTTGATATTGAGGTCATTTTTTTTTCAATTTAGTTTGTTGAAAGTCTGAGGGCTTAAGTAGAGAATAATTTCCTCTAAAATAGGTTTAAATGTGCTTCTTCTGGGTTCCAAGGAACACTATTAACCTGGGAAACTATCTTGAGCTTAGCTTCAATTCATCAATATATGATTTTTATGATAAGAGATCTACTTCTAATTTGAACTTCAGACCCAAGTGAGATCTGTAATTGCAAACATGCAGGGCATATTATTATTAACCCCCAGCCACAGCATAAAAATATGATTTCTTACAGCCTTCCATTAGTGATAGGCACATTTTTGTACCCTCCTGTTTTAGCCCCCAGTGAGACTCTGCACTTAATATACAGGTGTAAGATTCATCCCCAACTTGGCAAAAGTCCATGATTTAGTCAGTTTTTCCTAAACTGACATTGAATTTGCCTCTAAGACAGTCTCAGATTTCTTTGACTAAAATCACTTCTCTGATTACAAGCCATCTTTTGTTATTTTTATTATTTTGTGTTTTATTTCTTTGGTGGGAGAACTTAATTGCCTGCCTTATCATCTTACAATCTCAGCAATTTATTAACTTTTATGTTATTTTATCCTCTCTCTAGTAATACTGTGGACTGGTATTCTTTTTAAGACCTACTCTAATACACTTATTTATATATTTTGTAAAATGTATGTTTATATTCTTAATATCATTTTTTTTTTCTTTTTAGCACCTTGGTAAAATCCACCATGTACAGACAGGCATAAGGAAGACCAGGAGTTTATTCATCATCAGAAACTCATCCTATTAGAAACACCATGTATTGGATAATTCGATAATATCTAATTGGCCCAATCTGATTCTGTAGCAGATAGAATTCCCTTGGAAACAGACTCTAAGAATATGAGATTTGTATGTAGTAGAGCTATTAATGTGTGTTCTTGGGAACAATATCTGTTAATAATATAGTAAAACAATGTAGGAAGAAATACAACATAGTTCTCCAAAGAAAATACATCTAAAGTTAGTTGAATTTCCTGAATGTCTTGTAATCATGAAAAACTATATATGGAGTCCGTATGATTACTGTACTTACCTATGGGGTAGTACTGCTCTTATATTTCCATCAGTTCTATCAATCTTCATGTCCTAAGCCTTAATACATTTTTTTATCAAGAAATCCAGTAATTTCCTAGTGTCCTTACAGTAGATACGGTTGTTTGCTTAAGCCATAGCATTGCTTCCTTTTACATACAACTCTGATTTTGATTAGATATCAACCTTCCCACAGGCAGCTTGGATATCCATAGGCTGTGGATGACACATTGGAAACCAATAACATGTCATTCAAACATTCTGGTTAAGCTGTCATTCTACTTGTCAGTGATCTTTGTTTTTTTCAGGAATAGAAATGTAGTGAAATTCAGATCACAGAGAATCATAAAGAAATTTGCTTTTGGAAAAATCATTTCTCTGTAATTAGCAATGATTTCCAGAAACATTTCTTCTTCTATCACTGATGTGAAGGAAAATGCAGGTAACCATGATCATTCTTGGCAGTAATTCTACAAGTATGTACAGAACCAATTTTAGGGTGGCATCAATACTGTGGCCAGGAGAGCTGAGAGATAGTAAAACTTGAGCCTTTATAATACTAATGAGCTCCTAAATTGATAAATTCTGAAGATTGTCTTTCTCCTAGACTTCTTCTGTATCAGCCTAATCATAGCAATCATATTTAAGCTGTTTGAATCAGAGTTCCTTGAGTCAGCATCCTAAATGAATAAAATATTTGTGTTAGAAATGGAAATCTGAAAATAACATTCTAAAATATGGAATTGAGTAAAATTGATACAAGGCAATAAGGATAATATTTTTCTGTCACAGGAATCTGAAAATACTAGTTATTCTACAGAAAAGTTCTGTTTAACTATTGCCTATCGTATATTGAGATGTATCAACTTTTGATGATGGCTGAGTCATCCTGAATCCTAGTAGGAAATATTTATGAGATTGAACTAGGTTGAATCTTTTCTTTGGCATTACATAACACCTTAAATATGAGAAAACTTTTGTCTGCAAGTGACTCATAGGAAATCTGAGCGAGAAAAATATGTCTCTGCTAAGAGAGGTCATCTTCACTTATGGATTATAATCAAAACATTTGGAAGTTTAGTAATCAGGGGCCTGGATAATTTAGAAAAGCTAAGGCTTGTAAGAACGATACTCTAAATGTTTGGGAATTTGAGAGAAAATAAGATTAGAACAAAACACTTGTCCCCCCCAAACCTCTTCCAAGCACCTCCTGTAAAGCATTGTGTGACTGATGAAGGGCACAGTCTGATAATTGTGAAGATACAGCTGTCTAAAGCAGCGATATTCGTGCCAGAGGCAGTTGGTTAAATCACCTGGTAACTGAGACCAAGAGGAAAGGAAAGTGTTACATTAAGGTCTCATGGCACAGACAGAGCACAGAGCTTGTTATCATAAACCAGAAACTTCCAGATTCATAGGCCCAAATAATTGCTGATTGTGTATTAGTATTCATGCAGTTAATTGAAAACAAGTAGACTGTATACCTAGTTTTAAAAGAAATGTATACCAAAGTGACGCCAAGCCTGGTTAGAGTATATGATTGCTAAACCTTCTAAAGTAAACACTAGTCCCAAGAATTTTCACCTACAGAAAGTACGTTGCTAAAGTCGTGCAGACCCAGAAAAGAAATTTTACACTGTCCACTCTAAGGTCACAGAGACAACAGACATGGCTATACTCTGAGAGAGGAGAATAAAAGCTCTCTGATTCACAAGCTATGAAAATCACTTCACTGACAGAACAGGAAGTTTTTGTATCCCTGTCCAACATGTAAAGTATATTATAGACAACTGCATATTTTCCCATTGTCCACCTTTACAAAAGGGAGTTCTTTATTGTAATTATCATGCTTTTTACCACTTTGTGTACAGTTAAGGAAGATAAATCACCTTATCACTGGACCATTGGGAGCCATGTCAGAGGACTGAATACTACCCAGAGATCTTGTACTTCAGAATAAATGCAGTAATTGACTTTGGATTTTCTCCCTTTGGGAAGGACTTAAGACATATTTCAAGTGGGCACGAATTTTTTTTAAATGTATTGTAGAATGTGTGGAATGAAAATATGTATGTGGAATAAGTTCTTGGATAGCCAAAGAGCTTGTAATATTGGATTTTAATTGTTGCTTATCCATTTATATTCCATATTCCCCCTTCATTTCCCTACTAGAAACTGAATTCATTTTCCCCAAATATCCATTTCATTCTATGAACCTTTATATAACTTAGTAGAGACTGAGTGGGCACTGTTTAGTCTAAACCAATCACAATATTTATCTTTACATCTATCAGTGATTGGTTGGAAAATAGACATGGAATTTACTGAGAATTAAAAGAATTGGGAAGTCAGCTAAGGGCTTCTGGGAAAGTTCTTTGCTCTTCAGTCAAGAATCTAAGAACAGGAATAAGCCTCTAAAACTGATTGCTACTGGCAGTCACCTTGTAACCCTGAGGGCAACCAGTCTTAGCATAAAGCTAATCTGAGGACAAAAGAGATAAAAGACAGATAAAACCAATCACTCTGATGACCTCATTAAGTCATGTATTCAGTGAGCTTAGAAATCTGCTCCAGCTTCCAGTTTTATGAGACAATAGATGATCTCATTGTTTTAGCAAGTTTATATAGAATTCCTATTAATTAATCCAAAAGCATTCTAAATAATATAATCATATTCCCCATCTATTCCCTCTGGAAAACCTAGAGGGTGCTTGTGAAGAGATTCTATATAGGACAGTTTTCCAGGGGTATCCACAGTAATTCCATACATCAAGCATCTCTGTGGCCTAGTTTTACAGAAAACTAAGTGCTTTTTACTCCATTCTGTCCTCTTTTATGATAACCCCCTGTAAAACTGGATGGTCTATATATGTCTGTACTCCATTTCTGGACTATTCAGGTACTGAGCCATGTGACTTCAGGTTTCCTTGAAGAGCAAAAAATTACACTGGGTATTTATTTCAGTGTCTGGACAGCTCATGATAAGAATATTCTATTTCATTTTAGTTTTGTCAATAGGGAGGGTTCTGTGCCCAGAGGAGAATGATAATCAAAACAGTATAATGTTTTCTCATGCTTGAGAATACTAATGCTGTTAAATATTTCTCTCAAACACTATGTGTAATGAATGACTGGAATTCAATCCTAGGTATAAACTTCAATTTACTCCATCTTTCCCCAGTTTTTATACTTACATTTTTTATTGTCCTTTGCTTTTGTAATTAATGCCTCTATAAATATTTTTATACAAAATCAGTATTATTCAATAGAATTATTTTTGAATTCCTATCTTAGCAAGATGCTTATGTATTTCAAATTTAGTACCAGGTATTCATTAGTAAATTTGAATCTTGTTATCATGGAGCTTACAAAGTACTGAGGAGAGAGTTGCGAAATAAAATCTCACAATAACATATTTTTCTGTGATGAATACTATCCAGAAAACATATAGTATTTTATGAGACTAAGAGTGAAAGAACAAACGTGTTTTCCATTAAGAAAAAATCTGAGAGAGACCTTCAAGATTGCAGAGGAGTAACAGGTGGAGATCACCTTCCTCCCTACAAATACATCAAAAGTACTTCCACATGTGGAACAACTCCTACAGAACACCTACTGAATGCTGGCAGAAGACCTCAGACTTCCCAAAAGGCAAGAAAATCCCCATGTACCTGGAGAGGGCAAAGAAGAAAGAAAAACCAGAGACAAAAGAATAGCAATGGAACCTGCACATCTGGGAGGGAGCTGTGAAGGAGGAAAAGTTTCCACACACTAGGAAGCCACTTCACTGGCGGAGACGGGGGCGGGGTGTGTGTGTGGGAAGTTTCAGAGCCACGGAGGAGAGTGCAGCAATGGGTGCAGAGGGCAACGCGGAGAGATTCCTGCAAAGAGGCTCGGTGCTGACCAGCACTCACCAGCCTGAGACGCTTTGCTCACCTGCCAGGGGACAGGGGACTGGGAGCTGAGGATCGGGGGTCAGATCCCAGGGAGAGGACTGGGGTTGGCGGAGTGAAGACAGTGTGAAGGGGTTAGTGCACCACAGCTAGCTGGGAGGGAGTCCAGGAAAATGTCTGGACCTGCCTAATAGGCCAGAAACCATTGTTTCGGGATGCGCGAGGAGAGGCGCTTCCTGCTCTGTGTGCCCACAGACAGCAGAGCACAACCTAAGCAAGCTCCAGAGATGGGCATGAGCTGCAGCTATCATCTCAGACCCCAGAGTCAGGCACGGACCACTAATGCTGCCGCTACTGCCACCAAAAATCCTGTGTGCAAGCACAGGACACTACCACACTCCCCCAGGAGCCTGTGTAGCCTGCCACTGCCAGTGTCCCATGATCCAGGGACAACTTCTCCAGGAGAACACAAGGCATGCCTCAGGCTGTTGCAATGTCACGCCAGCTTCTCCCCCTGCAGGCTCACCCCGCATTCCAATTATGACTATCATACCTTTCCTCCTCTCCGACCTGAGTGATCAAGAGAGCCCTAATAACCCGCTGCTTTAATCCTTTCCTGTCTGGGCGGGGAACAGATACCTGAGGGTGGCCTACACACAGAGGCAGGGTCAAAACCAAAGCTGAACCCAGGAGCTGTGCGAGCAGAGGTTAGAAAGGGAAATTTCTCCGTGAATCCTCAGGAGCAGTGGATTAAATCCCTGCAGTCGACCTGATAAACCCTACATCTGTGGAATACCTGAATAGACAATGAATGTTCCCAAAATTGAGGTGGTGGACTTTGGGAGCAACTGTAGATTTGGGGTTTGCTTTCTGAATCTGATTTGTTTTTGGTTTTATGCTTAACTTAGTTTAATTTTTAGTGCTTGTTATCATTGGTGGATTTGTTTATGAGTTTGGTTGCTCTCTTCCTTTTTTTTCTTTTAACGAGTGTGTGTGTGTGTGTGTGTGTGTGTGTGTGTTTCTTTGTGTGATTTTGTCTGTCTAGGTTTACTTTTACCTTTTAACCTAGGGTTCTGTCTGTTCATTTTTCTGTTATTTTTGGGGTTTTTTTGTTTGCTTGTTTGTCTTTTCTTTTAATGAGTGTGTGTGTCTGTATGTTTCTTTGTTTGATTTTATCTGTTTAGTTTTGCTTTGACTATTTGTTTTGGGGTTCTATCTGTTTTTTTTCTTCCTTTTCTTTCAAGGCATGTGGATGGCAGGGTCTTGGTGATACAGCCAGGTGTTGTGCCTGGGCTTCTGAGGAGGGACAGCCAAGTCCAGGACATTGGACAACTAGAGACCTCCCAGCCCCATGTAGTATTAATTGGCAAGAGCTCTCCCAGAGATCTCCATCTCAACACTAAGACCTAACTCCACCCAATAGCCAGCAAGCTCCAGTGCTGTATGCCCCATGCCAAACAACTAGCAAGACAGGAACACAACCCCACTCATTAACAGAGAGGCTGCCTAAAGTCATACTAAGTTCACTGACACCACAAAACACATCACCGGATGGAACCCTGCCCACCAGAAGGACAAGATCCAGCCCCTTCCACCAGAACACAGGCTCCAGTCCCCTCCAACAGGAAGCCTACACAGCCACTGAACCACACTCAACCACTGGAGATAAACACAAAAATAGCAGGAATGATGAACCTGCAGCCTGTGCAAAGGAGATCCCAAACAGAGTAACTGAAACAAAACGAGAAGACAGAGAAATATGTAGCAGATAAAGGAGCAAGGTAAAAACCCACCAGACCAAACAAATGAAAGGGAAATAGGCAGTCTACCTAAAAAAGTATTCAGAGTAATGATAGTAAAGATCCAAAATCTCTGAAATAGAATGGAGAAAATACAAGAAACGTTTAACAAGGACCTAGAAGAACTAAAGAGCAAACAAATTATGATGAACAACAAAAGAAATGAAATTTAAAATTCTCTACAAGGAATCAATAGCAGAATAACTGAGGCAGAAGAATGGATAAGTGACCTGGAACATAGAATGATGAAAATAACTGCCGCAGAGCAGAATAAAGAGAAAAGAATGAAAAGAATTAAGGACAGTCTCAGAGACCTCTGGGACAACATTAAACACACCAACATTCAAATTACAGTGGTCCCAGAAGAAGGAGAGAAAAAGAAAGTGTCTGAGAAAATATATGACGAGATTACAGTTGAAAACTTCCCTGACATGTGAAAGGAAATAATCAAGTCCAGGAAGCACAAAGAGTCCCATACAGGATAAATTCAAGGAGAAACATGTCAAGACACATATTAATCAAACTATCAAAAATTAAATACAAAGAAAAAATATAAAAATCAGCAAGGGAAAAGCAAGAAATGACATACAAGGGAATGTCCATAAGGTTAACAGCTGATCTTCCAGCAGAAACACTGCGAGGCAGAAGGGAGTGACAGACATATTTAAAGTGCTGAAAGGGAAAAACCTACAACCAAGATTCCTCTACCCAGCAAGGATCTCATTCAGATTCAACAGAGAAATTAAAAGATTTACAGACAAGCAAATTTAAGAAAATTCAGCATTACCAAACCAGCTTTACAACAAATGCTAAAGGAACTTCTCTAGGCAGGAAACACAGGAAAAAGAAAAGACCTACAATAAGAAATCCAAAACAATTAAGAAAATGGTAATAGGAACATACATATCAATAATTACCTTAAATGTAAATGGATTAAATGCTCCAACCAAAAGACACAGACTGTCTGAATGGATACAAAAACAAGACCAATATATGTGCTGTCTATAAGAGACCCACTTCAGACCTAGGGACACATACAGACTGAAAGTGAGAGGATGGAAAAAGATACACCATGCAAACAGAAATCAAAAAAAAAGCTGGAGTAGCAATTCTCAAATCAGATAAAATAGACTTTAAAATAAAGACTATCAAGGGATCAATCCAAGAAGATGATATAACAACTGTAAATATTTATGCACCCAAAATAGGAGCACCTCAATACATAAGGCAAATGCTAACAGCCATAAAATGGGAAATCAACAGTAACACAGGAATAGTAGGGACTTTAACACCCCACTTTCACCAATGGACAGATCATCCAAAATGAAAATAAATAAGGAAACACAAGCTTTAAATAACAAATTAGACCAGACACACTTAATTGATATTTATAAGACATTCCAACCAAAAACAACAGAATACACTTTCCTCTGAAGTGCACATGGAATATTCTCCAGGATAGATCATATCTTGGGTCACAAATCAAGCCTTGGTAAATTTAAGAAAATTGAAATTGTATCAAGTATCTTTCCTTTTCACAACACTATGAGACTAGATATCAATTACAGGAAAAAAAATTTGTAAAAATACAAATGCATGGAAGCTAAATTATATGCTACTAAATAACCAAGAAATCACTGAAGAAATCAAAGAGGAAATAAAAGAATACCTAGAGACAAATGACAATGAAAACATGATGACCAAAAACCTATGGGACCTAAGTGTCCATCATCGGATGAATGGATAAAGAAGATGTGGCACATATCTACAATGGAATATTACTCAGCCATAAAAAGAGACGAAATTGAGCTATTTGTAATGAGGTGGATAGACCTAGAGTCTGTCATACAGAGTGAAGTAAGTCAGAAAGAGAGAGACAAATACCGTATGCTAACACATATATATGGAATCTAAGAAAAAAAAATGTCATGAAAAACCTAGGGGTGAAACAGGAATAAAGACACAGACTTACTAGAGAATGGATTTGAGGCTATGGGGAGGGGGAAGGGTAAACGGTGACAAAGCGATAAAGAGGCATGGACATATATACACTACCAAACGTAAGGTAGATAGCTAGTGGGAAGCAGCCGCATAGCACAGGGAGATCAGCTCGGTGCTTTGTGACCGCCTGGAGGGGTGGGATAGGGAGGGTGGGAGGGAGGGAGACGCAAGCGGGAAGAGATATGGGAACATATGTATATATATAACTGATTCATTTTGTTGTGAAGCTGAAACTAACATACCATTGTAAAGCAATTATACTCCAATAAAGATGTTTAAAAAAAAAAAAAAACCTATGGGATGCAACAAAATCTAAGAGGGAAGTTTATAACAATACAATCATACCTTAAGAAACAAGAAAAATCCAAACAACCTAACCTTACACCTAAAGCAATTAGAGAAAGAGGAAAAAAAAAAAAACAACACCCAAAATAGCAGAAGGAAATAAATCATAAAGATCAGATAAGAAAGAAATGAAAAAGAAATGAAGGAAACAATAGCAAAGGTCAATAAAACTAGAAGCTGGTTCTTTGAGAAGATAAACAAAATTGATAAACTATTAGCCAGACTCATTAGGAAAAAAAGGGAGAAGACTCAAATCTACAGAATTAGAAAGGAAAAAGGAAAAATAACAACTGACACTGCAGAAACACAAAGGATCATGAGAGACTACTACAAGCAACTCTATGCCAATAAAATGGACAACCTGGAAGAAATGGACAAAATTCTTAGAAAAGTACAACCTTCCAAGACTGAACCAGGAAGATATAGAAAATATAAACAGACGAATCACAAGCTCTGAAATTGAAACTGTGATTTAAAATCCTCCAACAAACAAAAGCCCAGGACCAGATGGCTTCACAGGTGAATTCTATCAAACATTTAGAGAAGAGCTAACACATATCCCTCTCAAACGTGTCCAAAATATAGCAGAGGGAGGAACACTCCCAAACTCGTTCTACGAGGCCACCATCAGCCTGCTACCAAAACGAGAAAAGATGTCACAAAAAAACAAAACTACATGCCAATATCACTGATGAACATAGATGCAAAAATACTCAACAAACTTCTAGCAAACAGAACCCAACAGCACATTAAAAGGGTCATGCAGCATGATCAAATGGGGTTTATCCCAGGAATGCAAGGATTCTTCAATATATGCAAATCACTCAATGTGATGCATCATATTAACAAATTGAAGCATAAAAGCCATATGATAATCTCAATAGATGCAGAAAAAGCTTTTGACAAAATTCAACACCCATTTATGATAAAAACTTTCCAGACAGTGGCCATAGAGGAAACCTACCTCAACATAATAAAGACCGTATATGACAAACCCACAGCCAACATCATCCTCAATGGTGAAAAACTGAAACCATTTCCTCTAAGATCAGGAACAAGACAAGGTTGCCCACTCTCACCACTGTTATTCAACACAGTTTTGGAAGTTTTAGCCACAGCCATCAGAAAAGAAAAAGAAATAAAAGGAATCCAAATTGGAAAAGAAGAAGTAAAGCTGTCACTGTTTGCAGATGACATGATAGTATACATAGAGAACCTTAAAGATGTTACCAGAAAACTACTAGAGCTAATCAATAAATTTGGTAAAGTAGCAGATACAAAATTAATGCAAAGAAATCTCTTGCATTCCTATACACTAATGATGAAAAATCTGAAAGAGAAATTAAGGAAACACCCCCATTTACCATTGCAACAAAAAGAATAAAATACCTAGGAATAAGCCTACCTAAGGAGACAAAAGACCTGTTTGCAGAAAACTGTAAGACAGTAATGAAAGAAATTAAAGATGATACAAACACATGGAGAGATAGACCGTGTTCTTGGATTGGAAGAAGAAACATTGTGAAAATGACTATACTACCCAAAATAATCTACAGATTCAATGCAATCCCTATGAAACTACCAATGGTATTTTTTACAGAAGTAGAAACAAAAATTTTACAATTTATATGGAAACACAAAAACCCTGAATAGCCAAAGCAATCTTGAGAAAGAAAAACAGAGCTGGAGGAATCAGGCTCCCTGACTTCAGACTATACTACAAAGCTACAGTAATCAAGACATTATGATACTGGAACAAAAACAGAAATATAGATCAATGGAACAGGATAGAAAGCCCAGAGATAAACCCATTCACATATGGTCACCTTATTTTTGATAAAGGAGGCAAGAATAGACAATGGAGAAAAGACAGCCTTTTCAATAAGTGGTGCTGGGAAAACTGGACAGCTACATGTAAAAGAATGAAATTAGAACATGTCTTAACACCATACACAAAAATAAACTCAAAATGGATTAAATACCTAAATGTAATTCCAGACACTGTAAAACTCTTAGAGGAAAGCATAGGCAGAACACTATGACATAAATCACAGCAAGATCCTTTTGGACCCACCTCCTAGAGAAATAGCAATAAAAACAAATGGGACCCAAATGAAACTTAAGAGCTTTTGCACAGCAAAGGATACCATAAACAAGATGGAAAGACAATGCTCAGAAGGGGAGAAAATATTTGCAAATGAAGCAACCGACAAAGGATTAATCTCCAAAATGTACAATCAGCCCATGCAGCTCTATGTCAGAAAAATAAACAACCCAATCCAAAAATGGGTAGAAGACCTAAATAGACATTTCTCCAAAGAAGATATACAGATTGCCAACAAACACATGAAAGGATGCTCAACATCACTACTCATCAGAGAAATGTAAATCAAAACCACAATGAGATATCACCTCACACTCGTCATGATGGCCATCAGCAAAAAATCTACAAACAAATCCTAGAGAGGCTGTAGAGAAAAGGGAACCCTTTTGCACTGTTGGTGGGAATGTAAACTGATACAGCCACTATGGAGAACAGTATGGAGGTTCTTTAAAAAACTAAAAATGAAACTATCATATGACCCAGCAATCCCACTACTAGGCATATACCCTGAAAACCCATAATTTAGAAAAAGAGATGTACCACAGTGTTCATTGCAGCACCATTTACAATAGCCAGGATATGGCAGCAACCTAAATGTCCATCGACAGATGAATGGATAAAGAAGATGTGGCACATATATATAATGGAATATTACTCAGCCATAAAAAGAAATGAAATTGAGTTATTTGTAGTGAGATGGATCAACTAGAGTGTGTCATACAGAGTGGAGTAAGTCAGAAATAGAAAAACAAGTACCATATGCTAACACATATATATGGAATCAGAAAAAAAAAAATGGCTCTGATGAACCTAGGATCAGGACAGGAATAAAGATGCAGACATAGAGAATGGACTTGAGGACATGGTGGGGGGACGTTAAGCTGGGATTAAGTGAAAGAGTGGCCTTGACATATATACACTACCAAATGTAAAATAGATAGCTAGTGGGAAGCAGCTGCATAGCACAGGGAGATCAGCTCGGTGCTTTGTAACCACCTAGAGGGCTGGGATAGGGAGTTTGGGAGGGAGGTGCAAGAGGGAGGGGATATGGGGATATATGTATACATATAGCTGATTCACTTTGTTATATAGCAGAAACTAACACAACATTGTAAAGCAATTATACTCCAATAAAAGTGTAAAAAACATAAAATAAAATGAAATAAAAATGAACAAAAAAAACCCTTTGAGAGGGACTAATGTTTTTACTGAAGTTTGAGTGCGTTGTTGAGGAGAGTGGGCTTTTCAGGGAGAAGAAACATTTTTCAATGATGTCTAAGTGTCTGAAAGAGCTTTCTGCACTAGAGAAGCTTGAAGAAATATACTGTGCTTGAAGAGGCAAGAAAGTACACAAGATAAAGGTGAAGAATTGGAAGGAACTAGAATATGCAAATCTCAGATTATGTGAGGAATATACTGGTGTACCAATTACAGATTGCTTAATATAATAACTGTTTTACCTACTTAAAAATATCTGGTGTAGGGAATTAGAATTTTACACAGTATTATTCTTAGTTACCAAGCCATAGTGTAACTCAACATTATTTGTCTAAGAAATTTATAAATAATAGATTGGCTGCAGTGTGTAGGAGGAGAATGTACCCAAAAGGAGCCCAGGTTTCTGATGTGTATAACTGGATAGGAAAAGCAGAGGAATGGTTGTAACAAAGAAATTAAGCATTTGATTCTGAAGAAAGAAAATGAAATGTGGTATAATATTTCATATAGAGAAAAACAGAAGAGGCTTGTGTGTTGATACAGTTATGGTCTACTGGAAAATTCCAAGTGAAGAAACTAAACTACAATAAAGTAATAATGGTTATATTTTCTATGTATTTCTTTATAATAGCTCAGCAAACATTTTTCATAAAGGGCCAGAAAATAAATATTTTAGGTTTTGAAGCCATATGGTTTCTATCTCAACTCTAGAAATCTACCATTGTAGAATTGAAGTAGGCATAGTCTATAGGTAAAAGAATGAGACAAAACTCCACAGATGGATTGAAATTTAATTACGAAGTGTTATCTGGAACTATATTTCAATAAATTTGAAAACATAATAATAATTTATGTGTAAAATACCAATCTTGATTTTAAATTAACTAGCACACTTGAATAGATCAATCACCTTAGAAAAGAGATGCAGAAAAAGATTTTGCATCTTTTTTCAACAATCATTCATAATAAAACCTGTCAACAAAGTGTAGAAGGAACTTACCTCAACACAATAAATGTATATGAGAAGCCCACAGCTAATATAATAATTAATGGTGGAAAATGGAAAGCTTTTATTCTAAGATCCAGCACATGGCAAGGATGCCCACCCTTGCCAATTCTATTTAACATAGTACTGGAATTTCTAGCCAGAGAAAGTAGATCAGAAAAAGGAATAAAAATCATCCAAATAAGAAAGAAAAAATAAAATAATCTCTGCTTTCAGATAATACAGTCATATCTGTAGAAAAATCTAAGGATTCAATAAAAAACTCTGGTAGTATAATAAACAAATTCAGTAAATTGCAGGGTACAAAATCACTGTACAGAAATCAGTCACATTTTCCATTGTCAATAATACTGTATTGTATATTTAAAAGTTGCTAAGAGAGTAGATCTTAAAAGTTCTAATCACAAGAAAATAATTTTTTTAACTTTGTATGGTGATGAGCTTTCTGCAATATATACAAATATTGAATTATTACATTGTACACCTGAAACTAATATAGTGTTATATGTCTGTCATAACTGAAAAAATATCAGTCATATTTCTACACATAAACAATAAACTGTTCAAACAGAAAATTAAGAAAAATTTCCCATTCACAGTAACAACCAAAAGGATAAAATACTTGAGGATAAACTTAACCAAAGAGGTGAGACACAGTCAAATGGAAAGATATCCAGTGTTTGTAGATTGGAAGAATTAATACTGTTGAAATGTACAGAGATCTACAGATTCAATGCAATCCCTATCAAAATCCCAATGATGCTCTTTGTAGAAATATAAAAAACAATACCAAAATTCAAATGGAGCTACAAAAAACCCCAAATAGCCAAAGCAGTCTTGAGCAAGAAGTGTAAAGCTGGAAGAATCACACTTCCTGATTTCAAAATACATTACAAAGCTACAGTAATAAAAACAGTATGGGACTAGCATAAAAACAGACATGTAGAACAAAGGAACAGAGTAGAGAGGCCAGAAATAAATCCAGGTTTCTAAGGACAACTGATCTTCAACAAAGCTGCCAAGAACCCACAATGAGGAAATGATAGTTTTCTTTAATAAGTAATGCTAATAAAACTGAATATTAACATGCTGGAGAATGAAATTGGACACTTATACCACATACAAAAATCAACTCAAAATAGATTAAAGTATTAAATGTAAACCTGAATCTATAAAATTACAATAATAAAACATAAGGAAAAAGCTTACTGAAATGGGTCTTGGCAATGAGTTTTGGGATATGACACCAAAAGCACAGGCAACTAAAGCAAAATAGACAAACAGGACTACATCAAACTAAAAAGCTTTGGCACAGCAAAAGAATCACCAGAATGAACTGGCAACCTAAGAATGGGAGAAAATATTGCAAATCTTATACGTGATAAGGAGCTAATATCCAAAATAGGTAAGGAACACATACAAATCAATAGCAAAAACACAGACCAATTTAGAAAATGGACCAAGGGCCTGAATAGACCTTTGTCAAAAGAAGACATCAGAATGGCCAAAAGTTACATTAAGTGCTGCTCAATGTCACTAATTAAGGAAATTCAAACTTAAACCTCAATGAGTTATTACCTCATACCTGTTAGAATGACTGTCATCAAAAAAGACAAAGAATAACATGTATTGGAAGGATATGGAGAAAAAGAATATTTGTCCACTGTATGTAGGAATTTAAATTCATATAGCAATTATGGAAAACAATAAGGAGTTTCCTCAAAAGATTAAAAATGGAATTACCTTATGATCTAGCAATCCCACTTCTACAAACACAGCATATCCAAAAGAAATGAAATCAGTATCTCAAGAAGATCTGCACACCTATGTTCGTTGCAGTGTTATTCACAACAGCCAAATAAGGAAACAACCTAAATGCTCATCAATGGATGAATGGGTAAAGAAAATGTAGATATATAATAGATTATTCAGCCTTAAAAAGAGAATGAAATCCTGACACTTGTGACAACATTGAGGAACCTGGAGGACATTATGCTAAATAAAATAATCCAGATTCAGAAAGACGAGTACTGTGTGATCTCACTTAATATGTGGAATCTAAAATAGTCATGGAACTCATGGAAACAGAGAGTATAATGGTGAGTTCCAGGAGGCAGGGTGGGAGGAGGAAAGGGGGAGATGTTGGTCAAGGGGTACATAGTTTTAGTCATGTAAGATGAATAATTTCTAATGAACAGCAGTGTGACTATAGTTAACAATATTGTATGTATACTTGAAAGTTTCTGAGAGGGTAAATCTTAAGGGTTCATACCAGACGCACACACACAAAAGCAAATGATAACTATGCAAGGTGATAGATATGTTAATTAGCTTAAGTGTAGTGATTATTTCACAATGTTTACATATATCAAAACAAAGCTGTACAGTTTAAATATAAATAATTTTTATTTGTCAATTATGCCTTAGTAAAGCTGGAAAAAATAACAGAAAAAGGAAATGAGGTAAAGATATTTGGACAGTTAATTTGTCTACAAACTTTATTTATTTTTTTTATTTGCTGTACGTGGGCCTCTCACTGTTGTGGTCTCTCCCTTTGCGGAGCACAGGCTCCGGACGCACAGGCTCAGCGGCCACGGCTCATGGGCCCAGCCGCTCCGCGGCATGTGGGATCTTCCCGGACCAGGGCACGAACCCGTGTCCCCTGCATCGTCAGGCAGACTCTCAACCACTGCGCCACCAGGGAAGCCCCGTCTACAAACTTTAAATGGTAAGTAACTTTAATGATATTGAACCCATTTCAGTCATGAAATAAAATGTAAAACTTTTTATTCATTTTGTAAAATAAAAATATAGCAACATAAAAAGATTAATGTTAAAGCCCAGTTCTATATCAAATGTAATTGATATGTTTATATATACAATATAAATAATATAATAAACAGTGTACTGAAAGCATAATATGTTATGATAAACTGGAATATATTGCAAGACTGAAAATTTAGCTCAGTGACAGTAATACTATCAATACATCTCATAAAATAAAACATTAATATTTTCTCTAATATCCAGGCAAATTTCTTGGTACCATTTGAAATTTGTTTTTATTCAATTTTATCCAATTTTATCCAATTTTAATAGCAAGCAACACTTTAGATAACTTTAGATAACACTTTAGATAACAGGTCTCTAAATCTTCAGCATGGAGAAACCAGGATTAAGACAGAGAGATTAAGGATTAAGACAGAGAGGAACCAGGATTAAGACAGAGGGGGATAGCATCCACATTATTGTGCAATATTATTATAAATTTTCAGTTACAACCAATAAGATAACATGAAATAATCTTTATAAATTTTAAAAATGAAGAGATAAAATATATCTTTTTGATGATGTATTTTTGTACCTACCAAAACTAAGAGACAAGTCAATTCTTAAAAATCTATTAAGGGGGGCTTCCCTTGTGGCGCAGTGGTTGAGGGTCTGCCTGCCGATGCAGGGGACACGGGTTCGGGCCCCGGTCCGGGAAGATCCCACATGCCGCGGAGCGGCTAGGCCCGTGAGCCATGGCCGCTGAGCCTGCGCGTCCGGAGCCTGTGCTCCACAACGGGAGAGGCCACAACAGTGAGAGGCCCACATACCGCAAAAAAAAAAAAAAAAAAAAAAAAAAAAAAAAAAAATCTATTAAGGGATCTAGGAAAATTGAAGGGATGTAAAATGTAATTTATAACTAGGTCTTTCCTATTAGAAGTAGTAATAGGATTTTTTAATAATCCATTCAACACAGTAGAAAAGCTATGATACTTTGGAATAAACTTAAGGGGAAAGTACCCAACTTTTATGAAGAAAGTAATACAGTTTTATTGAAGGACATAAAACAAGACCATAACAAAGGGAAGGAATGTACCATATTGTTTGATGGAAATATAACATGTCTATGAAATCGTCTATTTTTCCAAAATTATATTAAAATTCAATGTGATTCCAATTTGAAATCAATGTTTAGAGTTATGCTGTGACCTTTATGCCAATGTGAAAGTATTTCCTTGTTTGTTTGTTTACAAACTTGGAACTATTTATTGATTGTGAGGAGAAACTTATGTACAAACAAGGCATGAGGAGAAGGGGGAAACTGTCCAGTGCTGGCAAAGGTAGTGGGGGCTGGAGAGTGGGCCTGACAATACACCAAGAATCAAGAGAAGTTTTCTGAAAACTAGCTCAACTCCTAAACATGCTTCATGGGAACTAGGCTTCAGGACACAGTCCACGTGGAAGGGGACAGACAAAGTTGGTTCTAGAAGCCAAGAAGTTTAACTGCAGTGGAGTCCCTTCAGTGGAGTCTGATCCACTGTGGTAGGGACATAACCCCCTCCAAGATCTACTTTCAATCATAGCTCCCTCTGTAATTTTATTACAAGGGGCCTCCAGTCTTTGAGCCCGGGATGTTGGCGGTGGGTCAGAGCACCTTAACTAGCCACCAAAATTATTCAGAGAATGGTTATGTGAGAATCCTCTAGATTTTAATGTGTAATATAGCTTAAAACAACTAACAAACCAAACTCAGAATCTACAGAGAAAATATCCAATCATAATGAGGATAAAGAAAGACAAAATCAGGAAAACCAAAGCTGAGAGAATTTCTGGCCAGTGGAATGGTATTAAAGGAAATACTAAAGGATGTTTTTCAGGCTGAAGGGAAACACCGCCCATTAGAACTCATGTATAGACGAAATGAAAACAGAAATTGTTGTTATTTAAAAAAACCCAGCATTTTTCCTGCTCT
This sequence comes from Grampus griseus, assembly GCF_964374135.1. NCBI lineage: Eukaryota > Metazoa > Chordata > Mammalia > Artiodactyla > Delphinidae > Grampus > Grampus griseus. Next base: position 100,153 of record NW_028133245.1, on the reverse strand, counting down.
TAATTTAGTTGAAGAACAACTATCTGTATTAAGCCAAAATAATTACAGTATATGGTATAACTGTCCCAGGCAATACAAAATAAATAAAGAGTGAGAAAAGAAATCAGTGAAATAAAAAGAAACTACTCAACATAAATACAATTAATAGAGACAAAAGTTGTTTTTCCTGAAAAAAGTTAATAAAATTGATAGACTCCTAACATGACTATTTAAGAAAAGGGAGAGACGGTGATCGTGATTACCAATATTAGGACGTAAAAGTATTTATTACCACAATCGTGAAGGATTGGAAGAAGAAGGCAGCCCAGGGCTTGTGTTGAACTGGAAATCAGAGTGGAGTTTGAGAAAAATCAAGTACTGACATTTCTGGTAAGACATTGATGGTGAAGTTATCCTTAGATTTGGCAACATGGGGTTTGGTGGGGTCCTCCAAAGACCACTTTTAATAGAGCAAGAGGAGCGATGCCAAACTGTAGTTGATAGTTGAGTAGTGTTTAGGTGATCCTTTGAAAAAAAAATTATATGCAGATAGTTCCTTCAATAAGTTTGGCTGTGGAGTAGAAGAAAATACAGTCTACCTGGAAAGGAACATATAGTCAATATGAATTGTTTCCTTCTTTCTTTTTATAAATCTTTTTTATTTAAAAGTAAACTAATGTTTACACAACAGCAAGGAAATTGGCCAGCAGAACAAAAGAACATTAGTTCCCCTGCTCTGTAAAAGATATTTGGAGATAAATGACATCAGTTGTTTTTATTGTCTGAAAACCTTGCTGCAAAGAACCAATAATCTTAGTTAAATGTAAAAATATAATGTTATTTTTTTTGTGTTCACCTTCCTTTCAATAATAAGAAGACTCTTAAGGATTTATAATTGTAGCTTATTGAATGTCACATTCACAGTGGAACTGACGGCCAGTTAGTCAAGGATCTGTTGAATTAAGTAAAACTGCAATTTTTACTTAATTCAACAGAGGGGAAGAGTTTTGGAAAAATGCTACGCGTTTTATGTACAGAAATATCCTTGACTTTCTCTTGTTATAGGACTTGTCATTAGAAATAAGAAAACTGTAACTTGCAGCTAAGCCATGATAATATCTATTTATTCAGCCATAAGTAAATTATGTATAAAATATTAGACACACATAATTTGTATATATCACCACATATGATTTGTCTATATTTAGTAAACTCAGAAGGTATTTTTCTGTTTGTAACCCTATTATAGAAGATGTACTAGTTTTTAAACCAATGTAGTAATCCTTGGCTCTTAAAAATAAAAATAGTGAGTTGGGTATCTGGTTAGAAATGCAAGTTTTCTGAGAGTCAAAAGAAAAATACATCCAAATTATATTTACTAATACAATTATATCAGAGTAGACTGCAGGCAATCACTTTACTTGGTCTGGTGTGATATAATTTGAAATGTAATTTTTGTAAAGAAGCAGGAGATGCCACTTTTTACAGTGATATATTACCCAATGACAAGATTGTTGTCTGTAGTATAATGTACCCAATTAAGGGGGCCTGGGATTTGCTTGGGGGAAATGACTGGTTCTGTGTTCGAGGCAGGAAATGTATAAGGTGAATCTAACACATATTAAAACACCAGAAAAATTGGCTACTCGAAACTGATGGGGTCATGTCAAGAGGACCCAAGAGTCAGTCAGCTTGAATAGAATCTTTAAGCCAATGATGATAGTTAAAAAAAATTTTTTAATGACCTCACAGTTGATTAAAACTCTAAATGTAGAAAATGAGTTCATAGAGATAGTGATAAAAAGAAGAAAAAAGTAACATATCAAAATGATAAAATCATTAGAGTTTGCTTAAACATCAACTCATTACTCTCAAAATAGATAATGGTAAGGAAATACACATTTTATGATCTTTATGGTAGGAACTGTATTTTAGATAGTCAAATAGCTCTGAGGGTCACTGTTCTTAAAAATGCATTCTGTCTCAAAAATGGAGAAGAAATGATCAAATTTAAATAACTTTTTGCAATCTATATTGAAATAATGGATTTAGGCAACAGTCATGATGGCTGTTACCATTGTACTAAGGTGGAATGCTAACGGGAAGAATTATAAAGAAGGAGTTATGTCATGACTGGAATGCAGTAATCAATCTTAGTATCAGAAGCAGGTTACCATGAAGGTAATTAAGCTTCAGCTTCATGTTCCCTTATTTGCATATGTCACTTCCAAGCTCTGGGAGGGGCCAGAACAGTGTATGATGTTTGAAGAAATTAGTTAGGTTTTATGAATTTTAATTTTTGTGTCTGTAATTTCTTTACTATTCTAACTAAACATTTATATTTGTCACTTTTTTTGTAATTCTGTAGGCTTTTTGTTAAAGAAGAGACTTCAAATTGTAAAAGCTTCAGACCTTAACTAATCTAGACTTATTCCTGATTAGAATCACTAGTCCTGAGACAAACAAACATACTATGCTTCTCCATGTTATGCAATTGAATCATCTAAAATTATCTACACGGTATTCTTTTTTTTTTTTAATAATTAATTAATTATTTATTTATTTTTGGCTGTGTTGAGTCTTCGTTTCTGTGCGAGGGCTTTCTCCAGTTGTGGCAAGCAGGGGCCTCTCTTCATCGCAGTGTGTGTGCCTCTCACTATCGTGGTCTCTCTTGTTGTGGAGCACAAGCTCCAGACGCACAGGCTCAGTAGTTGTGGCTCATGGGCCTAGTTGCTCCGCAGCATGTGGGATCTTCCCAGACCAGGGCTCGAACCTGTGCCCCGTGCGTTGGCAGGCAGATTCTCAACCACTGTGCCACCAGGGAAGCCCTACACAGTATTCTTGACAAAATTTTTGAAGTTTAATATATTCAAACCTTTATATCTAACTAAAATATTGAGAAAATATGGAGAACAGGGAAAAAGTTAAGCTACCTCATAAGGAAGCAATCAATAAAATCCAAAATTTGGAGTGTACTATAGAATAATTGCCTACATTTCTTTAAAATTTTAATAGAATTGAAAAACAAAAAATTAAAATGGAGGATTTTGCGTGATTTTTTAAAATTCTGATGTGATCAAAAACTGTGAAAATACATTTTTTAGAAGGTAAAGGAAATTGATTATGAATTGAATATTATTACATAACATTAATAAATAATTAAATTTGTAACAAGTGCTAATGTGATTGTGTTTATGTAAGAAATATTTTTATTACTATTTTTGAGATTCATATTAACTTTAAAGTTGTTTGGTTTAAATAACAAATATTAAGGGATAGATTTAAAACATTTTTTTAAGCTAGATGATGAATTCATAAGATTTATTGACCTTTCTTCTTTTGTAAATATTTGAAAATTTTTATAATTTAAAAAGATTTGTTAAATTTCCCCATAAACATTCTGTTTACTTACACCATGACTAAGTGGGATTTATTCCTGGAATGCAAGGGTGGTTCAGCATATGAAAATCAATTAGTGTAATATTGATACATCACATTAGCAGAAAAAACCAAACCAAACCAGAACAAAACACATGATCATCTCAATGGATTAAGAAATAGCATTTGACAAAATTTAACACATTTCATGATAAAAACACTCTAAAAATTAGGAATAGAAGGAAATCACCTCAACATAATAAAGGCCGTATATGAAAAACTCATAGTTAACTTCATACTCAATGATAAAAGATTGAAAACTTTTTCTCTTAACATCAAGAACAAAACAAGAATGTTCTTTTTCAACACTTATATTCAACATAGTCCTGGAAGTCAACCTGGGCAGTTAGACAAGAAAAAGAAAGTTAAACGTTCCAAATCAGAAAGGAAAAATTAATCTTATCTCTGTTCACAGATGACATGACATTATATGTAGAAAACCAAAACAATTACAACCCGAAAAAGAGAAAAAATGGAACTAATAAATGAACTCAGCAAAGTTATCGGATACAAAATCAGCAACGAAAATTAGTTGCATTTCTGTATGCTAACGATGAACAATCAAAAAGGAAATTAAGAAAACCATTCAATTTACAATAGCGTCAAAAAGAATAAAATATTTAGGAATAAACTTAACCAAGTAGAAAAAATATTTACACTGAAATTAAAGAAACAAATTTTAAAAAGACACAAATAAATGGCGAGATGTCCCATATTCATTGATTGGGATATTCAATATTGTTAAAATGTCAACACTACCCAGAGTAAACTACAGATTCAATGCAATACCGATTAAAATCACATTTTTTTTTTTTTGCAGAAATAGAAAAACCCATCCTAATGTTAACATGGAATTTAAAGGGACCTCAAGTAGTCAACTGGTTTTTGACAAGGATGCCAAGACTATTGAATGGGGAAAGAAACATCTTTTCAACAAGTGGTTTTGGGAGAAGCAGATGATCTACATGCATTAAGAAAGGAAGTTATGCTGTTAACATATATAAAAGTTAACTGAAAATGGATCAAAGACGTAAATGTAAAAGCTAAAACTATCAAACTCTTAGAAGAAAACATGGCAAAATTTCATGACATTGGATTTGATCATGTTTTATTGGATATGACACTGAAAGCTCAGGCAGCAAGAGAAAAAATAGATAAGTTGGACTTAGTGTTTCCTTTGTGAAATGAGAGAAATAATTAAAGGATGGCTCTGAGTATTTTAGAAGATAGTATGTGCATTGTACTTAACATGATACCTGGTATGTAAGATTCATTGAAATTCATGGTAGCTATTACTATTGCTAAAATGCAGATGTGTTGAAGGGGGCAAAAAGATGAGCTTTTTTTTTCCATTTGGAGCAAATTTCTTAGATTTCACAACATGGATTAATTATTTTTAAACCAAACATTCCTTTAGATATGGGAAATTTCCCATGACTACTATTATGATAGTAATCACCCTAGAAAACTGATAACTTAATCTTAGCTGTTTATGTTCAAAAAAAATTGAGAATATTTTGATGTGTTGTTTGTGGGGAGGTTTTTAGTAATTTCAGTTTTCTTGATACATTTGTATTCTCCATGTTTTATATGTGTTATTTTTGAAAAGTAAGAATGTAATTGGAGTGGCAGTTTACAGATAAGCAAGGAAAGGAGGCAGTTAAAAGTTTTTCAACAGTAAAAACTTTATAGTGGAAAAACTGGACAAACACTACCTCAGCCAGGTGGTCAAGGTCAACATCAACAGTGCTAAGTCATGTTCATAATATGTACCCTTGATATGACATGAAAGTGTCACTTTACTTCTATAGTTTTCCTTCCCCAAAATCCCAAACTCCAGTCTAATGAGAAAACATCAGTCAACTCTCAAGTTAAGAACATTCTACAAAATACCTGAACAGTTTTCAAATCTGTCAAGGTCTCCAAAATATACAAACAGCTCACATAGCTCAATATCAAAAAAGAAAAAAAAAACCAATCAAAAAATGGGCAGAAGACCTAAATAAAAATTTCTCCAAGGAAGACACAGATGGCCAAAAAGTGCATGAAAAAATGTTTAACATTGCTAATTATCAGAGAAATGCAAATCAAAACTACAATGAGGTATCACCTCACACCAGTCAGGATGGCCATCATCAAAAATACTACAAACAATAAATGCTGGAGAGGGTATGGAGAAAAAGGAACCATTCTACACTCTTGTTTGGAATGTAAATTGGTACAGCCACTATGGAGAAGAGTATGGAGTTTCTTAAAAAACTAAAAATAGAGTTACCATATGAGCCTTCAATCCCACTCCTGGGCATATATCAAGAGAAAACTATAATTCAAAAAGAAACAAGCACCCCGATGTTCATCGTAGAACTATTTACAGTAATTAAGACATGGGAGCAATCTAATGTCGACTGACAGATGAATGGATAAAGAAGATATGGTATATATACAATGGAATATTACTCAGCCATTAAAATGAATGAAATAACACCATTTGCAGCAACATGGATGGATTAAATATCATCATACTTAGTGAAGTAAGCCAGACAGAGAAAGACAGTTATCATATGATATTGCTTATATGTGGAATCTGAAAAACAAAGATACAATTGAGCTTAATTACAAACGAGAAATAGACCCATAGACATAGAAAACAAATTTATGGTTACCAAAGGGGAAAGGTGAGGAAGAGGAATAAATTAGGAGGTTGGGATTAACATATACATAGTTATATATTTTATATATAAAATAGATAACCAACAAAGACCTAGTGTATAGCACAGGGAACTATACTCAATATTTTGTAATAACCTATATGGCCAAAGAATCTGAAATATATATATATATAAACTTCAGTTTATGTATATATATAAACTGAATCACTGTTCTGTATACCTGAAACTAACATGACATTGTAAATCAACTACACTTCACTAAAATTTTTAAAAATTAAAAAATAAACTTTCAAGGTCATCAAAAGTCAATAAAAGTATGATAATCTGTCACAGCTAAGAGGAGCCTAAGGTGACATTACAACTAAATGTAATGTGGTATCCTCAGTGAGTTCCTGGAAGAGAGAAAAGGCATTAAGTAAAAATTAAGCAAATCTGAATAAAGTTTGGAACTTGTTAATAATTATTTAATAATTAACAATTTGGGTTCATTAATTGTGACAAGTGTACCATATTAATGTACGATGCTTTGATAGAGGCTACTGAATATGAACTATTTGGGAACTTTCTGTACCAGCTTCACAATTTTTCTGTAAATCTAAAACTGTTCTAAAAAATAAAGTTTACTAATAAATATATAATCAAAAAATTTTTTAATTCACATAGTTTGGACAGTTCAATGACAAAATGGTGGTGTTCAGAGAAGAAGTCTTGGAAATAAACACAAAATTAAAAGTCTACTTACAAAATGGATGGAACTATGCATGTATTTTTTCTTTGTAAAAATATCAAAATTTTGGAAATATTTACACAGTCAAAATAAAGGCAAAAGAAAATAAAAGTAAAAGCAGAAGATTTTTAAGTCATATCAAATGGATACTGTTGTCTACACTTGGCCAAAATTTCGCATCAAAATTAGTATTTTTATCTTGTGATTTTCTAAATATGTAACAACTGGTAGAATTTAGAACCTGGCAAATGAGAGCAGACAATAGTAAACAGTGCTCATAACTATATAACACCTAAATATTAGAGTGGTATTTCTAAAACAGAATGTCAGCTCAGCCCAAATACAAAACGTTTAGATTGAGTACCTGAAGTCTTGCTATGTTACACAATGGGAAGAAAATTATATTACAAAAACAGATACAATGCAAGTTTCCCAGACCAGATAATCTCAACAACTATAAAGCCCTAAATCTATACCAGCCATAAACCTGAAGGAAGGAAGGAAGGAAGGAGGGAGGGAGGGGCATTACAGCTCTTCCTGGCCTCACTGCCTCGCTTGCTGTCACTTGGGACTCCCCTTGCTCTTTGACTATGAAATTTGGTATATACATCTCCTCCTTTGGATAGCTTCCTATGCATCCTTCAAGACCTGCTCAAAAATCACTTTTGCCAAGAAGTCTTTCATGAAACTACCAGAAAGAGTTAGCTGCCCCTCATCTGAGTCCCCATAGTATTGTGTTCATTTTGTCACTCTTTCAACAAACACTTAGCAATTACCTACTGTATTCCAGGCCTGTATTTGTATCTCTGTACCATCATTTCCTGAACTCTATGACAGCCATGTCTGATTCCCGTGCTAGATTCAGACTAGTGCTTGGTGGTCTCCTCCTAAAATGAATGAGAAAAAGGAATCAGCAGTTACTCCTCACGGCCTGCCTTGTTTGAGGTGTGTCCTATTATAAACCATACTTTATAAATGTGAAAAATGAGACACGAGAATGCAAGGTAACATGTCTGAGGTAATACTGCTGCAAAATTTTCTTCTTTAGCCTTTTGACGCAATGGATTACATTGATTATTGAATGTTTAGACAGCTTTGAATACCTGGGATAATCCTAGTTGGTTATGGAGAACATTCTTTCTATACATCTTTGGATGCAGTGAGCTATAATTTTGGTTAGGATTTTTGCAGCTACCCATGATATATCGGACTGTAGTTTTCTTGTCTTTTTCTGGTTTTGTTATTGGGGTAATTCTGGTCTCAAAGAATGAGTGAGGAAGTGTGCCCTCTGTTTCTCTTTTCTGGAGGATACTAAAGAGATTTGGGATCATTTCTTTCTTAAATGATTGGTAGAGTTCACCAGTGAAAAAATCTGGGCCTGGTGCTTTCTCTTCTGGAAGGATAATTATTGTTTGAATTTCTGTAATAGATATGGGCCTATTAAGATGATCTATTTCTCCTTGTGTCAGTTTTGGTATGATGTGTCTTTCAAGCATTAGTCCATTTCATTCAAATTGTCAAATTTGGGATCATACAGTTTTTCATTAGTCTACTATATTTTTAAATGATGGTCCCTCTTTCATTTCTGGCGTTGGTAACTTATGTCTTTATATTTATTCTTAGCCTGGCTAGAAGTTTATTGATTATATTAATGTTTTCAAAGAACCACCTTTTTGTTTCATTAATTTTCTCATTGTCTCTATTGATATTTCTCTATTTCTTATTTTAAGATTCATTAATATCTGCTTTAAGTTTGTTACTTCTTCTTTCTTTTGGTTTATACTGCTCTTCTTTCTCTAGTATCCTAAGGTGAAAGCTTACATTTTTGGTTTTAGATCTTTATTTTTCTAAAAAATATGCATTCAATGCTATAAATTTCCCTCTAAGCATTGCTTTCACTGCATCTCATAAATTTTGATAGGTTTTATTTCAATTTTCACTAAGTTCAAATTATTTTTAATATCTCTTGACATTTCTTTTTTGACCCATGTGTTATTTACAAGTGTGTTGTTTGTTTAATCTCCAAATACTTTGGGATTCTCCAGCCACTTTCTGTTGTTGATTTCTAGTTTATTTCCATTGTGTTCTGAGAGCATACTTTGGATGATTTCAATTCTTTTAAAATGTGTTTGAGGTGTGTTTCATGTCCCTGAATGTGATGTATCTTGGTGAATGTTCCATGTGAGCTTGAGAGGAATGTGCAGTTGACTCTTAAATAACATGGGTTTGAACTGGGCAGGTCCACTTATACCTGGATTGTTTTTAAGAAACATATAGTCAGCCCTTCAAATTCTTGGGTTTCGCATCTGTGGATTCAATCAACTTGGATTGAAATTTCCATTCATTTTACTACTACATTTTATATGAGGAACTTGAGCATCAGCAGATTTTGGTATATGCAGGGGCTCCTGGGACAAATCCCCCTCAGATACCAAGGGATGACTGTATTCTTCTGCTGTTGGATAAGTATTTTATAAATGTCAATTAGATACAGTTGATAATGATGGTGGTTCAGTTCAACTGTATGCTCACTGATTTTCTGTAAGCAGAATCTGTCAATTACTGATAGAGGTCTGTTGAGCTCTCCAACTATAATAATAGAGTTGTTTATTTCATCTTGCCATTCTACCTGGTTTTGCCTCACTTATTTTGGTACTTTGCTGTTATGCACATACACATTAAGGATTAAGTCTTCTTAGAAAATTGACCCCCTTATCGTTATGTAATGCCTCTCTCTATCCCTGATAATTTTCCTTGTTTGAAGTCTGCTTTGCCTGACATTAATATAGCTACCCCAGCTTTCCCTTCATTAGTGTTAGTGTGGTATAGTTTTCTTCATCACTTTACTTATAATCTATGTCTTTCTTTTTAAAGTGGGTTTCTTGCAGACAACATATAGTCAGTTGTTTCTCTTTATCCCCTCTGTCATTTTCTGTTTTTAATTTTTTTTTTTTTGGCCGCGCTGCACGGCATGTGGGATCTTAGTTCCCTGACCAGGGATCGAACCCGTGTCCCCTGCATTGAAAGGCAGATTCTTTACCACTGGACCACCAGGGAAGTCCCTGTTTTTAATTTTTATAGTTGCATTTAATCCATTCACATTTAAAGTGATTATGTGTATAGTTGGATTAATCTCTCCCCTTTATGTACTGTTCTCTATTCATTGCACTTCTTATTTTTTTGTTTTGTTTTTTTTTTTTTTTGCGGTACGCGGGCCTCTCACCGTTGTGGTCTCTCCCGTTGCGGAGCACAGGCTCCAGACGCGCAAGCTCAGCGTCCATGGCTCACGGGCCCAGCCGCTCCGCGGCACGTGGGATCTTCCCGGACCGGGGCACGAACCCACGCCCCCTGCATCGCAGGCGGACTCTCAACCACTGCGCCACCAGGGAAGCCCCGCACTTCTTATTTTTTAATATTCTACCCTTTTTCTGCCTTATCTGGTTTAATTAGGCATTTTATATGATTCTGTTTTCTCTCATTTCTTAACAAATCAGTTATACTTCTTTTTAAAAAATGATTTTAGTGGTTGCCCTAAGGATGGCAACATGTATTTACAACATGTATTTATAAGTCCACTTCTAAATAGGTCTATATTATTTTATGACTGTGTAGGTACCTTAAAATATTTCATATTCATCCCTTCTAACATTGATGTCACTCATTTCACTTATCAATAAGCTATACTCATCCAATATATTGTTTCTGTTGTTAGTTTGAACACTTATATATTAAATCAAGTAAGAAAAATAAAAATAAAAGGGTTTATTTTACCTTTATGTGTTCCCTCTCTAATGCCCTTCATTTCTTTACGTAGATCTCAGTTTCTAACCTGCATCATTTTCTTTCTCTAAACTTTAAAACAATTAAACTTCTTTAAACATTTTTTGAAAGGCAGATCTACTGGTGAAAAATTCCTCATTTTTGTTCATTTGAGAAAGTCTTTATTTCTCCTTCATTTTTGAGGAACAATTTTCCTTAATACAGAATTCTAGCTTGGTGATTTCTTTATTTCAACATTTTAAATATTTCACTCCACTCTCTTTTTGTTTGCATTGTTGATGACAAGAAGTCTGCTATAAATCTTATACTTCTTTCTTCATAGGTAAGGTGTTGTTTTTCTCTGTGTGTGTTTCAAGATTTTTTCTTTGATTTTCTGTAGTTTGAACACAACATGCCAGGTGAAAGTTTTTTTATTATTTATCCCACTTGGACTCCTCTGAGTCCTTGATCTATGGTTTGGGGTCTGTCATTATTTTTGAAAAATTCTTAGCTATTTTCACCTCACAAATTATATCAGTCTTGTGAACTGAAATCACATGTTTTTTATTACCAATTCATAGTCTCCTCTAATAAGCCGTTCATCATAGAAGACCTGCCACCTTACACTTCCTCTAGATCCATCTCTGCTGAGACCATTGCATCAAAGTGAGAACTAATCTCAAACTGATTTTTCCAATTTTCTCTTTGCACAGTGCTGAGTAGTGGGAACTTTAATTGTAACTGATCAATTTTTGTCTTTTATATAGTGTGCAGAATGTTTATTTTCACAAAACATAAATAACGTGTGTATATATATGTGCATGTATATGTTATATATATATATGTTATATATATATATAATGTTATGATTCATTGCTTTGAAGGATGGAATCTAGGGCAACAAGAAAAGGGGGAGTGAGACATGGTCTTCCTCTTATCTTTACCTTTTTTTCTCTCCTTTTCTTTTTTTACCTAAGTTATTTATTTAATTCATCTCCTGCTACAAGAAAAGTGATGGAAAATCAGTCTACTGGTCATCATTTGATGCAAATAAAGAACATGGGCTTAAGGTCCTATACAGTTTACTGGTCCATGTGCAAGAACAGTCCAAATCTGAGCTGTGGTCCATGATGTAGAACAATGGTCCAGGTTTTCTTTATTCATCTTCATTGCAGGTCAGAAGTGGCTTCAAATGAGGGTTATGGAATAAAGAATGGTTACCATATCTCTAGGAAAATGGCTTGGACCTGACACAGAGATGGGGATAGGCAAAAACTTGGGTTCTTATGTTTTCTCTGGTGCAAACAGGAAGGCGTTCAGCAAGCTGACTCCCACCCTGGGGAACATGACAAAGTAAATAGGGGACTTCCAAGTGTGAGCTAAGCCCTCCTTGCTTGAGGCACCTCTAGACATGGGAAGCCCCAGATGTGGTTGGGACATACCTAGAACCCCGGAAACCCAGAGTCTAGCCACCACTCCATTTTCGACCTGATTCAAAGCTATCATTGCCTCTTTATTATTCTAGAGATTATAAAGAAATTATTATTCCTGATTAAAAACAGAATTATCAAATTAAAAATCATTGTGATAGCAGTAAGCAGCAAGTTATATTCCTTAGAAAATCAATGCAATGAAATACATCCTCAGCATACATACATACTCAATTTTTCTCAGAATTCAGAAGAAAATAATAGAAACTAGGTGTGATGAGAGAATAGTTAAGTGAAAGAAGGTGGAAAATAAAATCCAATCTACAGAAAATTATAACTTCATGAAACAGTCACTTTTACAAATTACAAGATTTTTTTTTAATCCAGAAAGTGACATAGTTATTTATCAGTTACTAGTTTTGGATTCCTTTCAACATTTCTGAAGACACAAGTCAAGATGAAGCTGATAATTGCCCAACATTCGATCTGATAAAAACATAATGCTGCAAATGAAGGAGAACTTTCCTTTGGTGAATGGTGGACTGAGGGGGTAAAAATGAAGCACGTTTTCACCTCATGGAACTGAGAATGCATGAAGAAACGTTGATAAAATATCTGATTAACTTAACCACAGATGTTCACAAACTGAGTTTTAAATAGATATTTATGGTTTTCCAAAGCAACCAAAGCAGCAGCCCATCTTCATGGGATCAGCTAGTGAGTATCAAAATTATTTAATACACTCTATCCCCTACTGTCAAAAGTGAATACTCTCAAGTGTTTGGCATTCTGTAGAATAGTGGTTAAGGAGAAGCTTGAAATGTGTTTTCTCTTGTCCAGCAAGTTAACATTTTCTGATAAGTTTCTGTTTTCTCTCGAAGGACCTACTCTTCTCTTGATGGTAAGTTATTCTCTTTAAGGACACGCTGTCCCCCCGCCCCTCCCCTCAACTACAGTAGTATGCTTTATTCAGAGGTTTCTGTAGGGCACAAATATCATGATATGATAATGCAAAATACATATGTACATTTTAGTTAGCAGATGGTTGGTCTCCTTATATAGATTTTAAAATACAAATCAAAATAAAATTCAGATGGAATAAGGACTTAAATATATAGAGCATCAAATTACTGAAATAATACAGGAGATAACTGAAACTCTGAGCTACACAATAAAAGCAGACATAATGATTTGGTTAAACACCAAAAGCTTCAAAAAGTTTAAACAACAACAACAACAAAAGTTTAAACAAATCTCAAAATAGAGAAATAACTTCTGCAATGCAAAATAATCAATATAGGGGCAAGAGATTTCATTAAAAATAAAGGTAAATATTATATTGAATAAATGCCAGGAAGAAGAAATTCAGGAAAGCAAATGTAAAAAATGTGATAAATACAATGAAATGCTCAAACTAACCAGCGTTCAACAAAACAAAATTTAAAATAAAAATAATATGAATGTTTTGTCTATACATTTAATTCATGAAATTTGTTAAATGTAAACTATTCAAATTGATGGAAATATAAACATTGGACTAATATTCTGTATTGTTTTGGATTTTGCTTTCTATTTGATGGTAAGATTTAGAGACTTTTTCATGTCTGTTAATAGATTTATAACTTTTTCAAAATACCTTCATAGCACATATTCTGGATTCTTCATAATTTATTTGTCATTCCTATGGGGATTTCAAGTTGTCCTCACTTGGTTGCTATGCCAGCAATTCTATACGAGAAAACCTTATCCATACAATTTGGTTTCGATGTGTTTTCTTAGCGCTCATTAATGCTCCTGAAGAAACCTGCTCCTTTTCCCAAACTTTAATTCAGGAAACACAAGGATAGTCACCTAATTTTATAACTTTGTTTTGTGTTATTGAGATCTGTATTGTTAATCTTATGATCTCACGGTTCTTCCTCAGTTTGGTCATATTTCCTTATGCTAACAAAATCTTCTTTTGAGAGGTAAAAAATATTTTTTATTCTTACTGAAGATGCACTTAAAATATTTTCCACTAAATTTTACTTTTGTTGTTGGCATCAAATTACTGAGAAAAGGGCAAAAGAAACAACTTTATTCAGCCATATATAATTACAAATCAGTTTGTTGGTATTTAGTAATATTGGTTCTTATTATCCATTATCCTAAATTAAAATTTAGTATATTTACAGACGATCAGAAACACTAGGAAGTTAAAATTACATATTATTTCTTTGCTCTTGAAATTACATTTGATAAGCTTTTGTATTTTTTTAAGGAAAAATCTGTGTCTTCAGCACTTTTTGATGTAGCATTACATTAAGAACATTTTCCATGTTATTAAATATTTTTTGAAAGCATGTTAATACCTACAAAACATTCCATCTTATGGAAGTACCACGTAATTTATCTGTGCCTTTATTACTTGATATTAAATGTGTTTCTAATTTCTTCTATCCCCAAACATTCTATAATAAGCATTCTTGTACATTAATCCTTGTTAATTGCTTTATTTCTTTAAAATAATTATTACAATGCTATATAAGTAAAGTATGCTGTGGGCACTCAAAACCATAGAGAAAACAGTACATCTAAATGTATTAGTGTTTAAGAATCATAACACATCGAGGGGGATTTTAAGTGAATGAACCTAGTGATTAATTTTAAGAACATAAAACTTGAGACAACCAGATATTATGTGCTCCCTAATGTGAAGAAATAAGAAGTGTAGCACATCAACTATGAAGAACTCTTACCAATCAAATCTGAATCAAAACTGTAGTTCCCAATCACTAATTTGTTAAAAAAGAAAAACATGAAAATCAGAGAAATATGTTAAAAATAAAACAGGAATTCACACAGAAACATGCAAAATTTTGTTAACTCTACAAGGCAAATGACCACCCACAAGGAAGAATAAACTTCATGGAAAAAAGAGAGAGGGACAACCTATAGATTTAAAGACAAGAGAATAATCAACCAAGCTATCAATACTCTGAGCCCTGTTGGGATTCTGATTTCAATAAAACAACTTTGGAAATAAATTATGATATCATGCAGATATATACACTGACTAGATTTTTTAATATTAAGGGTTTATTGTTAAATTTGTGGGTGGATAGCTGGAAAAGCTTTTGTCTTATTTTGTATTTTTTTAGTCCTTATGCTATTTTTTCCCCGATGAAATATGTTTAGGATTTTCATCTATACTATTTAGGTAACTATACTATTTAAGTAACTCTGAAGCAATCCTAAAGTAACCTTAAAGTAATCGTGTTTTGGGCAGAGCCAAAACACGATTGGACATATGTTGATAATTATTGATCTTCTCTATATTTATATATTTTTTGAGAATTTAAAATGCCACAAAAGGGAGCAACAGGAAATGAGCTTACTATTTCGGTGGGGAATAGATAATACAGTCTTGTTATATATATATATGGTTTATCCTGAAGAGATTTGGGAAAGGAAGTGATATGATGGGATTCACAAGTGAGAGTGCACTCTTATGAACATGGACATGAATTCATCCAGGAGCAAGGAGACCATTAATACCTTCCTCACTTTCTATAATTCCAGTCCCCTCTCTGTCACATTCTTATGGGCTATAATTTCTCTACAGAATGATAATAGAATGATAAAGAAAATAAGAATGAATTAAAAATGAGATGTGAAAGCCAAAGGGACTCCTTGGTAGAGGCAAAGAAGCCCTCATTTTGCAGCAGGAGTGCAGAGAAAGCCAAACATGAGGCCTGAGATTTATTAGTCTGTGCGACTAACTTCAAAGGAGGTTAAACTTGGCGTATTTGTTATACCAAGGGCATTGCCCCCATTGGGAATATCTGAAGCTTTAACGCACAGAATCTAGACATGCGGATGATTGCTCCTGAAGATTTTCATTCCTCTGACTCTTCTGAACCTTCTAAGCCTGCAGAAGTGTTCCATTCCTTTTTGCTAAGAGCAGTCATCTCAATAATCCTGAGAGGCAGCAGATATACCACTCAAGATCTGCCCTCACTTTCCCTCCTGGCCACTTGGCTTATACCTAGGTTTTAAGTCATAATATCAAGCAACTGAGGATGCACTTGGCTTCATAAACAAAGTACTGTAATTTAAAGATGCTGCAAAACTATCTGACATGTATCAGTAGCCATCTGGGATGTATGAGTGGCACTGTGTTAGAAGAGTCTTTGTCAAAGGGACTGGAACATAGAATTGGAAAGGGAAGAATTTATTTACCTGAGAATATTCTTTGGAGATAAAGGATTTAGTGTCCTGGAAAGAACCTCAGGAGATTGTACAAACTAATAAGGTGGCTCCCAGTGGCATGGTACACACAGTGGCCAAGCTGAGCAAAGTTGAAATGCATGAACTGCAATGTCAGATGATGGATAAAGAAATTAAAAAGTTCAGAGAAGTAGACATGCTAGAATGGATGTAATATGTACAGTCAGAAGATAAGCATGATGGTTATGTTCCCTGGGAAGGCCCAAAGGACACAAAATTTATCAAGGCCATATGAATGGCCTGGTGAGACAGGAAGCAGCATCATTAAAAAGTTCAGGGGCTTCCCTGGTGGCGCAGTGGTTGAGAGTCCGCCTGCCGATGCAAGGGACGCGGGTTCGTGCCCCGGTCCGGGAGGATCCCACATGCTGTGGAGCAGCTGGGCCCGTGAGCCATGGCCGCTGGGCCTGTGCGTCCGGAGCCTGTGCTCCGCAATGGGAGAAGCCACAACAGTGAGAGGCCCGTGTACAGGAAAAAAAAAAAAAAAAAAAGTTCAGTAGTGTCTCTACTTTTCATTTTAGGGCTGGAGATAGAAAATACTGTTACAGAATTTATCTAGCTGAAAACAGTGTCCATGCATGGACTTTAAAACAGTAGAGTCTAGGTGGCAGCAGTTAACTGTCAGTAACCAGGTGGTACTTAACCACATATATTGTGATCACTAGCAAAGTTGGAGTAATAGCCCTGGGAACCAGATACACAGGGACTTACAAGGATGGTTAATAGAATATGACCTCCCTAGGGGCAAAATAGATTGGTGGCTGACAAAGTCACTACTCAGCTTGAACCAGCAGAAGAAATCAAGGTTTGGTGATTGGGCATCTGAGGATAGCCACCCTAATAAATATGTCATGATTCCTTGCATAGGTTTCAGACTGGGGACCATTGTTCAGAATCAGAGCCCACTAAACACTGGTTCCAAGTGGAACAATGGCAATACCATAGCATGTATACAAAGCAATGATTTGCCGTATTTTTCCTCAAGAAAATTATGGCCATTTACTCAATTGACTATAAATTGGGAGATGGGGATTACTCATATTTTTAGCACTGTTGGTATAGGTTATAGGCTTTCTGTGATATTGAACTACGAATACTTTGAAACATTATTGTGGCCTTCCTATATGTATGGGGGCATATGGGAGACAGGTAATAAATCACTTACATAGACCACCTGATGGTCATTTCCCTGGACCCTGAATGTTTAATTGGTATTAACATACTTGGAAGTTAGTACAACTTCCAGATTGGGTCCTTGGTTGTAGATAACTACCAAAATAGGGAAAGCCACATGGAAGCCTCTGAAACTGTTCCTGTCATGAGAAAGTAAGTAAAAATATATAAATAAAAATTGTATCATATATGTATTATATAGAGTTTAGGAGATTTATATCAGCCATGAGTTTCTAATAGATGCAAGGATGGTGGTCCTTATCACATCCTCAGTTAAGTTACCTAGCAATGATCTTGCAAATACCAGATGGATCCTGGAAGGTGACTGTAGACCGCTGCAAGCTCAACCCAGTAGTTGCCCTGATTGAAGTTGCCATGATGGATGTGGTAACTTTGTTAGAACAGATAGAGCCTCAGGTTCTGGTATATGGACATTGTTTTGGCATATACATTCTTTTCTATTTCAGTAAGAAAAGAGGATCAGGGAGAGTTTATGCTCACTTCAAATGTGTAATAAACACTTGCAAATTTTGCTGTTGAGCTGAAATTCCTTTTCCTCAGCTGTAATGTAGTCCAAAGGGATCTCGGACTATCTAAACATTGCAGAGCGCAGCACGTGAATCCATTGCTTTCAGGATAGCATGTTAATCTCTTCTAATAGTTAGTACTATGAAGGCCTTCGTGAGACACTGTTTGGAGGATGGAGTGGTCATGATGGCAGAGAGAGAGGCCAACAGCATAGATTCTCACTAACTAAGGCTAATCTAGCTACTGCTACCACCAAATGTCCAACCTGTAAGAAAAAGAGACCAAAACCAAGCTCCAAAATTACATAATTTCTTGAGATTTACTATCTACCTGGTAACAAGTTAACTATTTTGAATAGCTTCCATCCTGAGAATATCACTGGTCTTGTCACTAGAATAAATTATTATATATTTCTGCCAGTGTGTATGGGTTTCAAAAATATTCCTGTTCTGCTACTTGTTTTTCAAAGAAATGAGTTTTATGGAAGGTGTCATGGTTTATTTTATACCTCAATCTTGACTGGGCCACAGGGTGGCCAAATATTTGGTCAAACATTACTCTGGATGTATCTGTGAGGATGTTTCTTTTTTTGTTTGTTTTTTTCTTTTTAACATCTTTATTGGAGTATAATTGCTTACAAAGGTGTGTTAGTTTCTCCTTTATAACAAAGTGAATCAGCTATACATATACATTTATCCCCATATCTCCTCCTCCTTGAGCCTCCTTCCCACCCTCCCTATCCCAGCCCTCTAGGTGGACGCAAAGCACGGAGCTGATGTCCCTGTGCTATGCAGCTGCTTTCCACTAGCTATCTATTTTATATCTGGTGGCGTATATATGTCCATGCCACTCTCACTTCGTCCCAGCTTGCCCTTTCCCCCTCCCCATATCCTCAAGTCCATCATCTACGTTTGCGTCTTTATTCCTGTCCTGCCCCTAAATTCTTCAGAACCATTTTCTTTTTAGATTCCATATAAATGCGTTAGCATATGGTATTTGTTTTTCTCTTTCTGACTTCACTCTGTATGACAGTCTCTAGGTCCATCCACCTCACTACAAATAACTCAATTTTGTTTCTTTTTATGGCTGAGTAATATTCCATTGTATATATGTGCCACATCTTCTTTATCCATTCATCTGTCGATGGACACTTAGATTGCTTCCATGTCCTGGCTATTGTAAATAGAGATGCAATGAACATTGTGGTACATGACTCTTTCTGAACTACGGTTTTCTCAGGGTATATGCCCAGTAGTGGGATTGCTGGGTCGTATGTAGTTCCATTTTTACATTTTTAAGGAACCTCCATATTGTTCCCCGTAGTGGCTGTATCAATTTACATTCCCACCAACAGTGCAAGAGGGTTCCATTTTCTCCACACCCTCTCCAGCATTTGTTGTTTGTAGATTTTTTGATGATGGCCATTCTGAACGGTGTGAAGTGATACCTCATTGTAGTTTTGATTTGCATTTCTCTAATGATTAGTGATGTTGAGCATCCTTTCATATGTTTATTGGATATCTGTATATTTTCTTTGGAGAAATGTCTCTTTAGGTCTTCTGCCCATTTTGAGGTTGGGTTGTTTGTTTAATTGGTATTGAGCTGCATGAGCTGCTTGTAAATTTTGGAGATTACTCCTTTGTCAGTTGTTTCAGTTGCACATATTTTCTCCCATTCTCAGGGTTGTCTTTTCATCTTCTTTATGGTTTCTTTTGCTGTGCAAAATATTTTAAGTTTCATTAGGTCCCATTTGTTTATTTTTGTTTTTCTTTCCATTAGTATAGGAGGTGGGTCTAAAAGGATCTTGCTGTGATTTATGTCATAGACTGTTCTCCCTATGTATTCCTCTAAGGGTTTTATAGTGTCTGGCCTTACATTTAGGTCTTTAATCCATTTTGAGTTTATTTTTGTGTATGATTTAAGGTAGTTTTCTAATTTCATTCTTTTACATGTAGCTGTCCAGTTTTCCCAGCACTACTTATTGAAGAGGGTGTCTTTTCTCCATTGTATATCCTTGCCTCCTTTGTCAGAAATAAGGTGACCATATGTGCGTGGGTCACCTCTGGGCTTTCTATCCTGTTCCATTGATCTTGATTTCTGTTTTTGTGCCAGTACCATACTGTCTTGACTACTGTAACTTTGAGTATAGTCTGAAGAAGGGAGCCTGATGCCTCCAGCTCCATTTTTCTTTCTCAAGGTTGCTTTGGCTATTTGGGGTCTTTTGTGTTTCCATATAAATTGTGAATTTTTTTGTTCTAGTTCTGTGAAAAATACCATTGGTAGTTTGATAGGGATTGCGTTGAATCTGTAGATTGCTTTGGATAGTAGAGTCATTTTCGCAATGTTGATTCTTCCAATCTAAGAACATGGTTTATCTCTCCAACAGTTTGTATCATCTTTAATTTCTTTCATCAGTGTCTTATAGTTTTCTGCATACAGCTCTTTTGTTTCCTTAGGTAGGTTTTTTCCTAGGTATTTTATTCTTTTGTTGCAATGGTAAATGGGAGTGTTTCCTTCATTTCACTTTCAGATTTTATATCATTAGTGTATAGGAATGCAAGAGATTTCTGAGCATTAATTTTGTATCCTGCTACTTTACCAAATTCATTGATTAGCTCTAGCAGTTTTCTGGTAGCATCTTTAGGATTCTCTGTGTATAGTATAATGTCATCTGCAAACAGTGACAGTTTTACTGCTTCTTTTCCAATTTGGATTCCTTTTATTTCTTTTTCTTCTTAGATTGCTCTGGTTAAAACTTCCAAAACTATGTTGAATAATAGTGGTGAGAGTGGGCAACCTTGTCTTGTTCCTGATCTCAGTGGAAATGATTTCAGTTTTTCACCATTGAGAACGATGTTGGCTGTGGGTTTTTCATATATGGCCTTTATTATTTTGAGGTAAGTTCCCTCTATGCCTAATTTCTGCAGGGTTTTTATCATAAATGGGTGTTGAATTTTGTCAAAGGTTTTTCTGCATCTATTGAGATGATCCTACGGTTTTTCTCCTTCATTTTGTTAATATGATTTATCACATTGATTGATTTGTGTATATTGAAGAATCCTTGCACCCCACTCAATCATGCTTTATGATCCTTTTAATATGCTGTTGGATTCTGATTGCTAGTATTTTGTTGAGGATTTTTGCATCTAACTTTCTCAGTGGTATTGGCCTGTAGTTTTCTTTTTTTGTGAAATCTTTGTCTGGTTTTGGTATCAGCGTGATGGTGGCCTCATAGAATGAGTTTAGGAGTGTTCCTCCTTCTGCTGTATTTTGGAAGAGTTTGAGAAAGACAGGTGTTAATTCTTCTCTAAATGTTTGATAGAATTCGCCTCTGAAGCCATCTGGTCTTGGGCTTTTGTTTGTTGGAAGATTTTTAATCACAGTTTCAATTTCAGTATTTGTGATTGGTCTGTTTATATTTTTTATTTCTTCCTGTCAGTCTCGGAAGGTTGTGCTTTTCTAAGAATTTGTCCATTTCTTCCAGGTTGTCCATTTTATTGGCATAGAGTAGCTTCTAGTAATCTCTCATGATCCTTTATATTTCTGCAGTGTCAGTTGTTGCTTCTCCTTTTTCATTTCTAATTCTATATTTTGAGTCTTTTCCCCTTTTTTTCTTCATGAGTCTGGCTATTGTTTGTCAATTTTGTTTATCTTCACAAAGAACAAGGTTTTCATTTTATTGATCTTTCCTACCATTTCCTTCATTTTTTTTCATTTATTTCTGATTTGATCTTTATGATTTCTTTCCTTCTGCTAACTTTGGGGTTTTTTTTGTTCTTCTTTCTCTAATTTTTTTAGGTGTAAGGTTTCGTTTCTTATTTGAGATGTTTCTTCTTTCCTGTGGTAGGATTGTATTGCTATATACTTCCCTCTTAGAGCTGCTTTTGCTTCATCCCATAGGTTTTGGGTCATCGTGTTTTCATTGTCATTTGTTTCTAGGTATTTTTTGATTTCCTCTTTGATTTCCTCAGTGATCTCTTGGTTATTTAGTAGTGTATTGTTTAGCCTCCATGTGTTTGTATTTTTTATAGATTTTTTTCCTGTAATTGATATCTAGTCTCATAGCATTGTGGTTAGAAAAGATACTTGATATGATTTCAATTTTCTTAAATTTATGAATGCTTGATTTGTGACCCAAGATATGATCTATCCTGGAGAATGTTCCATGAACACTTGAGAAGAAAGTGTATTCTGTGGTTTCTGCATGGAATGTCCTATAAATATCAATTAAGTCCATCTTGTTTAATGTATCATTTAAGGCTTGTGTTTCATTCATTATTTATTTGCATTTTGGATCATCTGTCCATTTGTGAAAGTGGGATGTTAAAGTGCCCTACTATTATTCTGTTACTGTAGATTTCCCCTTTTATGGCTCTTTGCATTTGCCTTATGTATTGAGGTGCTCCTATGTTGGGTGCATAAATATTTACAATTTTTATATCTTCCTGTTGGATTCATCCCTTGCTCATTTGTAGTGTCCTTCTTTCTCTCTTGTAATAGTCTTTATTTTAAAGTCTATTTTGTCTGATAGGAGATTTGCTACTCCAGCTTTCTTTTGATTTCCATTTGCATGGAATATCTTTTTCCATCCCCTCACTTTCAGTCTGTATGTGTCCCTCAGTCTGAAGTGGGTCTCTTGTAGACAGCATATATATGGGTTCTGTTTTTGTATACATTCAGCCAGTCTAAGTCTTTTGGTTGGAGCATCTAAACCATTTACATTTAAGGTAGTTATCGATATGTATGTTCCTATTACCAGTTTCTTAATTGTTTTGGGTTTGTTATTGTAGGTATTTTCCTTCTCTTGTGTTTCTTGCCTAGAGAAGTTCCTTTCGCATTTTTGTACAGCTGGTTTGTTGGTGTTGGATTCTCTTAGCTTTTAGTTGTCTGTAAAGGTTTTAATTTCTCTGTTAAATCTGAATGAGATCCTTGCTGGGTAGAGTAATCTTCGTTGTATGTTTTGCCCTTTCATCACTTTAAATGTCATAACACTCCCATCTGGCTTGCAGTGTTTCTGCTGAAAGATCAGCTGTTAACCTTTTGGGGATTCCCTTGTATTTATTTGTTGCTTTTCCCTCCCTGCTTTTAATATATTTTCTTTGTATTTAATTTTTGATAGTTTGATTAATATGTGTCTTGGCGTGTTTCTCTGATAGTATCCTATCTGACTCTCTGGGCTTCCTGGACTTGATTGACTATTTCCTTTCCCATATTAGGGAAATTTTAAACTATAATCTCTTCAAATAGTTTCTCAGTCCCTTTCTTTTTCTCTTCTTCTTTCAGGACTCCTATAATTCGAATGTTGGGGCATTTAATGTTGTCTCAGAGGTCTCTGAGACTGTCCTCAATTCTTTTCATTTTTTTTCTTTTTTCTGCTCTGCAGTAGTTAGTTCCACTCTTTTATCTTCTGGGTCGCTTATCTGTTCTTCTTCCTTAGTTATTCTACTATGGATTCCTTCTAGAGAATTTTAATCTCATTTATTGTGTTGTTCATCATTGTTTGCTCTTTAGTTCTTCCAGGTCCTTGTTAAGTGTTTCTTGTGTTTTCTGCATTCTATTTCCAAGATTTTGGATCATCTTTGCTGTCATTACTCTGAATTGTTTTTCAGGTAAACTGCTTATTTCCTTTTCCTTTGTTTGGTCTGGTGGGTTTTTACCTTGCTCCTTCATCTGCTGTGTATTTCTCTGTCTTCTCATCTTGCTTAACTTACTGTTTGCGATCTCCTTTTCGCAGCCTTCAGGTTTGTAGTTCCTTTTGTTTTTGGTGTCTGCCCCCAGTGGGTAAGGTTAGTACAGTAGGTTGTGTAGGCTTCCTTGTAGAGGTTACTGGTGCCTGTGTTCTGGTGTATGAGGCCGGATCTTGTCCTTCTGGTGGGTAGGACCATATCTGGTGGTGTGTTTTGGTGTGTCTGTGACCTTTTTATAATTTTAGGCAGCCTCTCTGCTAATGGGTGGGGTTGTGTTTCTGTCTGGCTAGTTGTTTGTCATAGGGTGTCCAGCACTGTAGCTTGCTGCTCGTCGAATGGAGCTAGGTCTTAGCATTGAGATGGAGATTTCTGACAGCTTTCGCCATTTGATATTACGTGGAGCTGGGAGGTCTCTGGTGGACCAGTGTCCTGAACTCGGCTCTTCCACCTCAGAGGCTCAGGCCTGACACCTGGCCAGAGCACCAAGACCCTGTCAGCCACACATCTCAGAAGAAAAGTGAGGGAGAAGGAGAGGGAGAGGGAGAGAGAAAGAAAGCTATTAAAATAAAATAAAGTATTAAAAATAAAAAAGGAAAAAGGTAATTAAAAAGAAGAAAAAAGAAAGAAAGAAGAGAGCAACTGAACCAAAACACAAACCCACCAATGAGAGCAAGAGCTAAAAACTATACTAAAAAGACAAAACAAAACAAAACAAAATGGGCCGACAGAACCCTAGCACAAATGATAAAAGCAAATCTATACAGACAGAATCACACAAAGAAGCATGCACAAACACACTCACAAAAAGAGAAAAAGGAAAAAAATATATATATAAATGAAGAGAGCAACCAAATCAATAAACAAATCTACCAGTGATAACAAGCTCTAAATACTCAATTAAGATAAACATAAAGCCAGAAACAAATTAGATGCAGAAAGCATACCCCAAGTCTACAGTTGCTCCCAAAGTCCACCTCCTCAATTTTGGGATGATTTGTTGTCTATTCAGGTATTCCACAGATGCAGGGTCCATCAAGTTGATTGTGGAGCTTTAATCCGCTGCTTCTGAGGCTGCTGGGAGAGATTTCCCTTTCTCTTCCGTGTTCGCACAGCTCCCGGGGTTTAGCTTTGGATTTGGCCCCACCTCTGTCTGTAGGTCACCTGCGGGCATCTGTTCCCCGCCCAGAGAGGACACAGGACGGGGTTAAAGGAGCAGCTGATTAGGTGGCTCTGGCTCACTAAGGCTGGGGGGAGGGAGGAGTATGGAATGTGAGGCGAGCCTGCAGTGGCAGAGTCCGGAATGACGTTGCAACAGCCTGAGAAGAAATGTGTTCTCCTGGGGAAGTTGTCCCTGGATCACAGGACCCTGGCAGTGGCAGGCCACACAGGCTCCTGGGAGGGGAGTTGTGGATGGTGACCTGTGCTTGCACACAGGCTTCTTGGTTGCTGCAGAAGCAGTCTTAGCATTTCATGCCTGTCTCTGGTGTCTGCACTGATGGCCACAGCTTGTGTCCATCTCTGGAGCTCATTTAGGCGGTGCTCTAAATCCTCTCTCCTCGTGCACCTGGAAACAATGGTCTCTTACTTCTTAGGCCATTCCAGACTTTTCCCCAGACTCCCTCCCAGCTAACTGTCGGGCACTAGCCCCCTTCAGGCTGTGTTCATGCAGCCAAGCCCAGTCCTCTCTTGGGATCTGACCTTGGAAGCCATGACCTCAGCTCCCAGCCCCCACCCACCTGGGCGGGTGAGCAGACAAGCCTCTCAGACTGGTGAGTGCTGATCGGCACTGATCCTCTGTGCGGGAATCTCTCTGCTTTGCCCTGTGCACCCCCACTGCTGTGCTCTCCTCCGTGGCTCTGAAGCTTCCCCACCCACCCACTCACCACCTCCGCCAGTGAAGGGGCTTCCTAGTGTGTGGAAACTTTTCCTCCTTCACAGCTTCCTTCCAGAGGTGCAGATCCCATCCCTATTCTTTTGTCTCTGGTTTTTCTTTTTTCTTTTGCCCTGCCCGGGTACATGGGGAGCTTCTTGCCTTTTGGGAAGTCTGAGGTCTTCTACCAGTGTTCAGTAGGTGTTCTGTTCCACATGTAGTTGTATTTCTGATGTATTTGTGGGGAGGAATGTGACCTCCACATATTATTCCTCCGCCATCTTGAAGGTCCCTTTGTGAGGATGTTTCTGGAGGAGATTAATGCTTGAATCAGAAGACTGAGTAAAGCAGATTGCCTTCCCTAAGGTAGGTAGGTCTCACCCTATCAACTGAAAACCTGAAAAGAACAAAAATATACTGAGTTGTTTTTCCTGTCTGACTGCCTTCTGGCTGGGGCATTGGTCTTTTCCTGCCTTCAGACTCAAAGTGAAATATCAAGAGCTCTTAGTTCTCAAGTCTGTAGTCTTTCTACTGGAACTTACACCATTGGCTCTCCTGGTGCTCAGGCCTTTGAACTCAGACTGGAATACACTATCAGCTCTTCCTGGTCTCCATCTTGCTGACTGCAGATCTTGGGACTTCTCAGGCTTCATAATTAAGTGAGCCAATTTCTTGTAATAATCTCTTCAGGGAGAGAGAGAGAGAGAGAGAGAGAGAGAGAGAGAGAGAGAGGAAGGGAGGGAGGGAGGGAGGGAGAGAGAGAGAGAGAGGGAGGGAGGGAGGGAGGGAGAGGGAGAGAGAGATAGAGAGAGAGATACCCATCTCCTATTGGTTCTGTTACTCTGGAGAACCCTGAATAATACAGTAGGAGCTTAATAATAATAATAATAATAATATAATAATACAGTAGGAGCTTCTTCTGTAGGAGTTTTGATGAACTTCATGCTCAGGGATGTCCTTGTCTGTAATTACTGTTTAGTATTCAAAACATGGCCTCTTTGTGTGGCTGTGGCTCTACATCTCAGGTTTAGTGTGATTGTAACTCTGTTGTCCTGCATGCTATAGGCCTTGCCTTCTGAAGTAACGATTCACTTTTAATACTATGCTATTTTGGAATATTGTTTTCTGAGATCTATTTACTTTGGATCCATTTACCCCTGGCATCTAAGCTGCCTTTCTGTGGGATTCCTAGTGCTCCTATCTTCTCAGCATGGATTATGTCCCCAGTAGCTTTCCTTCAGGATAGGTCTTTGTCTTTCTGAAAAAGACTATTTGTAGTACATTGAGGGATGCCTGGGGATTTAGGCTGTAATGGTTTGATCTCCTCTGTGTGCTTCCCTGGGTCTTTTTTTTTTACATGTGTCAGAAACCTGGAGCCTGCAAGTTCTTCTTACAGTATTGAAGATTGTTTTAGCTTCTTTTGAAATCAAGTTTTTGTTTGTTAATCCTGGGTTCCATGACCTGTATGGTCCCTCAGTGTTCACCTATCTCTTCTCTGCTACCACTGGGCAGCAGCTGACCAAGCAAGGATCTGATGCTGTGGAACAGTCTGGCCACACATTCACCCTCAGTGGTTCGTAGAAGATCTGGCCATATAGCTTCAGTGAATGTGTCATCTGTGAATTACTAATTTTTCTATCTCTTTTGATCTTTTATAAAAAGGTTTGGGGGGATTTAACGATTGCTCCAGTGATGGTCCTGTTGTCAGTGGCTTATAAATAATTTTTGATCTCTTTTGATAATATTAAAGTTATTCATTTTAGAAAATCCATTAAATTTATTATATATTTATATAGATTATATATAAACTTAGGCATATATTTATAAATTGTCATATGTTAGTTATGAATTATGTATTATACAGTATGCATCATTCATAATACAACATTTTGTTAAATGTTAAATAATTTAACTAACATACAACCTATGTTAAATAATTTAAATATGGTTAATAATATCCAATAGCATTTTATACAATTTTATATTGACCTTATGATAATGTAATATATTTGATATCTGCACTCCCTCATTAGGACATAAGCCAATAGAGAACTGAAATGTTATTTTATGAATCTTTACAACAACAAGTGACTAAAAACAATACTTGATATGTATTAGCAATTAAAATATAATTTTTAAAGTGTTACAGTTCAAATTTGGAACATCTTATTACTTAAACTTTATCACATTTTTCAACTGTCAACCTAAAACCTAAGAATAAATCCACAAAATCAACAGTCATGTGCTGGAAAAATGAGTAATAAAAAAATTTCAGGGAACACCATCAAAACATATTACATAAAAATAAATATTCAGATTTCACATATGAATCCCCATAGTTGAATTGATTTTGTATATATGTCCATGATATTTAATCACTCCCGTATATAAGACTAAGGTTTCCTGAAGAATTTCTAAAATAGTATATGAGATCAAAACATCTAAACTTTCATAGAGCAATTTTGTTGCACAGATATTTACTTGCTAAGATACAGTAGCAGAGGAACTGTGACACTCATTGTTCTCTCCAAAATTTCACTTTAAATATATTTTGGGGGCTTCCCTGGTGGCACAGTGGTTGAGAGTCCACCTGCTGATGCAGGGAACACGGGTCCGTGCCCCGGTCCGGGAAGATCCCACATGCCGCGGAGTGGCTAGGCCCGTGAGCCATGGCCACTGAGCCTGCGCATCCGGAGCCTGTGCTCCGCAATGGGAGAGGCCAAAACAGTGAGAGGCCCACGTACCGAAAAACAAATAATAATAATAAAAATAAATATATTTTAGGGGTGGTGGTGGTGGAAAATAAATGTTTAACTTAGACAGTGAAATATTTTCCTGTATATCATCTTCCACCCAGTAAATTTGTAACACATTAGCCGAAGCTTCCGTAACGGAGTGCGGTTTGGGGAAGATGATATTTTGATAGAAAAAACATCCTGTATCTTACACAAAATTGACATTTTCTTCTTATTGATTACTAATATTTTTCTCGATGTACAGTAAATCAGTCCCTTAAATCCTGTAATCTATATTAAATTTTTTCCTGAGGAAATTATACTTTACATAACCATTTTAATGTGTTCCTTCACATCTTTGAAAGTGTATATCAGATTTGACTTTCCAGTTCTGTAGTTCCCCACTATCTGATAGCTATTTTTTTTCCAGCATCACACCATATTATTCTAATCCAGAAAGTTTGAAAGAAACATTTATAAATAGAACTTTCTTGAAAATGTTTGCAATTTTTAGTACAAGTACTTTTGAAATTTACAGGTAAAAACGTCTCTAGACAAGTCTTTCCCATTCTTGGAGGACAAAGCCTAGCACATTTTCAGCAATTTATTTGACTTTCACTGCCTATTTTTTCCAAGCAGTCAATTTCTCTTTTTCTGCAGAGTCTGTGAATAGGACTACATTGTCAGTTGAGAGGTGGCACAGATTTCCCTGGTTAGCTGCCCCCTTGCTCTTTTTCCAGTGCTGTCACCAGAGAGAAATGACTCTAGGCCTCAGTAAAGAAAACACTTTCTGTCAAGTTGTTCCCTCCACGTAGGAAGAGGACAGTAAGTGTTCATATGCAAACCTCCGCTCGACTTCCTTCTACGTAATAGAGTTTGTGCTTTGTGTGACTGCACAAACCATTCTAGAACTCACAGAAGTATTTGAAAGAGAATGAACTTTCAGGGGCCAAAAGGATGGCCATTGGCTTCTATATGTGAAATTTGTTGGGCAGATAAAGATCATCTTTGGTACTCTGGTGTTAATTATTTCAAATTATATCTGTGGAACTTTGTTTTTTCTTTTCCTTGTCTCCATTTCGTGCATGCCTAAATGTCCAGGCAATATCAAAATATATCCTAATGAAAGAAGAGCAATAGTTACTTAGTAGAGAGAGGTAAGAAGTCATACAGAAACATCAATTTAAAAGAAAAGTCCTAGGGCCCATTTTGCTCAAAGCTAAGCCTGTGTGAGTCTTTCTCTGTCATTTCTCTCTCTCACAGAGGCTTACCAGTCTGTGAACAGGCACTGAGCATCCTTAATGTAAACACAAGGTATTGTGTGACCTTACCTGGTGGGTTTTTATTTTATATATCATTATAAATGAGCAATAAAATATATTGCTATTTAAAACACTAAGAATAGTGAATTTTCAATGGGGCACTTGCAAAAGAAGATGGCATCAATTCTCCAAACAATTCCACCTATAAAATCTGTTAGTAAGGACAGCCTTGATAATAGAAGTACATCAGAGGTTCTTGCTACTCAGGATTGTGGTTGAGTTGGTATTTTTGGTAGAGTCTCATGGTTTGTGTTTCACATCAGTGTTTTAGTTTTTGTTCCTCGATAGTACACAAGAGAAATATATGTGTCTAAGCATTATACCCTTGCTTCAGATTAGATCTCAATTTTCCACTGCTAGTATTGAAATTTCTGGGCTTTCTCTGATGGTCTAAGATGAGTACTTCATGCTTCTTAAATGTATATGAAGCATCTGCAATATATTTCTCTAATATTGTGGTCTTTTTTTGAACCTATCACTATTAGAAAATACATAGCATGTTATAATTATATAATAACGAACATTTTTGATCCCGTGGTGTTTGGCTTTGAGTTTTAGGAGATCATAAAATGCTTTGAGACAGGAGTAGATTTTCTTGTTTGTCATTAAGGTTTGATGGTTATTGACAAAGCAAACTTTATATTGTAAATTCTCTTGAAAGTGACAAACAACTTAACAAAATTTAGGTTTATAAATTCAGAGTAATCACCTCTCATCTTAAAGCAACACCACTATTGACTAGCTAACAAATATGCTAAAACACCCTCACAAAATCCCATTTTCATTATTCCTCCTGGAAATCGCTTGGGTGATATTCATTTGCCCGATTTAAGAGATTACTTACATGATTTTTGAGTCAAATGATTTTTATTTTGTTAAAAGTATTATGAACAGAGTGGTAAAAGTCATCTAGGACCTATAATGGTAAACGTAGATATCAAATAATATTGTTTTACTGGAAAAAAAAATCTATACAGAATAGCTGTGGACCCAAGAATCTCATTTTTATGTACATAAAGAATGTCTAAAAATTTCTCACCATTTTACTATAGGAGGCATGGTAACTTACACATGTGTTTATGTTAACTGGATCTACTTTTAGGAGAAATTAAAAATCAACCCATTTATCCAGTTTAAATGCTAACAATGCCCTCATTGGACATCGTTATTATAGTACACCTGAATCCTACTGACACAGTATAAACCTATGTGTCCTTGGTAAGTGTTTCATATTCAGTCTTCTATACTTCTTGAAAATATAAAAGTGGCTACACATAAGACAAATAAAAGTATCCATTACTTCAGGAATATTCTTAAAGCAATGGTTCCATGTATGTGGGTCAATCTACTGAGTTTAAATTTTGATTTCACCTATTATTAGGTGTGTCATATTGGAAAATTCACATGACTTCTTAAAATATCAGCTTCTTAATCTATAAAATTAGGTAAATCTAGTACTTAATTCCTGCATTATTGTAAAGGTTAAATATGGTAGAGTATATAACATTATTAGAACAAATCTAGGTGCATGGAGAACACACAATAAGTAATAATTTCTGAGCTTGTTCAGGCATTGGCTCTGCGTTTCTTTCCAGGATCAAGACAATTACCAAATAGGACTCAAAGCTCTGTTATTTTTTTAGAGCTAAGAAAAATTCTAGTAGAGATTTGCTGAAAAGATAGTGTCAGAAGCTCATTTTACCATTTTGGTATCATTCTTTGGCACAGGGAAGTTGATTCTTTCCTCACATGCACCTAACACACCTTGTTTGCCTTTTGAAAATTTATGCTGCTATTAAACATCAAAAATTATATCACATGGAAATGTCCTTCTGGGAGGGTGTGCTGTTACTGTTGAATCATCTTTCTGTGGTATCATTAGGTACAAAAGCTTTGAAGTAAGACCTAAATCCAAAATTCTCACAGATGTTGCATGAAAACAGATTTCAAAAAGGATCTCTGTGCTCTTTCACAGACAGGTAAACATCTGTGAGAGAGAAAAAAGAAAGCAGGAGAGACAGAGAGAAACTCACTTAAAGGCTTAACTTTGAACAAAACAGGCCTTAGGCCTTTTCTTTCAAATCCATGTCTCTATTTATATGACTTCCTGCCCCTCTACTAGGTAACAATTGAAGTCTCACTTTGTGAACTAATTTACATTGAGCTCTTCCTTAGCCCTCAATAGTTCTTTTTAAAGTGAGGTTTGTTTTCCCTAATGAGGATCAGCTGTGAGCAGGAGTGGCCAAAATAAATTCCCTTTAACAAGCTGTGCCTCTGCTTAGGCTGAAATTTGGAGAAGAGGAGAGGCCAAGAATACATAAAAGATCTTGAGCCTGCCGGTTAACATTGAAGATCCTATAAATGCAATGTATTTAGACTCACCACATTTTTCTTTATTAAGGAATTATTATATTCCAAACACTAAAGCTACAAAATGAGGATAAACAAAGCCATGAAAAGAATGACCATCTTTGATAGCTCTTGGGCCATAAATTAAACTTTCTCTATTTTTAATAAGTGTACAAAATTTAGATCAAGGTTCATTTTATTAAAATTATTTGTTTTTCTTTGTCTTTTCATTTTATCAACTAGTGGCTTAGAAGTACTCATGCCATCACAAAATGAAGAAAAAGAAAACAAAACTACAAATTAGAAAGGGTCAATCTATCAGGATTATAGCTTGATCTCTCAAAGCCTAGAGCTTACTAAAACCTCAAAATAATTTCATCAAACAATGTTATAACTGGAGATAAACAGCCCAGTTTTCTTTACGTTTTCAAGTCTCTTGTCTTCTATTATTAGTTTGTCATATGATTTATTTTTCAAAAAACAAGGATCTATCAAATTGTACCACTAAATCTCTTCTCTACTTTGATCTTCATTTATGCTTTAAGGCAAAACAGTCTATGTGATGCTCAGCTTTATGGAATGTAGATTCTTTGCTCTTCATGTATAATCCAAGCTTCCCTCACCTCCAAGCACTCTGGAACTGACTGATGGCAAGCCTACCTCAAAAAGTCTTTTCTTATCCTCAGTAAGAATATAACAATAAACAGGAAGAAATGATGATGCTACTGCAGCCTGTGAGCACAGCTGCTCATTTCGTCAGTTCTGCTATTACCTCTGGCTCAGAGGTTCCATTTTCCCTGCTTCTATGGGATGTGTCAGGACTGCTCTGACAGCAAGCCCCATAGGCACATGGCATAAAGCTTCTTGCTTTTAAAGCTGGCTTTTACTGGCTCACCAGTTGAGTGTAGTAGCAGTTCTAATGATAACTGGGGAGCTAGTAGAATAATCCAAAAAGTGCTGCCCTCAAATTCTGAGTTAATGAAAAGAAAACGAACTTAGAGTAAACACATCATACTCTGAAGATAAAAGAAAACATATTCTTCTAGTTAACACTAATTATACGAATATTATTATTATCGTATTCTTTTTTCTTAAAAGCTCATGAGTTTTCGGTCAGAAAAATGTGGGTGGAAGTCCTGACTTTATAACCTATGAGCATTATGACTAGAGAAATTAGAATAATCCTATAATGTCCTTGAAATTCTTGAACTCAGCTACAAATCACTTGGTATAATCATATGCTGATTAAGATTTTGTGATGTTTAAATAACATAATATGTATTCATGATTAGGATTATGAGAGACACAGAAGTAATCACTCAGCATGGATTTTTTTTTGTCTTTAAAAACAAACAAAAAAAAAACATTAAAACTCTTTCTCTCTACCAGGTTAAATATACCTACCTTAAAAGCAGGGCGTTCCCTGACTTCTTTCTCTATTTCTATAGGTTTTGGTGTTTTATTGGCCATAATGAATTGAATCATGGCCCCCAAAATATAGGTCCATGCCCTTATATTCAGAATGTCTGAATTATTCCTAGTATGGCAAAAGATGTGATTAAGTTAAGAATCTTGAGAGGAAAAACTTATCTTGGATTAACAGGAGGGCCCTAAATGCAATCACATTTATCTTTATGAGAGAGAAACAGTTTTGAGACAGACAGAAAAGGAGAAACACAAACACAGGAAGAAGAAGCTGTGTGACCCAGAGACTGGAGCAGTATAGCCACAAGCCAAGGAACACGTGGAGTCACCAGAAGTTGGAAGTGGCAAAAATAGATGCTCCGCTCTAGCTTTGGGAGGGAATGTAGCCCTGCCAACACGTTGATTTAGGATTTTTGGCCTCTAAAACTGTGAGACAATAAATTCCTATAGATTTAAGGCACCGGTTTCTGATGTTTTTATAGGAACCACAGGAAACTAATGCATTGCCATTTTATCACTTTGCGCATTCCAAGTGTATCTTGGCAACTTATCGATAGACTGTTACGACCTTGAAAGTGGAAATCACATCTTACTCCTCTTTGTGTAGAATTCAGTACCTCACCCAAGTCTGTACACTTCGCAAGGTCTAGAACAAAATTCCCAAATGGATTAATAAATGCCACCATCAGTGAGAGAATTATTCTGGACCCAGTTCCTAAGTACAATGATTAAGAATACTGATTTGGTGAAAAGTCAGCAAAATTGAACAATTATCTAGATATACCTTTTGGGGGAAAGGATAAAATGAAACATGCATTTTAACACTGAAAAGGTTTAAAAGTCACATAGGAAATAACTGTCATTGACCTATCTAAGAGATGAACTGACAATCTAAGAGAAGAATTCCTAAAAGGATTTTTGTATATTGTGTTGATTGTACTTCCGGTTTTTAGTCCAAATTGTAAGGAGCCTGAAAGTTGTTACTTGCTTCCTCACAACAGGAAAGCTGATGAATAAACTGAAAAGCAGCAACTCTTTTTAGAGTCATCAGGGAGCTAAAGCCACAAGGCAAACTGCTGCCCCTAAACCTGGAGAAATAGGAGAATACAGAGAATCACAGCTTATTGGGAGTATAAACCCAGAAGTGGAACAGAATCCCATCACTGGTGCCAATCCCAGTAGGAACACAAACTATATTGACAGAGTGCTAGAGGCTCAGTGTGCACTAGCTTGAGAGTTAAAATCTCCATGTGGCCCCAATCTTTTATATGTTTTACCTCTAGGAGTCCCATTAGATTCTTACTGTGAAGAATAGAGGAAAAATTCTCTCATACTTCTGGCAGGGGGAGGGGAAAGTCACTATTCTGAAATATGCCCACATGTCCCTGTTCTTAACAAAGTGCACCCTCAAGGGAAACTTTTACCAGAGCCAAACAGTTTGGAATTTATCTAAGCCTAACCTCACTGGCAGAAGAGAAATACCCAACTCCAGCCCTCCAGCTCTTTGAAAGAGAAGAAAATCGTAGATGATATGTTTGAATACATGTTCAGGAAGCAGAAATACAATGAAAGAGTAATAACTGTTACAGCTGGTCAGAGAAGTTACCACCCAGTGACTGCTTAAGGCATCCTGGCCATTACCCAGTCAATTTGATAAAGAATCCAAGAAAGATTCAACACCAAGACCCAAGATAATTACTGAGGGATGGACTCCAACAATATTACTGAGTTAAAAACAGGAAAGCATGAAGATCAGGAGACAAGGGATGGGACGTAGTGGAGGAAGTCCTAAGTTGAAGATGAATGGAAGTTCAAGGAAGAAGACTGCTGCATGAGTGGAGAACAACCAGTTCAAAGTGAAACAGAAGAAGCATCTGCAAGAAAATATTATGGTTGGGAAAAAGTCTAATTCTAGAAGGAGAATAGATCTCTGGATCATTTGGGGAAAATTTAAAAATAGTTACAGAAAACAAGACAAAGGAAGCACTGAAGTATTTTCTCCAGGAAAACACAAGAAAGACACAGGAAAGACATTCAACTGTGTGCACAACTGGGTCATGCAGTGAACACAATTTACATGTTTTTTTTTTCCCTATATATGTGTATTTATTTGTTAATTTTATTAACCAAAGAGAAGAAAAGAGCTATTCTTGTTTCATAGGGGTGAATTTGTTTTTTAAAAAATAATCATAAAAGTACATACTGCAGAGGTTTCAGCTTGATTGATAGTGATTTGCAGATATATCTAATCTACTGAACGATCTCAGAATTCCATAGACTTTTACTTGTGAAGAAACATTTTACATAAAACGGCCCTTTGTTAAATTTTGGCCTAGCCAGTTTTTGGTTTTTGCAGCAAAATTATTTGGTTCACATATTAAAATACAACTATATGGTTTCTTTTTCATTTCTCTTTATCTAATCTTATTTCGTGTTTTTTTCCCTTCAGTTTTCTACCTCATTACACTTTCCTCCTTTTATAATCTCATCCCTTTTTAAAATATGGAACTGACTCTCTTCTAAATAATACACAGTGAATATGTGCATAGATGGAAATTAATTGGGAGAGCTATTACTTCTAAAAGAGGGAAAGGAAAATAGGATAACAACATAGAAATGTGCTTCCTGAACTGCCTTTTCTGTAATCTTTCTCTTCCATTATGGCACATCCATTTTTTTTTTCCTCTTTACTGTGTATACCTAGATTCTGTATCATTTCAAATCCAGTTTTTTCTGGCACATTATGTTCCAACATAGTGCCAGTTTTTTGTTCTTAAACAGATTACTTATTTCTTATATCTTCTTGGGTCTCACTTTGTTTCTTCTTCTGATGGGGAACAAAAGACTTCAAGAAATCCATCACTGTGCTCTTAGAGTGGTTTTCCTTAGGCATTGTTTGAAGTTCTCAGTTTAACATGAAAAAAAAAATGATTCATATAAGTTATGCACATTGTTACATAAAAATGCAAACTAAAGATGAATATAGTATATTCTATCTTCAGAATTCTCAGCTCAATCATGTAACGTTTATAAAGATATTATATATCAATCTTTCTTGTAAAATATATTGTCTAAGAAGTTCCACATCAATAATAATCAATTTAGTATTAATAACTGACAAATAAATACATACCACTATTCTTTGAGGCCTATATTATTTTTTTAATATTTATTTATTTACTTGGCTGCACCAGTTCTTAGTTGCAGCAGGAGGGCTCCTTAGTTGTGGCACGTGAACTCTTAGTTGCAGCATGCACGTGGGATCTAGTTCCCTGACCAGGGATTGAACCCAGGCCCCCTGCATTGGGAGCATGGAGTCCTATGCACCACCAGAGAAGTCCCTGAGGCCTGTATTATTACATGCAATTTACATATGAGGAAATAGAGAGTTTAGAGATATGAGTAGTTGCTCTAGATGACACAGTTCATAAATAAGAAATGGTGCTGAAGTTTAAACATATAAATATTTAAACCCACACATATTTAAATCCAAATTTGGTGTATATATTAAATATTGATATTGTAAATATGATAAATATTGGTGGTAATCTATTACATTTCACGATAATTTACATTGTATAATATTTATTTGATTTTGACCACTTTTTAGCCTCACAATAGGCTGGCTGAAAGGAAATAAAGAAGATAACTTTTCTATTAGAATAAAATTCTATTTTTTTAATCCATGATATGGAGTTGAAAACTAAAATTCAAAAGATCAATAATGTATACATAATAATGGGTAATATTGGCTTCTTAAATTGTCATAAGTAAATATGTCAGAATAAGCCCATGTAAGATTTAATTATAGGCTCAAATAGATCCATCCCTACAAGCAGGGTAAAGCATTTTCACTGACAGACCATGGAGTCCCTGTTATTGAATTCTGCTCATACTAAAGAAACAGTCATCAATTTGGTGACTTAAACGTTTAATTTTCTAAAGACACAAGAGTGAACACCCAGTGGAATGAGAATTGTGCATGCAATTACAATTTGTATTGTAGACAACAACCAAACACGGCAAAGGGACATAAAATAAGGTTTGCATGGACTGATATTTAACATGCTTTTGACTGATAATGTCAACAATGTAAATATATTACTTTTTCCTTGTGGATGTATACGTATAATAAAATTTAATGAAAAATCTCAATGGGTATTATGAAACTTAATTAAATAATTTAAAAATTAGTCTGGAGAGGAAGTTTAGGATCATTTACCATACTTCCCCCTTTTGTGGTCCAAGGCCCAACAATGCCTGCTCTTCTTTACTGGGATTTCCAGTCCATTCACATTTCGACTTCCTTCCATCATCTTCTCATTTCTGTTTCTATATTTTAAATCCCTTGGCTTCTGATTCCAACCTCTCTTTTCCTAGTGCTTGAGAAAGTGTTTTGCCTGTTTTTCTTTCACAGTCTCAGCCCAGTTACACTTACTTCTGGACATATTCTTTAAACTGACTTCTCCAGGCCTAGGCCAGCTGTAAGATTATAGGGAGAAAATCAAACATCCAAGTGTGTGGCTACACTTGTGAACAGTTTGCCTCCAATTGTTTGGCAAAACCAGTCTCCTTCTGCTCAGTCAACCTCACAATCACTGGGGGAGGATCTAAGTTTTTAATCCTTCCAGGCCTTCATTCCAAAGCCCCATTTCTCCTTTTTTTTTTTTTAACATTTTTATTGGAGTATAATTGCTTTACAATGGTATGTTAGTTTCTGCTTTTTAAAAAAGTGAATCAGCTATACATATATATATATATATATCTCCACATATCTCCTCCCTCTTCAGTTTCGCTCCCACACTGCCTATCCCACCCCTCTGGGTAGACACAAAGCACAGAGCTGATGTCCCTGTGCTATGCAGCTGCTTCCCACTAGCTATCTATTTTACATTTGGTAGTGTATATATGTCCATGACACACTCTCACTTCGTCCCAGCTTACCACTTCACCCTCCCTGTGTCCTCAAGTCCATTCTCTACGTCTGCATCTTTATTTCTGTCCTGCCCTTAGGTTCTTCTTCAGAAACAATTTTTTTTTTTTAGATTCCATATATACGTTTTAGTATATGGTATTTGTTTTTTTCTGTCTGACTTACTTCACTCTGTATGACAGTCTCTAAGTCCATCTGCCTCACTACAAATAACTCAATTTCATTTCCTTTTATGGCTGAGTAATATTCCATTGTTTATATGTGCCACATCTTCCTTAACCATTCATCTGTTGATGGACACTTAGGTTGCTTCCATGTCCTGGCTATTGTAAATAGAGCTGCAATGAATATTGCGGTACATGAATCTTTTTGTTATGGTTTTCTCAGGGTATATACCCAGCAGTGGGATTGCTGGGTCATATGGTAGTTCTATTTTTACTTTTTTAAGGAACCTCCATACTGTTCTCCATAGTGGCTGTATCAATTTACATTACCACCAACAGTGAAAGAGGGTTCCCTTTTTTCCACACCCGCTCCAGCATTTATTGTTTGTAGATTTTTTGATGATGGCCATTCTGACTGGTGTGAGGTGATACTTCATTGTAGTTTTCATACTTCATTGTAGCATTTCTCTAATGATTAGTGATGTTGGGCATCCTTTCATGTGTTTGTTGGCAATCTGTATATCTTCTTTGAAGAAATGTCTATCTAGGTCTTCTACCCAATTTGGACTGGGTTGTTTGATTTCTTGATATTGAGCTCCATGAGCTACCTGTACATTTTGGAGATTACTCCTTTGTCAGTTGCCTCATTTCCAAATATTTTCTCATATTCTGAGGGTTGTCTTTTCATCTTGTTTATGATTTCCTTTGCTGTACAAAGCCTTTTAAGTTTCATTAGGTCCCATTTGTTTATTTTTGTTTTTATTTCCATTTCTCTAGGACGTGGGTCAAAAAGGATTTTGCTGTGATTTATGTCATAGAATGTTCAGTCTATGTTTTCCTCTAAGAGTTTTACAGTGTCTGGCCTTGCATTTAGGTGTTTAATCCATTTTGAGTTTATTTTTGTGTATGGTATTAGGGAGTGTTCTAATTTCATTCTTTTACATGTACCTGTCCAGTGTTCGCAGCACCATTTATCAAAGAGGCTGTCTTTTCTCCATTGTATATTCTTGCCTCCTTTATCAAAAATAAGGTGAACATATGTGCGTGGGTTTATCTCTGGGCTTTCTATCCTGTTCCATTGATCTTGATTTCTGTTTTTGTGCCAGTACCATACTGTCTTGATTACTGTAGCTTTGTACTATAGTCTGAAGACAGGGAACCTGATTCCTGCAGCTTCCTTTTTCTTTCTCAAGATTGCTTTGGCTATTTGGGGTCTTTTGTGTTTCCATGCAAATTGTGAAATTTTTTGTTCTACTTCTGTGAAAAATGACATTGGTCGTTTGATAGGGATTGCATTGAATCTGTAGAGTACTATGGGTAGTAAAGTTATTTTCACAATGTTGATTCTTCCAATCCAATAACATGGTATATCTCTCCATCTGTTTGTATCATCTTTAATTTCTTTCATCAGTGTCTTATACTTTTTTTTTTTTGTGGTATGCGGGCCTCTCTGTTGTGGCCTGTCTCGTTGCGGAGCACAGGCTCCAGATGCGCAGGCTCACTGGCCATGGCTCATGGGCCTAGCCACTCCGTGGCATGTGGGATCTTTCCAGACTGGGGCACGAACCCGTGTCCCCTGCATCGGGAGGTGGACTCTCAACCACTGTGCCACCAGGGCAGCCCTCTTATAGTCTTTTGTGTACAGGTCTTTTGTCTCCTTACATAGGGTTATTCCTAGGTATTTTATTCTTTTTGTTGCAGTGGTAAATGGGAGTGTTTCCTTAATTTCTCTTTCAGATATTTCATCATTAGTGTATAGGAATGCAAGGGATTTCTGTGCATTAATTTTGTATCCTGCTACTTTACCAAATTCATTGATTAGCTCTAGTAGTTTTCTGGTAGCATCTTTAGGATTCTCTATGTATAGTATAATGTCATCTGCAAACAGTGACAGTTTTACTGCTTCTTTTCCGATTTGGATTGCTTTATTTCTTTTTCTTCTCTGATTGCTCTAGCTAAAACTTCCAAAACTATGTTGAATAATAGTGGTGAGAATGGGCAAACTTGTCTTGTTCCTGATCTTCATGGAAATAGTTTGTTTTTCACCTTTGAGCATGATGTTGGCTGTGGGTTTGTCATATATGGCCTTTATTATGTTGAGGTAAGTTCCCTCTATGCCTACTTTCTGGAGGGTTTTTATCACAAATGGATGTTGAATTTTGTCAAAAGCTTTTTCTGCATCTATTGAGATGATCATATGGTTTTTATTCTTCAATTTGTTAATATGGTTTATCACACTGATTTGAGTATATTGAAGAATCCTTGCATTCCTGGGCTAAACCCCACTTGCTTATGGTGTATGATCCTTTTAATATGCTGTTGGATTCTGGTTGCTAGTATTGTGTTGAGGATTTTTGCATCTATATTTATCAGTGTTATTGGCCTGTAGTTTTTTTTTGTGTGTGTGAAATCTTTGTCTGGTTTTGATATTAGGGTGACGGTGGCCTTGTAGAATGAGTTTGGGAGTGTTACTCCCTCTGGTATATTTTGGAGCAGTTTGAGAAGAATAGGTGTTAGGTTTTCTCTAAATGTTTGATAGAATTCGCCTGTGAAGCCAGCTGGTACTGGGCTGTTGTTTGTTGGAAGATTTTTAATCACAGTTTCAATTTCACTGCTTGAGATTGGTCTGTTTATATTTTCTATATCTTCCTGGTTCAGTTTTGGAAGGTTGTGCTTTTCTAAGAATTTGTCCATTTCTTCCAGGTTTTCCATTTTATTGGCATATAGTTGCTTATAGTAATCTCTCATGATCCTTTGTATTACTGCAGTGTCAGTTGTTACTTTACCTTTTTCATTTCTATTCTTTTGATTTGAGTATTCTCCCTTTTTTCCTTGATGACTCTGGCTAATGGTTTATCAATTTTGTATATCTTCTCAAAAAACCAGCTTTTAGTTTTATTGATCTTGGCTATCATTTCCTTCATTTCTTTTTCATTTATTTCTGATCTGATCTTTATGATTTCTTTCCTTCTGCTAACTTTGGGGTTTTTGTTCTTCTTTCTCTAATTGCTTTAGGTGTAAGGTTAGGTTGTTTATTTGAGTTGTTTCTTGTTTCTTGACGTAGGATTGTATTGCTATAAACTTCCCTCTTAGAACTGCTTCTGCTGCATCCCATAAGTTTTGGGTCACTGTGTTTTCATTGTCATTTATTTCTAGGTATTTTTTGATTTCCTCTTTGATTTCTTCAGTGATCTCTTGGTTATTTAGTAGTGTATTGTTTAGCCTCCCTGTGTTTGTATATTTTACAGTTTTTTTTCCTGTAATTCTTATGTAGTCTCATAGCATTGTAGTCGGAAAAGATACTTGATACAATTTCAATTTTCTTAAAATATATCAAGGCTTGATTTGTAACCCAAGATATGATGTATCCTGGAGCATGTTCCATGAGCACTTGAGAAGAAAGTGTATTCTGTTGTTTTTGGATGGAATGTCCTATAAATATCAATTAAGTCCATTTTGTTTAATGTATTTAAATATTAATTAAGTCCATCTTATTTAATATATCATTTAAAGCATGTGTTTCCTTATATATTTTTATTTTGGATGATCTGTCCATTGGTGAAAGTGGAGTGTTAAAGTCCCCTACTATGATTGTGTTACTGTCGATTTCCCCTTTTATGGCTGTTAACATTTGCCTTATGTATTGAGGTGCTCCTATGTTGGGTGCATAAATATTTACAATTGTTATATCATCTTCTTGGATTGATCTCTTAAAGTCTATTTTGTCTGATATGAGAATTGCTACTCCAGCTTTCTTTTGATTTCCATTTGCATGGAATATCTTTTTCCATCCCCTCACTTTCAGTCTGTATGTGTCCCTAGGTCTGAAGTGGGTCTCTTGTAGACAGCATATATATGGGTCTTGTTTGTATCCATTCAGCCAGTCTATGTCTTTTGGTTGAAGCATTTAATCCATTTACATTTAAGGTAGTTATTGATATGTATGTTCCTATTACCAGTTTCTTACTTGTTTTGGGTTTGTTATTGTAAGTCTTTTCCTTCTCTTGTGTTTCCTGCCTAGAGAAGTTCCTTTATCATTTGTTGTAAAGCTGGTTTGGTGGTACTGAATTCTCTTAGTTTTGCTTGTCTGTAAAGGTTTTAATTTCTCTGTTGAATCTGAATGAGATCTTTGCTGGGTAGAGTAATCTTGGTTGTAGGTTTTTCCCTTTCATCACTTAAAGTATGTCCTGCCACTCCCTTCTGGCTTGCAGAGTTTCTGCTGAAGGATCAGATGTTAACCTTATGGGTATTCCCTTGTATGTCATTTGTTATTTTTCCCATGCTGCTTTTAATATTTTTTCTTTGTATTTACTTTTTGATAGTTTGATTAATATGTGTCTTGGCATGTTTCTCCTTGGATTTATCCTGTATGGGACTCTCTGTGCTTCCTGGACTTGATTGACTAATTCCTTTCCCATATTAGGGAAAGTTTCAACTATAATCTCTTCAAATATTTTCTCAGTCCCTTTCTTTTTCTCTTCCTCTTCTAGGACCCCTACAATTCAAATGTTGGTGTGTTTAATGTTGTCCCAGATGTCTCTGAGACTGTCCTCAATTATTTTCATTCTTTTTTCTTTATTCTGCTCTGCAGTAGTTATTTCCATTATTTTATCTTCCAGGTCACTTATCCGTTCTTCTGCCTCAGTTATTCTACTATTGCTTCCTTATAGAGAATTTTTAGTTTCATTTTTTGTGTTGTTCATCATTGTTTGTTTGATCTTTAGTTCTTCTAGGTCCTTGTTAAACGTTTCTTGTATTTTCTCCATTCTATTTCCAAGATTTTGGATCATCTTTACTCTCATTACACTGAATTCTTTTACAGGTAGACTATTTCCTCTTCATTTGTTTGGTCTCGTGGGTTTTTACCTTGCTCCTTCATTTGCTGTGTGTTTCTCTGTCTTCTTATTTTGCTTAACTTACTGTGTTTAGGGTCTCCTTTTCACAGGCTGCAGGTTTCTAGTTCCCATTGTTTTGGGTGTCTGCTCCCAGTACCTAAGGATGGTTCAGTGGGTTGTGTAGGCTTCCTGGTAGAAGGGACTGGTGTCTGTATTCTGGTGGATGAGGCTGGATCTTGTGTTTCTGGTGGGTGGGACTGCATCCAGTGGTGTGTTTTGGTGTTTCTGTGACCTTATTATGATTTTAGGCAGCCTCTCTGCTAATGGGTGGGGTTGTGTTCCTGTCTTGCTGGTTGTTTGTCATAGGGTGTCCAGAACTGTAGCCTGCTGATGATTGAGTGGAGCTGGGTCTTAGCATTGAGATGGTGATCTCTGGGAGAGCTTTCACTCTTTGATATTATGTGGAGCCGGGAGGTCTCTGGTGGACTAGTGTCCTGAACTCGGCTGTCTCAACTCAGAGGCACAGGCCTGATACCTGGCCATAGCAAAAAGACCCTGTAAGCCACACAGCTCAGAAAATAAGGGAGAAAGAAAGAGAGAAAGAGAGAAGGAAAGAAGGAAAGAAGGAAATAAAGAAAGAAAGAAAGGAAGAAAGGAAGAAAGGAGGAAAGGAAGAAAGAAGGAAAGAAAGAAAGAGAGAAAAGGAAGGATGGAATGATGGAAGGAAGGAAGGAAGGAAAGAAGGAAATAAAGTTATTAAAATAAAAATTAAATTAATTAAAAAGTAATTTAAAAAGGAAAAGAAAAAGAAGAAAGCAGAGAGCCACCAAATGAAAACACATATCCACCAATGATTACAATCACTAAAAACTATACTATAAAAAAAGGAAAAGAAAAAAACGGACAGGCAAAACTCCAGGATAAATGGTAAAAGCAAAGCTGTACAGACAAAATCACAGAAAGAAGCATACACATGCACCATCACAAAAAGAGAAAAAGGTAAAAAATATATATCTATATTTTAAAAAAAGTAAGAGAGCAACCAACTCAATAAACAAATATACCAATGATAATAAACTCTAAATACTAAACTGAGATAAACATAAGACTAGAAACATATTAGATGCAGAAAGCAAACCCCAGGTCTACAGTTCTTCCAAAGTCCACATCCTATTTTGGGATGATTCCTTGTCTATTCAGGTATTCCAGAGATGCTGGGTACATCAAGTTGACTGTGGAGATTTAATCTGCTGCTCCTGAGCTTGCTGGGAGAGATTTCCCTTTCTCTTCTTTGTTCTCACAGCTCCTGGGGTTCAGCTTTGGATTTGGCCCTGCCTCTGCGTTTAGGTTGCCTGAGGGCGTCTGTTCTTCACTTAGACAGGATGGGGTTAAAGCAGCAGCTGATTAGGGGGCTCTGGCTCACTCAGGCCGGGGGGGGGGGGGAGGCAGGGGTACGGAATGCAGGGCGAGCCTGCAGCGGCAGAAGCCGGCATAGCGTTGCAACAGCCTGAGGTACACCGTTTGTTCTCCCAGGGTAGTTGTCCCTGGATCACGGGCCCCTGGCAGTGGCAGGCTGCACAGGCTCCCGGGAGGGAAGGTGTGGATAGTGACCTGTACTTGCAGACAGACTTCC
The DNA here is from genome assembly GCF_964374135.1 of Grampus griseus. Taxonomy (NCBI): domain Eukaryota; kingdom Metazoa; phylum Chordata; class Mammalia; order Artiodactyla; family Delphinidae; genus Grampus; species Grampus griseus. The sequence continues at coordinate 55,231 of NW_028133245.1, read as the reverse complement.
TGGTGGCTGCAGCAGCAGCCTTAGCGTTTCATGCACCTCTCTGGTGTCTGCGCTGATAACCGCATCTCATGCCTGTCTCCGGAGCTCGTTTAGGCGGTGCTCTGAATCCTGTCTCCTCACGCATCCTGAAACAGTGGTCTCTTGCCTCTTTGGCAGGTCCAGACTTTTTCCCGGACTCCGTCCCAGCTAGCTGTGTGGCAATAGCCCCCTTCAGGCTGTGTTCACGCAGCCAACCCCAGTCCTTTCCTTGGGATCTGACCTCCGAAGCCCAAGCCTCAGCTCCCAGCCCCCGCCCGTCCCGGTGGGTGAGCAGACAAGCTACTCGGGCTGGTGAGTGCTAGTTGGCACCGATCCTCTGTGTGGGAATCTCTCCGCTTTGCCCTCCTCACCCCTGTTGCTCTGCTCTCCTCCATGGCTCCAAAGCTTCCCCCCCCACGACACCCCCCCACCCCCTCTCCACAAGTGAAGGGGCTTCCTAGTGTGTGGAAACGTTTCCTCCTTCACAGCTCCCTCCCACTGGTGCAGGTCCCATCCCTATTCTTTTGTCTCTCTCTTTTTTTTTTTTTCTTTTGCCCTACTCAGGTACGTGGGGAGTTTCTTGCCTTTTGGGAGGTCTGAGGTCTTCTGCCAGCATTCAGTAGGTGTTCTGTAGGAGTTGTTCCACATGTAGATGTATTTCTGATGTATTTGAACTGCTAAAAAATCTAACTACTATATAACATACACACCTTTTTCATTGAAATATAGTTGATATACTTTATTATATTAGCTTTAGATGTACAGCGCAATGATCCAATATTTTTATAGATTATACTCCTTTTAATGTTATCATAAAATATTGGCTATTTCCCCTGTGCTATAAAATATATTCTTGTATCTTATTTATTTTATACTTAATAGTTTGTACCTCTTAATCTCCTACCCTATCTTGTCCCCTCCAACCTTTCCTCTGCCCACTGGTAACCACTAATTTATTCTCTATACCTGTAAATTTATCTCTGTTTGTTTATACTCATTCATTGGTTTCATTTTGTAGATTCTACATACAAGTGATAACAGCATTTGTCTTTCTCTGCTGTCTTAATTCACTAAGCATAATACCCTCCAAGTCCATCCATGTTGTTGCAAACAGCAAAATTTATTTATGGCTGCTATTCCGTAGTGTGTGTGTGTGTGTGTGTGTGTGTGTGTGTCTATCACTTCTTATTTATCCAATCATCTGTTAATGGACACTTAAGTTGCTTCCATATCTTGGCTATTGTAAATAATGCTGCTGTGAACATTAGGGTGAATGTAACTTTTCAAATTAGTGTTTTTGTTATCTTTGGGTATATACCTAGGAGTGGAATTGCTGGGTCACATGGTAGTTCTACTGTTATTGTTTCGAGGAAACTCCAAACTGTTTTCATAGTGGCTGTTCCAATTTACATGCCCACCAAAAGGGTACAAGGGTACCCTTTTCTGCACATCCTCACCAATATTTGCTATTTCTAGACTTTTTGATGATAGCCATTCTGACAGGTGTGAGGTCATATCTTGCGGTTTACAATTGCATTTGTCTGCTGATTAGCAATGTTGAGCATCTTTTCATGTACCTGCTGCCATCTGTATGTAGTCTTTGGAAAAATATCTATTCTGCCCATTTCTTAGTTGGCTTTTTTGTTGTTGTTGTTATTGACTTGTGTGTAGTATTTATGTATTTTTGATATTAACTTGTTATCAGTCATATTATTTGCAAATACTTTCTCCTATTCAGTAGTTTGTCTTTTTGTTTTGTTGATGTTTTCCTATGCTTTTAAGTTTAATTAGTTCCCAATTGATTATTTTTACTTTAGTTTCCTTTGTTCCAGAAGACAAATTCAGAAACGTATTGCTACAATTTATGTCAAAAGTGTTCTGCCTACGTTTTCTTCTAGGAGTTTTATGGTGTCTGGTCTTAGATTTACGATTTTAATCCATTTTGAGTTTATTTTTGTACATGGTGTGAAAAAATATTCTAATTTCTTTCTTTTCCATGTAGCTGTCCGGTTTTCCCAACACCACTTATTGAAGAGACTGTCTTTCCCCACTGTATATTTTTGCCTCCTCTGTCATAAATTAACTGACCAGAAGTGCGTGGGTTTATTTCTTGGCTCTCTATTCTATTCCATTGATTTACTTGCCTATTTTTGTGCTAGTACCATGCTGTTTTGATTACTGTACCTTTGTAATATAGTCTGAAGTCAGGGAGCATGGCCACTTGAGCTTTGTACATTTTTCTCAAAATTCGTTTGGCGATTTGGGGTCTTTTGTGGTTCCATATCTTTTAGGATTATTTGGTCTAGTTTGGTGAAAAATGTCATGGGTATTTTGATAAGAATAGCATGAAATCTGTAGATTGTGTTGGGTAATATGGACATTTTAACAATATTAATTCATGCAGTCCATGAACAAGGCATCTCTTTCCATTTCTTTACATCATCTGTCATTTCCTTTATCAGTGTTTATTAGTTTACAGAGTATAGGTCTTTTCTCTCCTTGGTTAAGTTTATTCCCATGTATTTTAATTTTTTTTAATGTGATTTTAAATGAGATTGTTTTCTTGCTGTATCCTCCTGATTGTTCATTATTAATGTATGGAAAAGCAAAAGATTCTTATGTATTAATCTTGTATTCTGTAACTTTACTGAATTCATTTATTACTTCTAATAGTTTTTGAGTAAAGACTTTATGGTTTTCTATATACAGTATCATGTCATCTGCAATTAGTGAGTTTTACTTCTTTCCTTCTAATATGGATGCTTTTTATTTCTTTTTCTTTTTTGACTGCTGTGGCTAGGACTTCCAATACTATATTAAGTAGAAGTGTCAAGAATGGGCATCCTTGTCTTACTCCTGATTTTAGAAAAACACTTTAAGCTTTTCCCCATTGAGTATGATATTAGCTGTGTGTTTGTCATAAATGGCCTTTATTCTGTTGAGATATGTTTTGTCTATAGCAACTTTGATGAGAGTTTTTATCATGGGTGGGTGGGAGGTAGAGCTGGAGATGAATGGGCTAGACCCAGAGCCAGATGTGAGCCTGGGTTTCTCCTATACTTAGTGGCCATCAGTCACCTATCAGGGATGGGTGCAGGTCCCAAGTTGCTGGAGCAGAAGCCCTGAGGGTCAGGTCCAAGGTGGCTCCATTCCCTCAAAGTGTGTGCTCTCCCTGGCAACAGCACCTTTGCCCCAGAAGCAGCAATGAAGCAAGAGGGGCTGGAGTGGGTGCCTGGTGCAAGCCCAGGCACATACTGGGCTAGTTCCAGCTCACCATTCAGAGCTCCAGATAGCTCCCAATCCATCATCTCTGTGAGTGTCACCAATGGCTGCCCTTGCCCTTTCAGATGCAGTGCCATGTCCAAGGAAGCTCTGTGCCCCCAAGTGGGCACTCCTCCATAATGGCAGCATTTGCCCTAGTGGGGAGCTGTGCTGGAGCTAAAGGGGGCAGAACTGGCACTCAGCATGGATAGAGCACATGTTGGGATGATCCTGGCACATCAGTGAGACTTCCAGACAGTTTCAGTCTGTTTCATCTACCTTGTTGCTGGGAATAAGTAGTAAGTAAGCATTTGCATGTTCTTCACAAGTGAAGTCTTGGTTTCTTACAGCCTTCCTATAAGTCCCACTGGCTTTAAACCAGCTAAGGGGACTCATCTTTCTGGAGTCATACCCTAGGGCTGGGGTACACATGTGGTTGGAATCCCTCGCTCCTCAGAAAAGTTATCCAAGCTTCTGATACACTGCACCCCTTCTGTGTCCTATCCTAGGGGCACAAGTCCTGACGTGATTGCTTCTCTTTTCCTACCTGACTCCATGTAGATCTTTCTCTACAGCCTTGGTTGTAGAGATTCTTTCTGCCATTCTCCAGTTTATTTTCAGTTAGAGTTGCCCTACATGTATTGTATTTTTGACGTGTTAATTGGGGGAGGTGAGCTCTACATCCTTCTACTCTGCCATCATGACATGCTTTTTTTTTTTTTTTGGTATCAATAAGGGTTACTAGGGGATGGACAGAGCTTCTGCTGTTTTCCTATTTTAGCAGTCCAACCAAGTGTAAGTGCTGAGAAGAAGGAAGTATGATATTACATCCATCATCAGTCCTCACAGGGGTGCTAGTAAAATTCTGATGAGTCTACTCCATGGACTGATTATCTCCAAAATTTCCTACTTCAAATATTCATGTATTAATATTGCTGTCATTTGAATAATTCTAATTACTTTTCACTAGGCAACACTAATATCTCTATCATTATCAAAATTAACCATTGTTTTGGTATCTTTATTTGTATGATTAATCACTTAAGAGATTCAGACATTTAATAATCAGATAACTAATTTGTGTTGAGTACTTTCATTTATTTCCATTTATGGAAGAAGAAATTGAACAACTGGTGTATCATGTACATTTCTAAATTTCCATTCTCATACTTGTTTAATCTGAAAATTGAATCTAGGCTCCCTGAATTCATGGTTAACATGTTTTATCTACTACTTTCCAGTATCAATAGAAATTTGCCCCATTTAAAAAATCTTCTATTTCTAAAATCAGTAGGAATTTGGATTGGAATCTATCAGTAACTATAAAAAATCATGTGACACTTGGAAGACCTAAAATAGAATTCTTTATTTTTCATTAGAATGTTTCATTTTATAGAATATAGTATAATATTTAAAGCTAAAATATTCTTTTTTTCTAGGTAGTTCCATTACCTGGAAATGTCACTTTTTAAACATTTAAATGATGATTTAGAAAGAAGTCAAGACTCATCAAATATCATATTTACCTGTGCTTTTAAGACAATGGATCAACTTTAATTTTCTTTTTTTAAATTTTTTAGTTATTTATTTTTAACTATTTATTTATTTTTGGCTGCATTGGGTCTCTGTTGCTGCATGCAGCTTTCTCTAGTTGCAGTGAGCAGGGCTACTCTTCATTGCAGTGTGTGGGCTTCTCACTGTGGTGGCTTCTCTTGTTGCAGAGCACAGGCTCTAGGTGCACAGGCTTCAGTAGTCGTGGCACATGGGCTCAGTAGTTGTGGCTCATGGGCTGTAGAGCACAGGCTCAGTAGTTGTGGCACATGGGCTTAGTTGCTCCAAGGTATATGAGATCTTCCCAGACCAGGGATCGAACCCATGTCCCCTGCATTGGCAGGCAGATTCTTAACCGCTGTGCCACCAGGGACGTCCAACTTTAATATTCTTATACCGACTTTAACATCTGCAAATTTTCTTTGTACAAATTTCACCTTTGTAAAACATATGATCAAAACATAAAAGTATCAAATTTTATTAAGATATAATTAATTCAACCAATTAAATTTTAGCACATTTTAAAATTCTCAAGAATTTTCTAATTTTTATTAGTTTTACATTTTTATTATAACATTTTAAATGTATTTTGTATTTTTAATGCAATTTTCAATTCAATAATGATTAAAATATAGCTCCTCTCCTCTGGGAGCTCTCTATATAATTGGAGAGTCAGACAGATAAATGGATAAGAAAACAGTGTGTTATTTGCCATGCAGAATAATTATGGAAGGTGCAACAGTAATATTAAGAAAAAAGAAGCTAATTATTGGTATTGGATAAAAGTCAGAAAGCCCTTTGTGGTGGAGACATCTAACGTGAATTTAGAACATGATTACAGTTTACCATGAGAACAAAAATATAGAATTAATTATCTAGGAGTAAGTAGATTCACATAAAAGAGGGAAAATGTCCATGTCCGTAATGCAGACACAAAATGCATGATATACAATGTGAGCACTTATAAGTCTCTAAACAAAAATTATTAATAGTGACAGCACTTTGACAATTTTCAGTGTTAAGAATATTATTCTCTGTCAATAATATTTTTTTAAATAGAAAGATAGAACAAAACATTTGAATATGTTTAAAGAGATATCATTCTGATTACTAACTCTAAAGATAAATGTAACAGATTTATAATAAAAGCAACTTAAAGCCCAGAGTGGCTTCCTGTCAACAATATTTATTCTTTAAGGAATGCATGGAAATGATAATGGATTTAAAAAAAGAAAAAAAAACTAAAAAAGTACAAAAATATAGGGAAGTCTGTTTGCTTTGCATCTGACTGTGGACACATTCAAAGAAACACTGGCAGAGACAAGAATAGTGGATTAAAAACATACAAACAAACACCCTGAATTGAAAGAAACATTCTATTCTATTCAAAGAACTTAATTCTCAGATATTATTAAAGACATAAAATAAGAAAATATATTTTTCTCTGATGAGATTAACAAAAATTAAAACAAGACAAAACCTAGTTTTGGTTCAGGCTCTTCCAAATATTTGCGTTGAGAATTTAAATTGGTACAATACTTTTGGAACACATACCCTTTCCCTATTAATTCTGTTTTTGGAAATTTACTTTGCATACATTGTCTCACATATGTGTTTTTATATTCAACATTAAACAATGTATAACTGATATCATGCAGACAAAACAGGTTACTATTATGAGAGAGAGTAAATTGAAGAACCTCTGTACAATCTACTGGTGTCAGGATTTCACAAGAGTTTTTGTGCTTTTTTTTCAACATTTTAACTCTCACATGCAATTTGCATAATTTACCTGTATAAATTAATAAATTAAATCTTAAATGTAGCTCTCCCTCGGATTCACAAGACAAAATTCATGAATCATATGCAAAACCATGAAGAGTTCTGCAGACAATACTCTAAGTGTTTTGCACATCCTGACTCTATGGAGTCCCTTTAATATTTATTAATATCAAAGATTATTAGTGGTCTGAGGAATGCACTTTGTGAAATACTGAGCTATATAAGCCTTATGAAGACCTTTATTTTAAGTAAAAGTTAAGGACCCCTTTCAGGAATTCATCATCCCAAACAAAATAATATACATCGGTAGAGAAGAAGTCTCTTCTTTTTCTTTAATAAACAATCCTAACTTGGTCAAATACGTAAGCACATACGTGGAGATTCTTGAATCTCCAAAGTAAATCTATAGATGTAGTGCAAGAAGGGCAGTATGGGACACAATTACTGTGCTCACCTCATCCTACGACTAATGAAGCATGAGAGAAATAGTTGTGCACACACATCAATTTGTCATCTTTACATAGCTGCATTGGAATTTTCCTATCTGACACTCTCAAGGTTGGATGAAAAATCACATATATCAACAACATTGAGTACAGAATATCCATAATTGGAGGTCAACATGTGATTAAAGTTAAAGCCAGATTGGATTCACATCATAGACCATAAATGACAGGTTCAGAAGTCTAATGTTATACATTATTTATTTGTGTTTATCAAATTATTATAATAACATTTTAATAAAATTTATAAAATTCATTGATCTGTATTTTCTAGATATTTTACATGGATGTGTATGACTTTGATAATAATGAAAAAAGAAAAAAAGGAAAGATGTACTCATTTTAGAAATATTTTCCTCAAAAATAATTTTAAAATGTGTTAGAATTTAAAATCCTCATGCTACACTGATGTCACACGCATAAGAATGATTTTCATCTTAACAAAACATGTCAAATGTCTGTTTTCTGTGCCAAGATCTTTACCCTGTGGTGCCTTTGTTTTATGGAGCCATGTCTTTCAAAATATCTGTACCTGTGTCTCTTGACTTTATCATAATGCTTGCATATAAGTAATGATCAATTATCAGTTTAGAAACAATGGATATAAGAAGGAAATTATTGTTCCAGTGATTGCCAGTTACACCAACTTTGTGTAATATACTGTGGTACACACATGTTATGAGGTACTGTGATTGTTAATTTAATGTATCAACTTGAATGGTCTAAGGGATGCCCAGATAGCTGGTAAAACATTATTTCTGGGTGTGTCTATGAAGAAGTCTCATGAAGAAATAAACATTTAAATCAGTAGATTGAATAAGGAAAATCTGCCTTACCAATGTGGTGGTGGATGGGGACATCATCCAATGCATTGAGGGCCCAAATAGAACTAAAAGGCAGAGAAGGGGCAATTCTCACTCTCTTAAGATGCAACATCCATTTTTCTGCCCTTGGACATCAGAACTCCTGGTTTTCATGCCTTTTGACTTTGACTGAATTATACCACCAACTTTCCTAGATCTCCAACTTGCAAACCCCATGTAGTCAGATATCTCAACCCCCCAAATTACATGAGCCAATTCCCATAATAAATCTCCTCTTATATATCAATATATCCTGTTTCTCTGGAGAACTCTGATGAATACAGATGTCATCCACAAACATCATTCTCTCTAAAAAACCTAATCTTAATACATATGTATATTTTGTCTATTTCCTGAAGACTGTACAAGCATTGCAACTAATGAATTCCACTTATTAGTATTTAGTACAAGAATCAAATACATAAAATCTATTATAGTTCATTTTAGCTTGGACTCACTGCTTTGGAGGAGGAAATACATGAAATGAAAATGCTAAAATATTTTGAATGAGTAGAATTAGAATACAGTTCTAGATTTCTCATTAAGTCCATGTTGGGAAAAAATACCAAACTTTTAAGCACATATTGCAAATTACAATATTTGATTTCATATTCTACAATAACTACTGGTTATATTTTCTAAAAGTACTGTTTGTGTATACTTTGTGAATCTGATGCTATGTAATGTACTGAAGAAAGGAGAGGTATTGTATCAAAATGCTTTAAGAAGCCTGGAACTAAGTATATTTTCAAAGTGTTCATGTGAAGAAAGTAACTAAAACTGTAATGTATTTTCATAAAATGTTTTAAATACTTTGCTCAGGAAAATCTTACTGAACTGAAGAGAATAATAATTGAATTATAATTGCATACCTTTATAAACCAAGATACATTTACTGGCTATGTGTAAATATTAGAATAAAACATTAGGTTGAGTTTTTTCTTAAACTTTATGGAATATTTTCAGTTCTCTAAATAGAAAACTAGTTACCAGATATATCTTATATAGAGTGTGGAAACATATTTTCAATTTTGAAGTATAAATGAGTAATTTACATGAATTAATAAGGAAAAAATGTAGCTGGAGAGGAAGGCCAACTTGTAAAGCTACCAGTTCAGTTCTACCAAGTTTTGTTTTATTTAGACTCCATTGTTATTCTCCCATTTTTTAGTTTTGTTAAGGTTTTTCCAAATTTCAAGATTGTTCCCACTGACTAATCTTATTAGAAAGTTTTATTTTGTTTTTACTACTGATTTCTCTGCTCCTTACCTGATGGTAGTATTATTTATTAATGCAATTGTTATTATAATTAAATTTTTAAAGGTATAGAAAGTTAATAGTACTTTGGATATTCAAAGTCAATAAATGTTTTAAAGTTTATATATTTCAGTTGTTTTCATAAAATGTATAACACATTACTGATAATCAAGGAATTCCCCTATCCCAATCATTTTCTTAACTTCCATAGGCAACCATTTATATGACTTGGACTTGAGTCTTTTTCATCTCTTGTTCTATCCCTATCTATCTATCTATCTAGCTAGCTAGCTAGCTAGCTACCTACATACCTATCCTCCCTATTATCTATCTCTATGTCTATAACTATATCTTATATACATATATTTATCTGTATATGAATTTTTGTATCATCTATCTGTATCTCTGTATATATAATCTATATATTTAAATGTCTATCTACAAAACCAGTGCAGATTTATATAGTCATATATAAGTGTTTGCTCTTCTGATGAATATTCAATTCATCTTCAGATGGTGCTATTGTATTATGTTTCAAATTTACTTTTAAAAAAATTCTTAGATTAAATGTTCATATCTTTTTATCATTCTGGTTTCTCTTATGCATTTTTTAAAATCACTTGTTAATTTTTATCTGCAGTTTATCAGTTATATTGACATACATACTTTAAAATAATTACTGGATGACAATGTTTTACTGTTTTATGTATTTTCTATCATATATTTAAACATGTAGGGTATGTTTTATCACTAAACCCATAATTTTGTTTAATTTGAAAAATCTACTTATATTTGTATCTGCTGTTATTATTGAGTGTTGTTTAATTCATCCTTATACTAGGCATAAATTTAATATTCCATGTTATTTATTTTTTCATCTGTTTTTAAATTGAAGTGTAGTTGATTTACAATATTGTGTTAGTTTCAGGTATACAGCAAAGTGATTCAGTTAAACCTATATACATTCTTTTTAATATTCTTTTCCATTAAGCTTTATAGGAGGATACTGAATATAGTTCCCTGTGCTATACAGTAGGACCTTGTTGTTTATCCATTCTGTATATAATATTTTACACCTGCTAACCCCAAACTCCCAATACATCCCTCCCCCACCCCTCCTCCCCCTTGGCAATTACAAAAGTCTGTTCTCTATGCCTTTGAGTCTGCTTCTGTTTCATAGATAAGTTCATTTGTATCATAGTTTAGATTCCACATATAAGTGATATCATATGGTATTTGTCTTTCTGACTTACTTCACTTAGTATGATAATCTCTAGTACCATCCATATTGCTGCAAATGGCATTATTTCATTCTTTTTTTATGGCTGGGTAGTATTCCATTGTATATATGTACCACATCTTCTTTATCCATTCATCTGTCGTTGGGTGCTTAGGTTGTTTCCATGTCTTGGCTATTGTAAATAGTGTTGCTATGAATATAGGGATGCATATATCTTTTAAAATTATAGTTTTGCTTAGATATATGCCCAGGAGTGGGATTGCTGGATCATATGGCAACTATATTTTTATTTTAGGGGGAACCTCCATACTGTTTCCATAGTGGCTGCACCAACTTACATTCCCACCAACAGTGTCGGAGGGTTCCCTTTTCTCCATACCCTCTCCAGCGTTTGTTATTTGTAGACTTTTTAATGATGGCCATTCTGACCAGTGTGAGGTGGTACTGCATTGTAGTTTTGATTTTCATTTCTCTGCTAATTAGCGATGTTGAGCAGCTTTTCATGTGCCTGTTGGCCATCTGTATGTCTTCTTTGGAGAAATATCAATATAGGTCTTCTGCCCTATTCTATGTTATTTCTGATTTTTTTGTTCACTTTTAGGCTTTTAATGTGTCTTGTATGTATTTTGTGATTCCAATTATGCTTTTCACAATAAAAGCCAATACATAAAATGTAAAGAATAATATCTAATTTTCCTAGTATGTCTGTTGGTATAAATATGGACAAATTGCTTATGTTTAAGTCTGTGAAGATTTTTATTCTTTTCTGGTGACCGTGTCTATTTTTATTAATTATACATTCTTCTAAATTACCATACTTTATATGTCTTGATATTAGATAGGGCATGTCTATGTGTTAATTTGTTCTTTTAGAGTTATTTTGAGTAGTCATGCAACTTAATAATTCCTTATGAAATTTAAAATTCCTAATTAAATATATTTTTGTTAAATTTTATTAAAATTGTGTTAAGTTTATAAATGAGTTTGGTAGAAATTGACATCTAATCAACTTGTACCTTTCAATCTCACACAAATTTTTTATCTTTCTCTTATTTGCGCTGTATGTTAATTCTTATATTTTGTTAGATATATTCCTAAGCATCATTTATTTTGGTGCTTTCATTAACATAATCTTTTTAAATTAAATTTTCTGATTTTAATTGCTGGCAAGTAGAAATGTTATGGATTTTTGTATGTTTGTCTGACTTCTGCCACAACTGATAAATAAACTCACTTATTAATTCAAATATTCTGTCATTGGATTCTCTTGAATTTACTGTGCTGAAAACTTTATCATCTGTAAATCACTGCAACTTTTTAGTCTTTACTTTCTACTCTCCATGCTTTTTAGTTGTCCTCTCATCCTCTCTCCCTTCATTCTTCTCCTTATCCTCCTCTTTCTGCCTTCTTATTTTTTAAAACTTATTGTATTTAATAAGGACTTAGGAGTTAAACTAAAATATTAAAGAGGTGGAGGAATATAGAGTATTTTTAATCTCTAACATGTTAATACCCCTTTGGTCCTTATTGTCCTTTGTCCTCTCCCTACCCCTCCTCCCCTTTTTTCCCCTCCTCCCTAGAATATTATTATTTTTACTAGATGTAGTGTTTCCATTTCATTTTTTTCTTTGATTCAATAAAATTTAGACATTTTATTTTAAATTTCAGACAAATAGATTTGAGGAGGTAGGACTACTTAGGTGATTTAGGTTTGTAAATGTTTTTTTGAAAAGAATGTTCTGTCTCCATTTATTTGTGTGCAAGCTTTTAATTGTGCTCTTCAAATATATTCTACATTTTCTTACTGTTTCAAAGCAAGGAATTTTAAAACTTATAGTTTTGTGAATTTTTCACATCTCTACTGAATTGTCTCAGAATTTCCTTTTGTATTTCAATTTAAGGTATACTTGGTGCATAAAAAATTTGTGATTATTTTATCTTTATGGATATTATTCATTTAATCATTAGTTAAATATTCACTCTTACTTTCACTTATTTTTATCTCAGTTATGTTATGCTGCAGTTGACAGTGATATACAAACTTTTTTGAGAGTTGGAAATATTTGCCAGGTAGATAGATAAATATAGCTATACATATTGATATTATTTATTTGTTTAAAATTAATACTTATTTAGCTAAGCAATGTAGTGACCAAGTTCTTTGTCATTGTGTCATGTATCTAATTCTGCATTTCTTTTTTTCTTTTTTCTAAGGCTCAACATTCTGGGTTTCCTATGGGGAGATGTTTAGAGTTTTATATATATAACGAATTATTACTTCAGGAAAAAAAAAGTCAGAATTTTCAAATACATAGAGATCATTACTGATTTATCTATACTAAATTTGTGGACAGCTTATCTATTACATAAAGTATTTTATGTCTATAGTTATAAGTGATTGACAAGTCCTTTTTATAACAATTTTTTAAAATTTTGGTGAAATATAACAAAATTTACCATCTTTAACCGTTTTAATTGTACAGTTCAGGGGTATTAACTATACTCACTTTTTTGTGTAACCATTACTACCAACCATCTCCAAACTCTTTTGTTTTGCAAAACTGAAGCTCTGTATCCATTAGATACTAAATACCTGCCCATTCTCCCCTTACCCCTGCCCCTGAAAACCACCACTCAACTTTCTGACTGAATTTAACTACACAAGGTACCTCATATAAGTTGAACCATGTAGTATTTGTCTTTATGGGAGTGGCTTATTTCATTTAGCTTAATGTCCTCAAGGTTCATTCATGTAGTAACTGTGTGTCAGAATTTTCTACCTTTTTAAAAGTGAATAATATTCCATTGTATTTGTACACCATATTTTCTTTATACACGTCTCTGTTGATGAACACTTGGCTTGCTTCTACCTCTTGGATACTGGGAATAATGCTGCTATGACCATGGGTGTACAGATATCTGAGACCCTGCTTTCAATTTTTTGGTGTATATACCCAGAGGTGATATTGCTTAATCATATGGCAATTTTATTTTTAAGTTTTTACGGAAGTGCCATACAGTTTCCCACAGCAGCTACACTATTTTACATTCCCATCAACATTATACAGGATTCCAGTTTCTCCGCATCCTCACCAGTACTTATTTGCTGTTTTGTTTTGTTTTGTTTTATAGTAGTGATCCTAATGGGTTTGAGGTAATATCTCATTGTGGTTTTTATTTGCATTCCCTAATGATTAATGATATTGAGCATCTTCCCATGTGCTTGTTAGCCATTTGTATATCTTCTTTATAGAAATTTATTGAAATGTTTTGCCCATTTTGGAATCAGGCTGGTTATTTTTTGTCATTTAGTTATAGGCAGTCCTCTTGGTTTTCATTTCAAAAAGGTTCTTGTAGAATACAATATACATGTGTGTATATACATCTATGTTATATATAGAGAGAGAGGATAGTGTTTTAATATAATAATAGAATATGATAAGATGATATAGCTACATTTAAATCGCATGAAGGTTATTATAATACAATGGAATACTGAATTTTCCAAAGAAAATAGTAAATGGTATATAAGAGGATACATACTTTCTGAAATATGAAATAAATATGAAATATAACTGAAAATATTTTCCTCAGTTACCAATTTAATTCAGTTTTTGTAAAGAAGTACTAAACGTATTCTGCAATAAAAAATTTTTTTGGTCAAAACTCAGGGGCCACTAAGAAATGTAATATACTCATTTTCTTTTATCTTGCTTTTTTTCCCCTTCAAATATATTGTGATTAAATAAACACTACAAACATATTCAAGTACTAAAATATTGGATTACTAATATGTTAAATTAATATAAATGAAAGCATTAATTCATGGATTTGAATGTAAAAATTACATTGATCCTTACACCAAAGAGTAGCATCTTTGAAAATATCACCATGATAACAGAAAAAATAATGAAAATGAATTAGAAAATAATATATTCACTTAGAGTAATAAAGGGGATGGACTTCCCTGGCCGTCCAGTGGTTAAGTCTCCACGCTTCCACTGCAGGGATCACAGGTTCGATCCCTGGTTGGGGGACTAAGATCCCGCATGCCACACAGTGCAACCAAAAATATAAATAAAATTAAATAATAAAGGAGAAATGCATGCAGATGTAAACATTATAAAATAGTATATTTAATTTGATATAAGCACATTCTAAAATCTCAAGTAGATGATTTGACAAGAAAATATAAATTTTTAAAAATTGTGTGAAGCAGAAGCAAACCTGGATGGAATCTGTAATGTATAACGATCATAAAACCAAAACAAAACCAAACAGATATAAAACCAAAAAACATCTTAGTATATTTTAGGACAGAAAGCTTAGGATTGGCCCCAAGACATTGAAATTTAACTGATCTCAACTAATCCTAAATTCTGCAATTAAAATTGTGGGTTTTTTTTTTTAACATGCTTCACAGTATTGAAATTAAAAAGAGCTTAGAATAATTGGTGAAAATAGAAAACTCTCAGATGTCTTTCATTCTTACCGTCATCCATCTGTGAGCCACATCAAAAATTACACTTAATTTGAGGTCACATTTTCTGACTGATTTCCCTAATGTAGCAAATTTTATATTTATGACTATGCAAGTATTATCTACAACATGGACATCTGTATGGTCCAGTGGTTAAAGATATAGGTTTCCAAGTCAAAATGTCTGATTAAATTTTTGCTTTGCCACTTATTCTCCATGTGAACTGAAGCAGATGTCTTAAGTTTCTAAATCTGTGTATTTTTATATTATAGGAGCTATGATGATAATAAATGGCCATCTTTCATAGAATTACTGTGAGGACTAAAAGAGTTAGCATACATGAAGTCACACATACTCTGAAAAGTTCATGGTACGAAAACACATCTAGAAAAGAGGATTGACTAGCACAACAAGATTTGGGGTGAACAGGGGTGTAAAGCTCAGATCTACCGCTTACTAATTTCTTATGGGCTAATTGCACTATAAATTTGTGTGTTTATATTTAAAAAGGAAATATTATTTATTTCATTTCCCAAGGATTGTTTTAATGATTTAATTCATGCGAAGGGCTTAGTACAGGGACTAGTAAAGAAAACAAGTCAATATCAACTACCGTTTAAATAAATTATAACCATCAAAATATTGTTTTTGCAATATCTTCCTTTCATTCGCATGTACCTCACCTCACCCCCACTGTAAACCCAATTCATGTTTCCCACTGTGTGTGGCTGCAAGCTGTAGGTACATGACTGGTTGAAGGGTGATTATGAAAGCACACACACATAGACACACATAACACCAGTATAAGACACAATACTTGTGTGTGTGTACACATATTTACTTCATACAGATTATGAATCTATTCATCTAATTTATTTGAATTCTTCCTGAGCTACCTCACAGTAGGTATCATGACATGATACTCAATTCAGGCTGTGACTTGGAATTATTCACTCATACACCAGTATGATTAAGCAGTCTTATGGTATGTCAGTTTGATAGATTTTGTAAGTTACTAAAATTGTTACTTATTTTACATTCCCTAGTTTTTTTCCAATTTTTTTATTATTTTAAAACACTTTCAAATATTTAGAAGAGATTTATAGGCAAATCAACAGTTTTGCAAACATCATTCAAGGCTTCTAATATAATTTGCACCCAGTTCTAGAAACATCTGTCATTTGATACAATGTTTTATGTTAATTCATGGAAAAAAGAAAAATATCACATAAAATGAGATATATTTTATTATAATAAATTATGGAAACATAGTTTTATGGAACCAACTTAAATACTTACTGGTATTGTAAACAAATTTAGGAAGATAAATGCCAATTTTTTTTTTTTTTTTGTGGTACGTGGGCCTCTCACTGTTGTGGCCCCTCCCATTGTGGAGCACAGGCTCCAGACGCACAGGCTCAGTGGCCATGGCTCATGGGCCCAGCCGCTCCGCAGCATGTGTGATCTTCCTGGACCGGGGCACGAACCTGTGTCCCCTGCATTGGCAGGTGGACTCTCAACCACTGCGCCACCAGGGAAGCCCTGATAAATGCCATTTTTAATGAAGAATTTTCTCATAATTGTGTTATGAAACTAAATACTACATGAATATGTCAGAACCCAACAAATTTTATACAAAGTGTTTTTCACTGGGTAAATTCTAGAAGTTCAGAATGAGATCACTATGTCTCCTCATTAGGGTTTTAAAAATACAAAATTTACCTAATTTACCTATGTCATGATTCAAGGACACTTCATAAGAATGACGTTAAAAAAAAGAAACATGGAATTTAGTTTTAGACCGTAGAACAGAAACTTTTCCTTTTTAGTTAAATTGCAGTAAACGGTATTGTCAATGAAAGTTTACCTAAAGTTTGTTGAATTATCAAGCCCACAGTTTATTTTTAAATGAATCATATTTTACATTATTTATCACATACAACACATAGCACCTTAATTTTATACTATTTTAGAGTTATGAGCCACTTTGAATAATTATCTTAATATTAATTCTATAATGTGTAATATATACTTGTTTAGCTATAATGGTCATTCTCAATGTGTTTTAAAATTCATGTCAATCAGTTTTTAATTTCTTCTAAAGAGAGGCATATGTTTATGATCATATAATTGCTCTAAATTGTGTTTAATGTTATAGAAGATTGAAGTAAGTTAAAGACCCTGAATAGCCAAAGCAATCTTGAGAAAGAAAAAAGGAGCTGGAGGAATCAGGCTCCCTGACTTCAGACTATACTACAAACCTACAGTAATCAAGACAGTAAGGTACTGGCACAAAAACAGAAATATAGATCAATGGAACAGGATAGAAAGCCCAGAGATAAACCCAGGCACCTATGGTCAGTTAATCTATGACAAAGGAGGCAAGGATATACGATGGAGAAAAGACAGTCTCTTCAACAAGGAGTACTGGGAAAACTGGACAGCTACATGTGAAAGAATGAAATTAGAACATTCTCTAACACCATACACAAAAATAAACTCAAAATGTATCAAAGACCTAAATGTAAGACTACAGACTATAAAACTTTTAGAAGAGAACATAGGCAGAACACTCTTTGACATAAATCACAGTAATATCTTTTGGGATCCATGCCCTAGAGTAATGAGAATAAAAACAAAAATAAACAAATGGGACCTAATTAAACTTAAAAGCTTTTGCACAGCAAAGGAGACCATCAACAAAACAAAAAGACAACCCACAGAACAGGAGAAAGTATTTGCAAATGATACAACTGACAGGGGATTAATCTACAAAATCAACTATACTGCATTAAAAAATTAATTTAAAAAAATTTTTGTAAGCATCAAAAAAAAAAGATGTGATACATATACACAATGGTATACTACTCAGCCATAAAAAAGAATGAAGTAATGCCATTTGCAGCAACATGGATGGACCTAAAGATTGTCATACTAAATGAAGTAAGTCAGAGAAAGACAAATATCATATGATATCACTTGTATGTAGAATCTTACAAAAATGATACAAATGAATTTGTTTACAAAACAGAAACAGACTCACAGACATAGAAAACAAACTTATGGTTACCAAATGGAAAAGGTGGGGGAAGGATAAATTAGGAGTTTGTGATTAACATATACACACTACTATATACAAAATAAAAAGGACTGACTGTATATAGCACAGGGAACTATACTCAGTATTTTGTAATAAGCTAAATGGGGAAAGAATCTGAAAAATGATATATGTATACCTGAATCCCTTTGCTGTACGTGTGAAACTAACACAACATTGTTAGTCAACTATATTCCAGTGTAAAATAAAAATTTTTAAAAAATCAAATAAATGGGTTGAATGCAGTGGTTTATTAAATATGAATATTAAAATAGAATGATTTACTACATATTATAATATATACTTCAATAATGCAGTGCATAAATGTAAAAATATTTTCAAAATATGTTTGGGTGTAAACTGTACCTAACATTTAAGCTTGATGTCAGGCCAACTCCATTTGTTTACTAGATGCTCTTTTATTCAAATCAGAAAATAGAAAAGTAAGAAATGAAAGTCAACAAAAATATGCTTTCTGAATCCAGGCAGGATATATCTGAATGCAGAGATCAGAGTTTACTTACCAGGTGAATATGCCTGTAACTGGAACATTGTTATTTATCATTCCAGGGTAAAGCTTAGACAATCATGTTGTATTGCTTCAATTGCTTCACCAATGCTCCAGCAATGCTTTGTAACAAACACTCCCAAGCTCAGTAGTCTCAAACAACACCTTTTTCTCTGTTACAGGTCTATGTATTAGTAGAGTGGCCCTGCTTCAAAGTACTGTCCAACTTGGCTTGGCTTCGGGCTGCAGTAGGTTTCAGGTCTGTTCCTGGGTCTCTACATTCTCTTTGTACCAGCAGCTAGCTAAGCATGCTTTTTTCATGACAGATCATTAAAGCACAGACTGGAAACAAACAATGCTTCTTAAAGCCCTGGCTCAAAACTGGCCTGTAAGTCTGCCCATATTTTCTTGCCCAAAGCAAGTCATGTGAATACAGACAAATCAGTGAGACTGAAAAGTACATAAAATAAAGCATGTGGAGCATTAAAACCTCACATGGCAAAGTGTGCACATATAATTCCAATACAGGGAGAGAGTAGAAAACTGAGGATAATAACCCACCTCCCCCCTCACACACACACAAACCTAGTCATTCTGTCCAAATTTAGGAATCAGACAAGAAGATATACCTCCTCAGTAGTGGAGTGAGGAAAAAGTTAGTAAGAGGCTTAGGGTTATTAACATATCTCTGTTCACAACATAAAAATATCAATAACAGGGAAGAAAAATTCCCCTTTAAAAACTGGTACATAATTATTGCTGTACTGAGTTACAATGATAATACAATCAGCATAAAAACAAGTTTGATTTAAATAGGGACTTTTCAGAGAGTCAGGAAGGATAATTTCATCTTAACTGAAAATGAGAGACAATGATTATTTTAGATGTCAAAGATCACACACATTGCAATTTCTACAGGCCTCATTCCTTGACAGCATAAGGAAATTAAGAGGAATTGAAACAAAGATTCCTTCGAGCCCCATTGTGCAAGTGCCAGCATGTTGCCCACAGGCAGAGGTGAGGCTGAAATCAGAGCTTATCTCCAGGGGCCATTCAACTTAGGAAGCAGGGCTGAAATCTGAGCCCTTTCCCCATGGCTATGCAATCCACAGATTTAAACTGCCACCACCAGCTTTGTAAAATCTGCACCTGCAGGACATCCAAGTGGACAATGGGTACTCCCACAGCTGGGACAGGTCTGGCCTTAGAATCTGTGGGCTTATAGGGCATGCATATGTGGAGGCATGCCCAGGGTCTGGGCTGTTTCCATAGCTCCCATGGTGGGTCCAAGTGTGCAACAACTGTGGCCCTGTTACCTGATTTCAGTGGATCTGTGTCTATGGATCTGCACTGATGGTTTTGTGAAAACAACACCTGAGGGGCACCAGGGCCAATTTCTGGCATTCTCACAGTTGAGGCAGGTCTGAGGGAAGTGCCAACAACAGTGTACTTTATGAGGCGGGTGATAGGTGACACCACAGAGCACACTCCCCAGTGAACAGCTCCAGCAGAGGAATACTTAGTGCCCTCTCTCTCAGTGGGAGTGCTCCAATCCTGCCTACCTCAAACCACAGCTCACAAACAGATATGGGGGCTTCTAGTCCAACAACTAGGGAGCAGATCCTGCCCCCAACAGGGCTGTGACAACCATAGAGCAAAGAGGAGGCCCCATTCAACATTCAGTGCAAGCTCTAGCTAGACACCACAACAGTCACATCCCCGAATGAGGGGATAACAGCCAGCACACACTGAGAAAAGAGGTCACAGGCATCCATACTAAAAACAGCCCTCACACCAAAAAACATTAAACCCATGCAGGCTACACAGGGATGTTCCCATGCAAAAATAGCCCTCCAAGACCACAATAGATAATTGTTTCTCCTAAACTCATAGAGTAAGAGAAATAAAAGTAAAGTGAAGAAGATGAGGAACCACTCCCAATGAAAAGATCAAGAGAATTCCCCTGAAAGAACAAACAAACAGACCTCTTCAGTCTAATAGAAACTGAGTTCAAAAAGGAGATAATGAAAATATTGAAGGAATTAAGAGAAGCTATCGACAGAAATGTGGATTACTATAAAAAGAACTAGAAACTATAAGGAGGAGCCAAGAAAAATTAGAAAATTCATTTTCAGAGATGAAATCTGAACTAAAGGCAATGAATAGCAGAATGAATAATGCAGAAGAAGGAATAAGTGATCTGGAAGATAGAATAATGGAAATCAGCCAATCAGAACAGCAGACAGAAAGCCAAATTTAAAAAATATGAAAGCAATATAGGAGACCTGTGGGATAATATAAAGCATGCCAGTCTATGCATAATAGTGATTCCAGAAGGAGAAGAAAGATAAAAGGGGATCAAAAATGTAGTTGAAGAAATTATGGCTGAAAACTTCCCAAACCTAAAGAAGGAAACAGATATCCAGGTACAGGAAGCACAGAGGGACCCATACAAGATAAACCCAAACAGAACTACACCAAGACATATTATAATTAAAATGGCAAAAGTTAAAGAGAGGATTCAAAAAACAGCAAGAGAAAAACAAAGAGTTTATTACAAGGAAACCCCCACAAGGCTATCAGCCGATTTCTCTACAGAAATGTTGCATGCCAGAAGGGAGGGGGAAAATATATACAAAGTCTTGAAAGGGAAAATTCTGCAATCTAAAATACTCTACCCAGGAAGATTAACATTTAGAATAGAAGGAGAGACAAAGAATTTCTCAAACAAAAGCTAAAGGAATACAGCAATACTAAACCTATCCTTAAAAGAAATATTGAAATGTCTTTTCTAAATAGAAAAGAAGCAAGAACCTATAGGAATGAGAAAATCACAATTGGAAAGTATATCACTTAAATTAAGCTAGTATACAGATTAAAAACAGAAAAAATCAAAAAAAAATTTGTGAAAGCAATGGTAACCACAATGAACAGCAAGATGATAAACATGAAGATTTAAAAGAGGACATCAAAATCATAAAATGTTGGGGAGGAGAGTAAGAAAATGTAGGCGTTTTTTTCAGAATGTGTTTGAGCCTATATGACTATCAGTCTAAAGCAAGTAGATATAGCAAGGGGTTAACATTTTTGAAAAACAGGGTAGCCACAAATCAAAAACATGCAATAGGTTCACAGAAACCAAAAAAGAACACAAACATAATACAAAAGGAAGGCATCAAAGTACAAAAGAAAAAACAAACAGAAACAAAGAAATACAGAATCAACTGGAAAGCAAGGTTTAAAATGGCAATAAATACATATCTATCAATAATCACCTTAGATGTCAATGGACTAAACACTCCAATCAAAAGACACAGAGTAACAGATTGCATTAAAAAAAATAAGAGCCTACAATAGTCTCCCTACAAGAGATCCACTTTAGGTCAAAGATCACACATAGATTGAAAGTGAGGGGATGGAAAAAGATACTTCATGCAAATGGAAACGATAAATTGGGGGTTGAAATACTCATATGATACAAAATAAAATTCAAAACAAAGGCCATTAAGAAAGAAAAAGAAGGACACTCTATAATGATAAAAGGATCAGTACAAGAAGAGGATATTACACTTGTCAACATATATATATGCACCCAATATAGGAGCACCCAAATACATAAAACAAATACTAACTGATATAAAGGGAGAAATTAATGGAAATACAATAATAGTAGGAGACTTTAACACCCCACTCACATCAGTGGCAGAACTTCTAGACAGAAAATCAATATGGCAACAGAGATACTAAATGATGCAATAGAACAATTAGACTTAACTGATATTTTTGGAACATTACATCCAAAAAAAAGCAGAATACACATTGTTTTCAAGTGCACATGGAACATTTTCTAGGACTGACCACATACTAGGGCACAGAAAAAACCTCAGCCAATTTAAGAGTATAGAAATTATTTCAAACATTTTTTTTACCACAGTGGCATGAAGATAGAAATCAACCACAGAAAAGTAAATGAGAAAACAAAACAAAATGATTACATGGAAACTAAACAACATGCTACTAAAAGACCAAAGGGCCAACAATGAAACCAAAGAATAAATTTAATAATACCTTGAGATAAATGACAGAGAATACACAACCATACAAAAATTTACGGAATGCAGCAAATGCAGTTCTTAGATGGATGTTCATAGTGATACAGGTCTTCCTCAGAAAACAAGCAAAATCTCAAATAAACAACCTAACCTACCTCCTAAAATAATTAGAAAAAGAAGAACAAACAAAACCTAAATTTAGCAGAAAGAAGGAAATAATAAAAATCAGAGGAAATAAAAGATATTTAAAAAACAATAGAAAAAGAAGTCAATAAAACCAATAGCTGTTTCTTTGAAAGGGTAAACAAAATTGACAAACTTCTGGGCAGGCTCACCAAGAAGAAAAGATAAATAATCCAAATAAACAAAATGAAAAAGGAGAAACAATAACCAATACCACAGAACTACATAAACCATAAGAGAATACTATGAACAACTGTATGCCAACAATTGAACAGCCTTGAAGAAATGGACAAAATTCTAAACATTTACAGTCCACCAAAAGTGAATCAGGAAGAAATAGATTATTTGAACAGACTGATCACTAGAAGTGAAATAGAACCTGTAATTAAAAAAATTTTAAACTCCCTACAAACAAAAGTCCAGGTCCAGACGGCTTCACAGGTGAATTTTACCAAACATACAAAGGAGAATTTATACCAAGCCTTCTCAAACTCTTCCAAAAGACTGAAGAGGAGGGAGCACTCCCAAAGACATTCTATGAAGCCACCATCACCCTGATACCAAAGAAACTACAAAAAATAAAATTACAGGCCAATATCTTTGATGACTATAGATGCAAAAATTCTCAACAAATGTTAGCAAACTGAATCCAACAACACAGACATACACCACCACCAAGTTCGATTCATCCCAGGTTAACAAGGACAGTTCAACCTACGTGAATCAATCAATGTGATACACTATGTCAACAAAAGAAAAGACAAAAAACACATGATCATCTCAATTGATGCAGAAATAGCATTTGATAAAATTCAACATCCATTCATGATAAAAACTCTTATCCAAGTGAGTATAGAGGGAACATATCTCAACGTAGTGAAATCTATTTGACAAACCCACAGCCAACATAATATTCAACAGTGTAAAGCTGAAAGCATTCCTGCTATAATCTGAAACAAGATGAGGATGCCCACTCTCACCACTTCTATTCAACATAGTTTTGGAAGTCTTAGCCCCAGCCATCGGACAAGAAAAAGAAAATGTATTCACATTGGAAGGGAAGAGGTAAGATATTCTCTATAAAAAACCCTAAGGACTCCACACAAAAACTACTAGAATAAACGAATTCAGCAAGGTAGCAGGATACAAGATTAACATACAGAAATCAGTTACATTTCTTTATAGTAACAATGAAACATTGGAAAGGGAATGTTAAAAAAAAATTCTCTTTTAAAGTTGCACCAAAAAAGGAATAAATCTGATCAAGGAGGTGAAAAACTTATGTGCTGAGAACTATAAAACAATAAAGAAGTTGAAGCTGATTCAAAGAAATGGAAAGATATCCCATGCTATTGGATTGGAAGAATTATTATTGTTAAAGTGGCCATAGTACCCAAAGCAATCTACAGATTTAATACGATTCCTATCAAATTACCCATGACATTTTTCACAGAGCTAGAACAAATCCTAAAATTTATATGGAACCATAAAAGACCCAGAATTGCCAAAGAAAGTCTGAGGAAAAGTAACAAAGCAGGAGGCATAAACCTTCCAGATTTCAGACAATACTACAAAAGCTACAGTAATCAAAACAACATGGTATTGGTACAAAACAGACTTACAGATCGAGGGAACAGAATAGAGAGCCCCAAAATAAACCCAAACACCTATGGTCAATTGATCTTCAACAAAGGAGGAAAGAATACACAGTGGGGAAAAGACAGTCTCTTCAGCAAGTGTGTTGGGAAAGCTGGACAGCTACATGTAAATCAATGAAGTTAGAAGACACCCTCACACCATACACAAAAATAAAATTAAAATGACTTACAGACTTAAATGTAAGACATGACACCATAAAACTCCCAGAAGAGAATATATGCAAAACATTCTCTGACATAAATCAGAGCAATTTTTTTCTTAGGCCAGTCTCCTAAGGCAATAGAAATAAAAGCAAAAATAAACAAATGGGACCTAATCAAACTTACAAGCTTTTGTACAACAAAGGAAATCATAAATAATACAAAAAGACAACCTATCATACAATACAAAAAGACTGGGAGAAAATATTTGCAAATGATGCAACCAACAAGGGCTTAATTTCCAAAATATACAAAGAGCTCATACAACTAAATAACAAGAAAAACCACTCAATTGAAAAATGGGCATAAACCTAAATAGATATTTCTCCAAATGAGATCACCAAGAGTCACATGGAAACATGCTCCACATAACTAATTATTAGAGAAATGTAAATCAAAACTACACCTCACACTAGTCAGAATGATCATTGTTTGCACTGGTGGAAATGCAAATTGGTGCACCCACTATGGAAAACAGTATGGAGGTTCCTCAAAAAACTAAAAATAGAATTGCCATATGATACAGCAATCCTACTCCTGGGCATATATCCTGACAAAACTATAATTCAACATGTTACATGCACCCCTATATTCACAGCATCAGTATTCACAATAGCCAAGGCATGGAAACAATCTAAGGGTCCATCGACAGATCAATGGATGAAGAAGATGTGGTACATATATGCTATGGCATACTATTCAGCCATAAAAAAAATAATGCCATTTGCAGCAACATGGATGGACCTAGAAATTATCATAATTAGTGAAGTAAGTCAGAAAAAGTACCATATGATATCACTAATATGTGGAATATAAAATATGACACAAATGAACTTATCTATGAAACAGAAACAGACTCACAGACGCAGAAAACAGATTTGTGGTTTCCAAGGGGGGGGAGGTATGAACTGGGATTAGCAGATCAAACTATTATATATAGACTGGATAAGCAACAAGGTCCTACTGTATAGCACACAGAACTATATTCAATAGCCTGTGATAAACCATAATGGAAAAAAAATATGAAAAAGAATGTATATATACATATATAACTGAATCGCTTTGCTGTACAGCAGAAATTAACACGAAGTTGTAAATCAACTATACTTCAACAAAATAAATTTAAAAACAAACAACTCGATTTATAAAACAGGCAGAAGGCCTGAATAGACATTTTTTGAAAGAAGATACACAGATGGCCAACAGGCACATGAAAATGTGATCAACATAGCTAATCATCAGAGAAATTCAAACCAAAACCACAATGATAAATCACCTCACATCTGTCAAATGGCTATCATCAGAAAGTCTATGAATAACAAATGTTAAGAATGAGGAGAAAAGTGAACACTCCTACACTGTTGGTAGGAATGTAACCTGGTGCAGCCACAATGGAAAACACGGAGGTTCCTCAAAAAACTTAAAATAGAACTAACATATTATCCAGCAATTACTATCCTGGGTATGTATCTGAAGAAAATGAAGACACTAATTTGAAAAGATACAACCAGTGTTCATAGCAGAATTATTTACTATAGCCAAGATATGGAAGCAACCTAAGTGTCCATCAACAGAAAATGAATAAACAAGATGAAATGTTACTCAGCCATATAAAAGAATGAAATTCTGCCATTTGCAACAATGTGGTTGGACATAGTGGGTATTATGCTTAGTGAAATATGTCAGAGAAAGACAAATACTCCATGTTATCACTTATATGTGGAATCTAAAAAATAAAGGAATGTATATAACCAAACAGAAACAGACTCACAGATATAGAGAATAAACTAGTGGTTACCAGTGGGGATGGGCATGATAGGGATAGGGGATTGAGATACAAACTACTTAGCATAAAATAAATAAGAAACCAGGATATATTGTACAGCACAGGGAAATATAGTCATTATTTCTTTAAATGGAATATATTCTATAAAAATATTGAATCACTATGTTGTATACCTGAAACTAATATAATATGGTAAATCAACTATACTTCATTAAAATTAATTAAAATTTAAAATTATTGAAATAGACAAATCTTTAAGACCTCCAATATTTTTATAAGCATTTTTCCTTAATTTAGTTCATTTAATCCCATTCTTTTCAAAAACTACAGAAAGTTCTTTGTTTTTGACCTATGTTTAGCTATGAGTTATCTAACTTATTTATCACTTTTGTTTTTGTCCTTCTAGGCACTGGTAGAGGCCAAGGACATGTGATGTCCCTTGTTAGGCAATTCCAAGTACTGTGCATTCAATGTCTTCCAGTGGCTCCTTTAATCAGAATTTTCTCCCTGGTTTCCTAAAGTCAATTTCTCAATGAGCATCACTCCCTGTTTACTTTGCTCTTTTCAGTTTATACAGCTATGAACAATTCCCTTTGACAAGTAACATGGTGTCAATTCTTTGGACTGTAATATCAACTATAAGAGGCTGATTCTGAATATATGTTTTTTGAAGTTTATCCTTTTTCCATCTTTATACTGTTGACACTTCATGAAGCTCAAAGCATAGTTTTTCAGTCTTGTAAAGCAAATTTAATGATTCCTAAGTACATACTGATAGAATTTTACCAATGATGAAGGTATGGAAATATCTACAAATGTGGGCACCAACATATGGATACAGAAAAACAGCAGACAGTATAAAAGGAAAACAAAGCTCATTGTTCTGATCCCAGTAGCACTTGCCTCATTCATCCTTTTAGATGTTGTCGTGAAGTAGCTCTTTCTGACAATGTGGTTAATCACTTTTCCATATTAAGTTGATGGGCTTCTATCTACTTGCAAAATACCAAAGGGTCTTTTTACTAAATGTATTCTATGCTATTGTTCTTTCCCCCTCTTGTTTTCTGTTTAAATGTGATTTTTTTATATAACTTACATTTTAAATGATACTGTACTATCTATTCAACATCAACACACTTCTACTCTGCTAAAATGAGAGTATTGAAGCTTAACATTATTCAATTTTCTTTATAAATTTGTCACCCCTAGCATATGACAGAGTTCAACGTGTTATAAGCATTTCTAACTCTCCAACACTGAGAAGATTAAATATAATTTCTTAAATAAATCTGCAGATTTCAATGTATGAGAGAAAAGATTCATAACCAGTCAACTTCTTAATAAAAGTAAATAATTGAACAGAATAATTACTTGTTTAGAGGATTAAAACATTTTCAGTTACAAAATATGTATTCAAGCTATAAAGGCCTCCAAAACCAAAAATTAATAAACACAATTACTTTTTTTTCAAATGGCAAAGAGCAGTTATGGCACGTACCTATTACAGTGTTGGTCTAAGAGTCTTTATAACACTCATTTGTGGACTCTGTACCTCATGCTTTAATTTGTAAATATTGATCTGGTTATTCTGACAGGAGGAAAAACCAAAACTTGCAATGTTTTGTTTCCTACTTTGAAAGGCATGCAATAAATTATGTAATATAAATTCTCCAATATGTTTCATAATTTTAGAGAGAAAGTATCTGAATTTTAGATTTGAGGACAGTATATAGATTATCTCCTATCCAATACTGGTGTTTCTATTCAATTTCTTTCATTTATTAGTAATCCTCTATGCATAATAGAATACATTCTATTTTTAAAATACTTATATTAGCAAAATGCTTTTCATTAAAATGGAAATACATGTGTGAAATACCTCACTTGGCTCCTGGAATATAGTTGAAGCCAGCACAATATTAAGATTAAATAAATTATGTTTAAAATGATAGTAAGAATTCCCAATAATAAGGCGAGGCATGAAAATCTAATGTAGTGGGCATTGTCAGTATCCCACCCAGATCCCTTGGATTCTTTTTGTTATCTGTGGGCTCACATCCCAGCTCTGTATGCATTTCCTTCTAATGCCCTGTGCCTAATACTGTCTTTGGAGGACTGTCCTTGGCTACTGGACCTGCTTTACTTCTAAATGCAGAGATCTTGTAGCTCCTGGTAGTTTATGGTCTCCAACCCTCAATGGTGAGCCTTAGTCAATGAGGGAATATAAAAGCCTGAATTCTTTTTCTGAATTTGGAACTAACCCTGAAGCTTAACTCACACTAGAGCTCCCCTGCCAGGCTCAGGCTAAGGCTAATGCTTTGCATGAAATCACCACCTACTTGGCTTCTACCCTTCCCAATCCTGCTTGCTATGTTATTTGCCAGCTTCTCCTGAAACATATTGTTCATAAATCACTTGCACATGTGTTGGTATCTCAGGGTCTGCTTCTAGAGAACCCCATCTAAGACACCTTACTATTAGCTGGCCAGAAATTCAGAATAATATGGATAGAGAGAAAGCAGATGGAAATATATTAATGAAAAATGAAGAATAGAAGACTTACAGAAGAAAACTCCAATAAAGTTAAGAACATTTTCAGAGATCTTCCAAGCCTGGAAGGCCACATTACAGATTCATATGTGAGAGAGGTATTTGAGTCAATAGTTGGATAATTATCATAAGTACTATTTCAATAAATAAATACAGAAAAACTGGGCCTGACTCATCAAATCCTTTATCTCATAAATACTGAATGACTAAAAGTCACTTGGTTTAGCAATCAGATATGGATGGAGTGTGGGCCTGCACCAAAGACCCAGGGCAATATAGTGTTTAACATACTATCTGCAAGGAATCTGCGTACAACACCTCACAGCAGGTGTACTCCTCCCCAACTCCCCAAATAACTATAGCATAGCATTCCATTCATTATAGAAATAAAATAAGTACAGTTTTAGTCAAGCTATGCCTCAAAAAGTTATTCTCAAAAGCCTAGGAATAGAAGGAAACTTCTGCAAAAACCTACATCTAACATCATCATTCTTGATGAAGGACTGCTTTTCCTCTGTAATAATTATTTGTCTATAATAATTCTTCTCTAAAAATAATAATTATTATCATAAATCATTAAAATAGTCTCCATTATTAAAGAAAAGCAAAACTTTCTTTACTCTCAGAAGACATGATGCTATTTGCAAAAACTTACAAGAAATACACAAAGAAACACATTAATACTAGTGCTAAAAGCTAAAACTATGAGTCCAAGAAAAAAAAATATCTGTAACATTGACTTAGTCAAAAAGATCTCAGATACGACACCAAAAATATTAACTGGAAAATTTTAAAAATGATAAATTAGAATTAATTTTAAAGAAGACATAACATTAAAGACATGAAAACACAAGCCCCACATTGGGAGAAAATATTTGCAAATTATATACTTGACAAGGGACTTGTATCCAGAATATATTACTTACAACTCAATAATAAGAAACTCGATTGAAAATAGACAAAATGCCAAATGTACTTTTCACCAAGGAAGATATATACATGGCTAATAAACCCAAGAGAAGGTGAAAAATCTCATTACTTGTTAAGGGATGCAAACTAAGCTCACAATGACAAACTCACATTTATGGCTACAATGAAGACAGGCAATACCAAGTGCTGGTGGATGTGAGAAGAAACTGGATGCCTTAAAAGTTGCTGATGGAAATGTAAAATGCTAGAGACATTTTTGGTAAACAGTCTAACAATTTTACAACTTAAACATAAACTTACCCAGTAATTCCAGTCTTAGGAATCTACCCATGAGAAATGAAAACATATGTCCAAAGCAAGACTTAAATTCAGATTTCATAGCAGCATTATTCATAATAGCCCAGACTGTAAAAAAGTGCCCATCAGGTTGTGAACGCACAAATATAATGTGATGTATCCATAAAATAGAATACTATATTGAAATAAAAAAATACTGATGCATGCTACAACATGGATATATCTCAAAATACTCTTGCTAAAATTTAGACTAAGTCAGTTGCAAAAGAATGTATACTCTATGATTCCATTTTTGTGAACTTTTCACTGTTCAGAAAAAGGCAAATTTAAAGACAGAAGGCAGACTTGTGTTTTACTGGGGCTGTAGTAAAGAGTATAGATTGTTCGTAAACAGGCTCCATGGAAATAAGGGGATGATAAAAAAGGTTTAAAACTGAATTGTTGTGATAATTGATTATTGAGCAACTTTATGTATTTATTACAAATTATTGAGTTGTTAAGAAATATATAATGCAATCTCAAGAGAAGAAGCCAAGCCTAACACACAAAACCTCTCTATGATATCAGGACACAGTTAGCATGGCTGATAAACTATCTACATGTGGTGAACATAAAAGAAAAAATGGAGTTAGTGGTTCTAGTCCACTTCACAATAGACTATCACAAACCTTGAGCAAAATGGCACTACTTCCACTATGTAGTTAGTGGGTTCAGTGCACAAAATGCTGCTGGGACTACTTAAAACACTGTAAAGAAACTTTCTTGAACCATTGACTGTGGGGGTAATAGGGAATAGGAACTGGGTTATTCATACCAGTTTTTGTTATTTTTAATGACTCAATGAAGCCTGGGTAGAACCAGGTTACACAGTATAGTGCATTAATATTTTATAGGTGAAGAACTTGAGTAAATGAAGTAATTCGTCCACGAACATATACATGGTAGGTGGCAGAACTAAAACTTGAACTCATGTAATTTTAACCTCAAATCTTAGGGCTCATTTTATTATGCTTACTTTTATAGTATTAAAACAGGAAAAGAAAAGGCATGGCTTTTTAAAGTTCAGTTTAGAGCTCCACATATAATGGTGTGGGAAAGAAATCATGAAACATCTCCAGTGGGTTTGACATCCATGTAAGCCTGGCCACTTCCCTTATGGAGCATACTTCCAGTAGGAGATAGAAATAAACAAGAAACAACCTGCACTTTAGTATATATTTACAACCTTTCACAAGTGCTATGAAGTCAGATAAAATTATGTACTATAAAAGGAGGAAGTGACCTCTCTAAAGAGGTGGCATTTTAGTGAACATCTGAATGATGAGAAGGAGCTGGAACTTTGAGTAGTGAGACTGACAGAGGATCAGTGAGTCTTTCAATCAGAAGGAAGAGCATGTGCAAAAGCCCTGCATCCAGAAACATCACCAAAGGATGCTAACAAGCCTGGGCCAAGAGAAACTGTAGCATGAGAGGAGGCTGCAGAAGTAGACAAGAGTCAGTTTGGCAGAGCTGCATGGAATATGGAAAAGAGTTTATAGTATAATATATGTAAACTAGTATGGAAAACATCTGAAAGTTTTATGCAGAGAAGACCCATAGTCTGATCTACATTAAAATATTCTATTAAAGCTGAGTAATGCATATCCTATGACCCAGCATTCCCACACTATACAATTATGCAAAAAAAAAAAAACCTCTCCACACATGCACACACAAAAGGATATGCATTAAAATGTTTAGAGTGTTCTTATCTATGATAGCCAAAAATTGAACCCCACCCAAATGTCTATCAACACTAAAAAACATGAATATACCATGTCATATTCATACAATGGAATACCATACAGCAATAAAAATGAAAAACCACAACACACAAAACAATGGATAAATCTCACAAACAATATATTGAGTAATAGAAGCTAGACACAGATAAGTATATACTAAAGATAGTGACATAGGAAGATCCTGAACTCACTTCCTTCCATGGACACACTGAGTCTACAGCTACATATGAAACAATTTACTCCTACAAAAACCTAAAGCCTGGCTGAGTGACAACTACAAACTGGGAAAAAAAGAAGAAAACCACATCAAAGTGGATAGAGGAGGCTGGGACACAATCTCACCATAAACACCATGTCTAATACCGTGACCCACAATCAGGAAAAAACCCAAAACCGAGAGTTTCTCTCTGGGGCATGAAGAGTTTGAGCCCCACATCAGGAACCTCTGTTTTTAAGACCTGCACTTGAGAGACAAGCCCCCAAAACATCTACCTTTGAAAACCAATGGGGCTCATGTCCTGAGATCCACAAGATTGTAGCAATCTGAGAAATGACTCTGAGGCAGCTGGTCTTACCCTGACTTAAACTGAAGGAAGCTCACCTGCTTATATTATTGTCCTAGAGGGAGGCATATAATTTAACACACACATTAGGAGTCTGCCGGAATATTCTCTGGGGATGTAGAATGGCAGGCACCATCTTCATGATTTCCCTTTGCTATGTTCCAGATCAACAGTATCTCTGCCCCAATTATTGTGGCTTCTGCCAGGGGCACCTCTACATCACATCACGTGGCTTTGGTGGCCAGTGGCTGTGGGTCCCCAGGATTGTAACCAACAGAAAAAAGTTCTTAAGCAGCAACTACCTCCAGGGCACAGCAAGAAGCAACAGACCCAGGAGCTCTTTCTATAAAGGAGACCTATGAACTCATCATCATAGCTGTGGCCTGAGGGGCAGGCTCGTAACAAACATACCTCTAGGATCTGACTGCAATCCTTTCTAGAGACCTCAGGGTGTGGGTACTATCTTTGTACTCTCCCTCTGTTTTGCCCCTGCTCACAGATATTGCACAGAAAAGAGCTTATACACTTGTGTGCAGCTCCAATTTTTGTGACTGCCACCCCGGGGACACCACCAGATTGCCTAGCTCTGGAGACCATCAGGGCTTATGCTTACAGTCCCACAGGACTCTCTCTATTTGCATGCTTTAATAAGCTGCTATGTGAGGGTCTGGCTTCCAATCAGCCTGAAGCTAGGTGCTAAGATCCTCCCCTTAAGGACACTGACAGGTCTTGGCGCATCCTCAACTACAGGGAGCTATTAAAAATATAATAGACTGCTGGGACAAGCACAAAGGTTTGAGAGACAACAAAGAGCTGGGGCAGGATTGAACAAAGAGCTGGGGTAGGGCCTCATGTAGGCTCATCTCCTACCTAAGGCCACACCTCCAAGACTAAGAGAAGTGGCTGTTTCATCTACTGTATAGAAACCAACAGAGAGTCAAGCAAAATAAACAAACAGAGGAGTATATTGCAAATGAAAGAACAAGACAGAACCTCAGGGAAAAAATGTTAATGAAACAGAGCTAGGTTATTTACCTCATAAAGAGTTCAAAATAATGGTCATCAAGATGCTCACCTAACTGGGGACAAGAATGTATGAAAATAGCGAGAACTTCAACAAAGAGTTGGAAAATATAAGAAAGTACCAAACAAAAGTCACAGAGCTGAAGAATACAATAACTGAACTAAAAAAACACTAGAGGGGTTCAATAGCAGACTTGATGAAGCGTAAGAAAATGAGGGAGCCAGAGGGCCAGAAAGCAAGCAAGTAAAATGAGCTTGACATCTGTGCACAGAAAGAAATTTTAGGTGGCAGAAACCACTAGTTTAATGGTGGACCAGCAGCTAAGTTTTTCCAGATTTATCAAAGAAACCATTAGTTCACCCAGAAAAGACTAAATTTTCAAGAATTTTATAGGTTTGGGGCCCAACCTTCTTTTAGAAGGTGGTCTCCATGGTGGTCTCCATTCCCCAGTTCAGATATGGCCAAGGAGAGTAATGAGCAAGGAGTTCTCAGAGGTCAGAACAAGAGTTCACAAGGAACGTGGACAATAGGTTCCTTCCAGTGAGCAGAATCAGAGTTTAATCAAGGTAATTCCTTCAGCCCCAGTGTGTGTATCTGGGAGCTTTATTACACTCTCTTCCTTATGGGATTTACATTGTTGATTTCCAGTTGACGTTGCATGCCTCCAGTTCTTTGCCTTTCCAAATGGGAGTGATTGTTTTGTGTATCCTGTGCCTGCTCCATCACTACATTCTGGGTGTTTTTGCTGGAGAGGGGAAGATAATTTACCTTTTAAATTTATGGGTCTGCAGACTAAAAGGAGTGATATCTAGATGTGGTGCCACATGGAGGCATGAACTCTGAACAGTAATCAGTGACCAGTTAGGACTTTATATTTTCTCTCTCAGGAAGGGGTGAGAATGTTCTGTGTGAAAGTAGAATAAAATGATCTGGTAACAAGAATGCTCTATAAAAGATAATAAGATGTATCCAAACCACTCTCCTTGGGTATACAGAAGTCTGACCTTCCAAATCCTTCTTGTAGTTAGGTTAGGGGACATATAATTGAATTCTGAGTAGGAAAATATAGGCATATGAGATATAAAACACTTCCTTGGGCTTCCCTGGTGGCGCAGTGGTTGAGAGTCTGCCTGCCGATGCAGGGGACACGGGTTCATGCCCCGGTCCGGGAAGATCCCACCTGCCACGGAGCAGCTAGGCCCGTGAGCCATGGCTGCTGAACCTGCGCGTCCGGAGCCTGTGCTCCCCAACAGGAGAGGCCACAACAGTGAGAGGCCCACGTACCGCAAAAAAACAAAAACAAAAAACAAAAAAAACACTTCCTGATTCTGTCCAAAAGTGTTAGCCCACTGTGCAACATTTTCCTGCATCTTTTTGCCCTTCAGTGGGGAGCAGAAGAAAGGATTAGGCAACCAAAAAGCAAGGAAGTAGAACTCAGCCAACCAACACAGTAAAAAGAAAAAAGAATAAAAACAAGTGAAGAGAGCTTAAAGGAATTATGGGACAACTTTAGACAGACTACCATTTGCATTTCAGGGTTCCAGAATGAGAAGACAGAAAGATACAGAAATTTTATTTGAAGAAATAATGGCTGAAAAATTCCCTAATCTAGGGAAGGAAACAGACATCCAGATCCAGAAAACCCAGAGAGTTCCAAAAAGATGAACCCAAAAAGATCCATACCAAGATACATAATTAAAATGTAGAAAGTTAAAGACAGGAGAGAATATTAAAAGCAGCAAGAGAAAAACAACTTGTTATGTTGAAGAGAACCCCCATAAGATTATCAGCAGATTTTTTTAGCAAAACTTTGCAGGCCAGAAAGGAGTGGCACAATATGTTCAAAGGGCTGACAGAAAAATAAACCTCCAACCGAGAATACCCAACAAAGTTAAATTTCAGAATTGAAGGAGAGATAAGAGTTTTCTGGACAAGCAAAAGCTAAAGAAGTTCATCACCACTCAATTAACCTTACAAGAAATGTGAAAGGGACTTCATTGGGCTGGAAATAAGGGGTATTAATTGGTAACAAGAAAACATATGAAAGAATAAATCTCAATTGTAGGTAAATATATACTAAAGGTAGTGGGTTAATCACCACAATAATTAGTTAAGGGGCACACAAGACACTCACTTCAGATGTAAGAACACAGAAGACTGATAGTGAAGGGATAGAAAAAAGATATTCCATGTAAATGGAAACCAAGAGAAAGTTGGAGTTGCTGTACTTGTATCAGACAAAATAGATTTTAAGACTGTAATAAAAGAAAAAGATGGGCATTACATAATAAAGTGGTCAATCTAACAAGAGGATATAACATTTGTAAATATATATGCACTCAACATAGGCACCTAAATATATAATGCAGATGTTGGCAGACCTAAAGTGAGAAACAGAAATACAAAAATAGTATGACTTTAATACCCCACTTACATCAATGGATAGATCATCCAGACAGAAAAATCAAAAGGAAACATTGTCCTTAAACAACATATTAGACCAGACAGATTTAACAAATACATACAGAACATTCCATCCAGAAGCAAAAGAATATACATTCCTCTCAAATGCTCATGGAATGTTTTCTGAGATACCTTATATTTTAGGCCACAAAACAAATCTTAATAAATTTAAGAGAATTGAAATCATATCAGTCACCTTTTCTGACCATAATAATACAAAGTTAGAAATTACTTACATAAAGAAAACTGGAAAATTCACGAATATGTGGAGATTATTTAACAACATGCTACTGAACAACAAATGTGTCAAAGAAGAAATCAAAAGAAAAACGCTTAAATACTTTGAGACCCCCAAAAAATGGAAATATATCAAAATTTGTGGGATGCAGCAAAAGGATTTCTAAGAGGGAAGTTCATAATTATAAATGTCTACCTCAAGAAAAAGAAATGTTTCATATAAACAGCCTAACTTTACACCTTAAAGAGCTAGAAAAAGAATGAAGCCCAAAGTTAGTGAAAGGAAGGAATAACAAAGATTAGAGAAGGAATAAATGAAATAGAGTAAAAAGACAATAGAGAAGATCAATGAAACCAAGAGCGGTTCCTTTGAAAAGCTAAACAAAATTGACAAACTTTTAGCTAGACTCACCAAGAAAAAAAGAGAGGTCTCAAAAAAATAAAATCAGAAATGAAACAGGAGATATTACAAATGATATCCCAGAAATACAATTAATCATAAGAGATTGCTATTAACAATTATATATCAACAAATTGGGCAATCTAAAATAAATGGATAAATTCCTAGAAATATACAACCTATGACGATTGAAT
The DNA here is from genome assembly GCF_964374135.1 of Grampus griseus. NCBI lineage: Eukaryota > Metazoa > Chordata > Mammalia > Artiodactyla > Delphinidae > Grampus > Grampus griseus. Next base: position 18,349 of record NW_028133245.1, on the reverse strand, counting down.
TATGATGGACAAGAAAATATGAATAGATTGATTACTCATTAAGGAGATTGAATCACTAGGGAAGAAGCTCCCTACAAAGAAAACTCCAGGTCAAGACAGCTTCACTGGTGAATTCTACCAAAAATTCAACTAAGAATTAATACAATCAAACTCTTCCAAAAAATAGAAGAGGGAACTCTTCCAAATTCATTTTATAAGGCCACCATTACCCTGATAACAAAACCAGACAAGAATGCCATAGAAAAATAAAATTACAAGTCAATATCCCTAATGAACGAACAGAGGTGTAAAAATCCTCAAACAAAATATTAGCAAACCAAATCAAAAAATACAGTAAAAAGATCATAAAACATGATTAAGTAGGATTTATTCCAGAGATGTAAGATGTTCAACATCCACAAATCAGTCAGTGTAATACACCACATTAACAAAAGGAAGGATAAAATTCATATGATCACCTCAATATTTGCAGAGAAAACATTTGATAAAATTCAACATCCATTTATGGTAAAAACTCTCAACAAAGCATATACCTCAAAACAATAAAGGCCATATATTCCAAGCCCATAGCTAACAACATACTCAACAGAAAAAAGCTGAAAGCTTTTCCTCTAAGATCAGAAACAGAATAAGAATGTTGACTGTTGTCACTTTTCTTCAAGATAGTATTGGAAGGCCTTACCAGAGCAATCAGGCAAGAAAAATAAATAAAATACATCTAAATTGGAAAGGAATAAATAAAACTGTCACTATTTACAGATGACATACCATATATAGAAAATCCTAAAGACTCCTTAAAAAAAAACTATTAGAGCTAATAAGTGAATTCAGTAAAGTTACAGGATATAAAATCAATACACAAATATCTGTTGCATTTCTATACACTAATAATAAACTATCAGAAAGAGAAATGAAGAAAACAATCCATTTACAATTGCATCAAAAAAGTAGAATACCTGTGAATAAATTTAACCAAGGAGGTAAAAGACCTGTATATTGAAAAATACGACATTAATGATATAAATTGAAGAAGATACAAATAAATGGAAAGATATTCCATGGTCATGGATTGGAAGAATCAATACTGTTAAAATGTCCACACTACACAAAGCAATCTACAGATTCAATGCAATCCCTATCAAATTTCCAATGAAGAGGGAAGAGATATGAGAGCGTATGTATATGTATAACTGATTCACTTTGTTGTGGAGCAGAGACTAACACACCATTGTAAAGCAATTATACCCCAATAAAGATGTTTAAAAAAAAAAATTTCCAATGGCATTTTTCTCACAGAAATATAACAGGTAATCCTAAAATTGTTATGGAAACACAAAAGACCCCAAGTAGCCAGCACAATACTGAGAAAGAACAACAAAGCTGGCAACATCATGCTCTCTGATTTCAAATTATATTACAAATCTATGGTAATTAAAACAGTATGGTATTGGCATAAAAACAGACACATAGATCAATGGAACAGAATACAGAGCCCAGAATAAACCCATGTATATGTGGTGAATTAATTTATGACAAAGGAGGAAGAATATACAATAGGGAAAGGACAATCTCTTCAATAAATGGTGTTGGAAAACTTGACAGCCACAGGCAAAAGAATGAAACTTGACCACTATCTTAAACTATACACAGAAATTAACTCAAATGAATTAAAAACTTGAACATAAGACCTGAAACCTTAAAGCTTCTAGAAGAAAACCTGGGGCATTAAGCTCTTTGGCCTAGGTCTTGGCAAGGATTTTTTGGATTTGACACCAAAAAAAAATGACAACAAAAGCAAAACTAAACAAGTGAGACTATATCATACTAAAAAGCTTCTGCACAGCAAAGGAAACCATTAACAAAGTGAAACGGCAACCCACTGAATGGGAGAAATATTTGCAAATCATATATCTGATAAAAGGCTAATATCCAAAATATATAAAGAACTCATAAAATTCAATAACAAAACAAAAAAAACCCCAACAATTTGACTGAAAAATGAGCAGAAGATCTGAATAGATATTTTTACAAAGAAGATATAGGGATGGTCAGGAGGTATATGAAAAGATGCTCAACATCACTAGTGACCAGGGAAATGCAAATCAAAATGACAATGAGATATCACTTCATACTTGTTAGATGGCTGTTATTAGAAAGGCAAGAAATAACAAGTGTTGGTGAGATGTGCACGGATGGATGAGTGGATAAAGAAGACATGGCATGTATGTGTATTTGTGTGTGTGTGTGTGTGTGTGTGTGTGTGTGTGTATACACACACATGTGTATATGTATATAGTGGAATATTATTTAGCCATAAAAAAGAATGAAGTCTTGCCATTTGCGAGCACATAGATGGACCTCAAGACCATTATGCAAGGTGAAATAAATCAGAGAAAGACAAATACCATATTACCTCTCTTATATGAGAAATCCTAAAAAAAAAAAAAAAAGCCCATAGATACAGAGAACAGATTGGCAGTTACCAGAGGCAGGGGGTAAGAGTGGATGAGATGGTATAAAGATAAGAAAAAGAGTATATACCATTATTGTTCCAGGCATATAACAATGAAAACAGGTAAAACTAACCTATGTCATTAAAATCAGATTATTGTTTAATCTTTAATGACATAGGAGACTTCCGGGATGCTGTACTATTCAGTTTGTTGATCTAGGGGCTGTATATATGAGTGTATTAAGTGAATATACCTCAAGCTCTATGATTATGGTATGTTAACTGAAACATATATTTCAATAAAAATGGGATAATTGTGAAAAATGAAAGCTTAAGACATTTTAAGTGGTGAGTTATAGATAAATTTAAAACAAATACCGAAACCACTAAAGAAAAGTAGGAACAAGAGAGAATTATCTATAAATGAATAAATACATCTGTATGTAAATGATAGATGGACTCATAGGAAAATGGATAGATGGATAAATAGAGGCAAAGATTGATGTATAGAGAGACAGAAAGATACATATACACTGGATCATGAGTTAAGATGTATTTCTTACTGTGAGTATGTGGGGTTTAGCCAAAAAAAATTCCATATAATCATTTAAATTATTCCTCTTTAACCTTTATTATTTTCTTCCTCTTACTTGCTCTGGGTTTAGTTTGCATTTGTTTTTCTTACAATTTCTTAAGGTGGTATGTTAGGTTATTGATATATTTTATTTGTTCTTAACATAGGCATTTATGGCTATAAATTTTACACTGAGCAAAGGCTTTATCATCACCCTGTAAATTTTTGTACATTTAAGCTGCAATGTTTACTACTATGTTATGAAGTGATAGAAAGTGAATGAAAAGAATATGCATTAACTAAAATATTAATCATATTTAAATTATTGAATCATTATTATAAATACAAAAAAAGAAAAAAAGCACACCATATGATAACAAACAAGAAAGATAAAGGAATAACTAAAAAAGACATACCAGTCAGATATTATTCATGAGGTTTCTGGATATATAAAAAGAGAAGAACAACAAAAGTGAATTCACACACACAAATACACACACACATAATATCACACCAGTTCTAACATTTTTAAAAAGAGTATATATAGCTTGGCTAAAATATAAGTTGGTAACTTATGAGTTAAGTCTTGACATGTGACCAAAAAATACTAGATCTCTGTATTTTATCTAAAAGAAACAATCTGATATAGTTTATTCTGACTTAAAAACTTTTAAAATGTGCCCAATCTTCTGAGATTTTAGAGTAAATCAAACGAATTCCAGGACATTAGTTCTGTGATTGAAATTCTTATATCTCCACAGGCAGTGGATTTTCCCACCAAAAGTTCAAGAGGTAAATAATTTTTAATAACTGGTGGCTTAGTGTTTTTGACCCTTGATGTTTCTAATAGTTTTTCGTTCTCCCTGAAGGAAGCATCATATTGTTGCTTTTTTTTCCCTCAAAATACAGTACTGCTTTCTCTTTTCAATATTATATGTGTCTAGAGAGGTTTATGAGCTATTTTAGAAACAAATGAGTGTATATTTACTTCCATAGTTTCTTGTATCAATAATGGATATATAATTATAATATACTTCAGAATGTGTTATTTCAAGCCACAGGTTGAAAACAAGATTATTATTCATTCAATAAAGTGCAATAAGCACATAACATGTCAAAGAGATAGGAAAACACCTTTCCTCTGGCTTTTGGGGGCTCTCAATCCTCCTTTATTCAGTTCATCTTGGTTGAAGAAGAGTTTTCTCTTTAGTAAATTTGAGGTTAGGAACTTTGAACTTCTCTCTCCCTCCCTTTTGAATAAGTCAAGATGCAGAGAATAAGATGCCATGCATCTGATCTCTCCTAAGCTTGATGGTAAAGGCAATTGCTTTCTCCAGTGAGCGAAGCAGGAACTGTTCCAGTGTGGCCTATCAATGAGGGGTGTGTCTAATACAGGAGTTCCACATTAGACACCTCATTCTTGTCCTGCACCTAAACCATAGACTCTTCCACATTTTCTATGATAAAACTGATATTTTGGCTCCCACTGACTGACTCTTTTGGCTATATTACAATTGATGTAGAACTGGGTTGAGAAAGAGAGCAATAATTTACTGGGAATATTTTCACAGCATCATCTGCTAAATTGACTGCGAATCTTGAGAAACAGGCAGTAATTGAAGATGCAAATATAATTAACAGAACAAGTCTCTGGCACAACCAAGATAGGTGACTTTATTTATTTATTTATTTATTTATTTATTTATTTTGAGCAGAATAAGAGGCTACTTTTTAAAAACTTGTTTTTTTAATTGAAATATAGTTGATGTATAATATATAATTACAAGTGTACAAAATAGTGATTCACAGTTTCTAAAGTTTATACTCCATTTATAGTTATAAAATATTTGCTATGTGACTTTAAATTTTAGTGCTGTTGTACTAAATCCACCAGATTTTTTAGTTTATTGGTTTTAGTTTTGTTTCTTTTTACCTCCACAGTTTACAATGATTGAAACCATATATATAATTATTTGCCAAGTAGCACTACTTTGTACAGTTGTTGTCAGGTTTTTAGATAATGGATATAAAGCACTTCATGTTTTCAAGCCCACAGACAGTTATTTACCTGTTTTATTCTTTTTTTAAGTAATTTTTTTAACATCTTTATTGGAATATAATTGCTTTACAATGGTGTGTTAGTTTCTGCTGTATAACAAAGTGAATCAGCTGTACATATACATATATCCCTTTACCTCCTCCCTCTTGCATCTCCCTCCCACCCTCCCTATCCCACCCCTCTAGGTGGACACAAAGCACCGAGCTGATCTCCCTGTGCTATGTGGCTGCTTCCCACTAGCTATCTATTTTACAGTTGGTAGTGTATACATGTCAATGCCACTGTCTCACTTTGTCCCAGCTTACCCTTCCCCCTCCCCGTGTCCTCAAGTCCACTGTCTACATCTTCGTCTTTATTCCTGTCCTGCCCCTAGGTTCTTCAGAACCAATTTTTTTTTTTTGATTCCATATATATGTGTTAGCATATGGTATTTGTTTTTCGCTTTCTGACTTACTTCACTCTGTATGACCGTCTCTTGGTCCATCCACCTCACGACAAATAATTTCATTTCTTTTTATGGCTGAGTAATATTCCATTGTATATATGTGCCACATCTTCTTTAGCCATTGATCTGTTGATGGACACTTAGATTGCTTCCATGTCCTGGCTATTGTAAATAGAGCTGCAATGAAGATTTTGGTACATGACTCTTTTTGAATTACGGTTTTCTCAGGGTATATGCCCAGGAGTGGGATGCTGGGTTTTATGGTAGTTCTATTTTTAGTTTTTTAAGGAACCTCCATACTGTTCTCCATAGTGGCTGTATCAATTTACATTCCCACCAAAGGTGCAAGAGTGTTCCCTTTTCTACACATTCTCTCTAACATTTATTGTTTGTAGATCTTTTGATGATGGCCATTCTGACCAGTGTGAGGTGATACCTCAATGTAGCTTTGATTTGCATTTCTCTAATGATTAGTGATGTTGGGCATCCTTTCATGTGTTTGTTGGCAATCTGTATATCTTCTTTAGAGAAACGTCTATCTAGGTCTTCTACCTAATTTGGACTGGGTTGTTTGATTTCTTGATATTGAGCTGCATGAGCTACTTGTACATTTTGGAGATTACTCCTTTGTCAGTTGCTTCATTTGCAAATATTTTCTCCCATTCTGAGGGTTGTCTTTTCATGTTGTTTATGATTTCCTTTGCTGTACAAAGCCTTTTAAGTTTCATTAGGTCCCATTTGTTTATTTTTGTTTTTATTTCCATTTCTCTAGGACGTGGGTCAAAAAGGATTTTGCTGTGATTTATGTCATAGAGTGTTCTGTCTATGTTTACCTCTAAGAGTTTTACAGTGTCTGGCCTTGCATTTAGGTCTTTAATCCATTTTGAGTTTATTTTTGTGTATGGTGTTAGGGAGTGTTCTAATTTCATTCTTTTACATGTACCTGTCCAGTGTTCCCAGCACCATTTATCAAAGAGGCTGTCTTTTCTCCATTTTATATTCTTGCCTCCTTTATCAAAACTAAGGTGACCATATGTGTGTGGGTTTATCTCTGGGCTTTCTATTTTGTTCCATTGATCTTGATTTCTGTTTTTGTGCCAGTACCATACTGTCTTGATTACTGTAGGTTTGTAGTATAGTCTGAAGTCAGGGAGCCTGATTCCTCCAGCTCCCTTTTTGTTTCTCAAGATTGCATTGGCTATTTGGGGTCTTTTGTGTTTCCATACAAATTGTGCAATTTTTTGTTCTAGTTCTGTGAAAAATACCTTGGGTAGTTTGATAGGGATTGCACTGAATCTGTAGATTTCTTTGAGTAGTATAGTCATTTTCACAATGTTGATTCTTCCAATCCAAGAACATGGTATATCTCTCCATCTGTTTGTATCATCTTTAATTTCTTTCATCAGTGTCTTATAGTTTATTGCATTCTTATCATTACTTTCTCGTTGTGTTTGAAAGAAGCAAATACATAACAAAAAATACACATAAATGAATAAATAAAAAATGAACCTGGGCTTTTTGACACTGAACTCCCATGTGAGTTTATAAAATCTTTACAAAAGAAGCACAAAAGATATTTACTGCAGAGAAGGTGGCAACAACATGGAGATATGACTATTACATAATATGACTCTGTACACATGAAAACAAATGAATGAAACAAAAATATCTCACTTTCTCTTACAGTTTTGGCCCATAAATTTAGCTTCAATTTATTTTTGACAATTTAAGTATTTAATTTCTTTCTTTTCTTCTATTTTCTATTCAAAATGTACTGTAAGCATAACAGACATAAAATGAATAAAGGAGAGTGCTGTGGCAGAAAGAGTTCATTTTGTACATCTAATTTTACATGCTGGCTCTTTCATTTCTTGCCTATATCAGGGGTCCCCAACCCCTGGGCTGTGGAGAGGTACTGGTCCGTGGTCTGTTAGGAACTGGGCCACACAGCAGGAGGTGAGCAGCGGGAAAGTGAAGCTTCATCTGCTGCTCCCCAGCGTTCACATTACCACCTGAACCATCCCCCCCATCACTCACCTTACTGCCTGAACCTTCTCCCCTGCCCCCCACCATCCATGGAAAAACCATCTTCCACAAAACCAGTCCCTGGTGTGAAAAAGTTGGGGACTGCTGGCCTATATGACATAGCAAGCCATATCAAATCTCATATATATTATATACTCTGAATGTATCTCTCTATTTGAGTATACAATATATGTATATTATTTATATTCTGAATTATACTTATGCTAATGGCTACTGTGTCTTTCACAAAAGAAAAAAAAGATAAAGAAGATGTGTGTGTGTGTGTGTGTGTGTGTGTGTGTGTGTTTCTGGCTTAGAGTGTTAATCACTTTTGGACCAGTAATCCTTTTTAATGTATCAAGTTAGTTTTTCTAGAGCTATATGATTAGTACTCATATTTATTATATAATTACTACTCATGTAATTTATGCAATATTGTATTGCTCAGAATTTAAAATTTTTTGTTTGTTTATAGTATTACTGCACTCCCCAATATTTTGATATATATTCATTATTATTATACAGTTGAAATTTCATTTTAAGGCCTGTACAGGGTCCAATATTGGGTTATGTGTAGAAGAACATCCCAGGCAGAAGTACAAGGACCGATGAAGAGTATGAAATAGGGACAAGAATTGGCAAATATGGGTTAGAGAAGCTAGACTGGGGCTAAAATCATGTAAATTTTATAGATAAGGTTTATCTTATTCTAGATGTAGCAGGAAGTCTTGAGAAGAATGCAAAATGGACTTTAGGGGAAAAAAGGGGAAGAAATGGCCATTTGGGGTTGGTTTTTTTTTTTTTTTTTTGCAGTACGCAGGCCTCTCACATTGCAGAGCACAGGCTCTGGACGTGCAGGCTCAGCAGCCATGGCTCACGGGCCCAGCCGCTCCACGACATGTGGGATCTTCCTGGACCGGGGCACGAACCCATGTCCCCTGCATCGGCAGGCGGACTCTCAACCACTGCGCCACCAGGGAAGCCCAGAAATGGCCATTTTGGAAGCTGTTGAGAGGTACAGGCAAAAGGTAGAACTGGAAGTAGGTTGAAAGAATATTCAAAACTATGGCCAAGGTTTTAGCAACTGGGAGGATAGTACTAACATTGAAAATCTAAGCTAAACCTATTTCAAAAATAAAGAGCTGAATTTTATTGGAATTGTCTTCCTGTGGTAAACATCTTCAAGGACTAAGAATATTAAATAATAGTTTTGCATACTTTGGACAACAGGCAACACAAGATTGTGACCAGTGAGAGAAGAAAAAAAGTGCACAGTACAGAGAGACCAAAACAGAGACTCACTGAGTTAAGGAAAGGGGCTGGAGTTCAGACTGGTAAAAGCACTTCCAGAAAAGAAAGTGTTGCACATGAGCAGGACAAAGTGTCCTAAGATTTACTGCTGAGGAACTAACTACCTGAAAACAATAGACAAACAATGATCAGAAGTCAGAGAAGGCTTTGTATAGTTGTGTTGCACAATAGACCAAGTGAAGAGATGTTATATATAATTAGAGTCTTCAGAATGGCTTAAGACAAAGAGAAATTAAATAAAAACTGTTTGGAACCTGCCAAAACAAACCTTAATTCAAGCCACAAAGGTGTGAAAATTAACTTCCAGGCATAAAAAACATAATAATACAATGGATGGCAGAGTAGAAGAACACGATCTCACTCCCTCTTGCGAGAGCACCAGAATCACAGCTAACTACTCAACAATCATCGACAGGAAGACACTGGAACTCACCAAAATATATACCTCACATCCAAAGACAAAGGAGACGCCACAATGAGATGGTAGGAGGGGGACAATCACAATAAAATCAAAGCCCATAAGTGCTGGGTGGGTGACTCACAAACTGGAAAACGCTTACACCACAGAAGTCCACCCACTGGAGTGAAGGTTTCTGAGCCCCAGGTCAGATTTCCCATTGCTCTGGCAACGGGAGGAGTAATTCCTAGAGAATCAGACTTTGAAGGCTAGGAAAATTTGATTGCAGGACTTCAACAGGACTGGGAGAAACAGAGACTCCACTCTTGGAGGATACACACAAAATAGTGTGTGCTTCAGAACCCAGGAGAAGGAGCAGTGACGCACAGGAGACTGAACCAGACCTACCTGCTAGTGTTGGAGTGTCTCCTGCAGAGATGGTGGTTGGCTGTGGATCACTGTGAGGATGAGGACAGTGGCAGCAGAAGTTCTGGGAAATACTCATTGGTGTGAACCCTCCTGGAGTCCGCCATTAGCCCCACCAAAGAGCCCTGTATGCTCCAGTGTTGGGTCACCTCAGGCCAAAAAACCAACAGGGAAGGAACCTGGCCCTACCCCCATCAGACAAGCGGATTAAAGTTTTACTGAGCTCTGCCAACAAGAGCAACACCCAGCTCAACCCACCACAAGTTCCTCCCATTAGGATACTGTCACAAGCTTCTTAGATAGCCTCCTCCACCAGAGGGCAGACAGCAGAAGCAAGATGAACTACAATCCTGCAGCCTGTGGAACAAAAACCACATTCACAGAAATATAGACAAGATGAAAAGGCAGAGGGCTATGTACCAGATGAAGGAACAAGATAAAACCCCAGAAAAACAACTAAATGTAGTGGAGATAGGAAACCATCCAGAAAAAGAATTCAGAATAATGATAGTGAAGATGATCCAGGACCTCAGAAAAAGAATGGAGGCAAAGATCAAGAAGATGCAAGAAATGTTTAACAAAGACCTAGAAGAATGAAAGAACAAACACCTAGAAGAATTAAAGAACAAGCAAACAGAGATGAACAATACAATAACTGAAATGAAAAATACAATAGAAGGAAACAATAGCAGAATAACTAAGTCAGAAGAACAGATAAGTGACCTGGAAGACAGAATGAGGGAATTCACTGCCACAGAAAAATAAAGAAAAAAGAATGAAAAGAAATGAAGACAGCCTAAGAGACCTCTGGGACAACATTAAATGCAAAAACATTCATATAATAGGCGTCACAGAAGGAGAAGAGAGAAAGGACCCGAGGAAATATTTGAAGAGATTATAGTTGAAAACTTCCCTAACATGGGAAAGGAAATAGCCACCCAAGTCCAGGAAGTACAGAGAGTCCCAGGCAGGATAAGCACAAGGAGAAACATGCTGAGACACACAGTAATCAAACTGACAAAAATTAAAGACAAAGAAAGATTACTGAAAGCAACAAGGTAAAAACGAAAAATACCGTGCAAGGGAACTCCCATAAGGTTAACAGCTGATTTCTCAGCAGAAATTCTACAAGCCAGAACGGAGTGGTGTGATGAAAGGGAAGAAACTACAGCCAAGATTACTCTACTCGGCAAGGATCTCATTCAGATTTGATGGAGAAATCAAAAGCTTTACAGACAAGCAAAACTAAGAGAATTCAGCATCACCAAACCAGCTCTACAACAAATGCCAAAGGAATTTCTCTAAGTGGGAAACACAAGAGAAGAAAAAGACCTACAAAAACATACACATAACAATTAAGAATATGGTAATAGGAACATACATATTGATAATTACCTTAAAAGTGAATGGATTAAATACTCCAACAAAAAGACACTGAATGGACACCAAAACAAGACCCATATATATGCTGTCTACAAGAGATCCACTTCAGACCTAGGGACACATACAGGCTGAAAGTGAGGGGATGGAAAAAGATATTCCATGTAAATGGGAATCAGAAGAAAGCTGAGGTAGCAATACTCATATCAGATAAAATAGACTTTAAAATAAAGACTATTACAAGAGACAAAAAAGGACAATACATAATGACCAAGGGATCAATCCAAGAAGAAGATATAACAATTGTAAATATTTATGCATCCAACATAGGAGAACCTCAATATGTAAGGCACCAGCTAACAGATATAAAAGAGGAAATTGACAGTAACACAATAGTAGTGGGGGACTTTAACACCTCACGTACACCAATGCACAGACCATCCAAACAGAAAAGTAATAAGGAAACAGAATCTTTAAATGACACAACAGATAGATTTAATTGATATTCATAGGACATTCCATTGAAAATTAGCAGATTACACTTTCTTTTCAAGTGCACATGGAACATTCTCCAGGATAGATCACATCTTGGGTCACAAATTAAGCCTCAGTAAATTTAAGAAAACTGAAATCATATCAAGCATCTTTTCTGACCACAATGTTATGAGATTAGAAATCAATTAAAGGGGAAAAAAACGTAAAAAAACACAAACACGTTGAGGCTAAACAATACATTGCTAAATAACCAAGAGATCACTGAAGAAATCAAAAAGGAAATCAAAAAATACCTGGAGACAAATGACAATGAAAACACGATGATCCAAAACCTATGGGATGCAGCAAAAGCAGTTCTAAGAGGGAAGTTTATAGCAATACAAGCCTACCTCAAGAAACAAGAAAAATCTCAAATAAACAATCTAACCTTACACCTAAAGGCACTAGAGGAAGAAGAACAAACAAAACCCAAAGTTAGTAGAAGGAAAGAAATCATAAAGGTCAGAGCAGAAATAAATGAAATAGAAACAAAAAACAATAGCAAAGATCAATAAAACTAAAAGGTGTTTTTTTGAGAAGATAAAAAAATTGATAAACCTTTAGCCAGACTCATCAAGAAAAAGAGGGAGAGGACTCAAATCAATAAAATCCAAATGAAAAAGGAGAAGTTACAACAGACACCATAGAAATACAAAGCATCCTAAGAGACTATTACAAGCAATTCTATGCCAATAAAATTGACAGCCTGGAAGAAATGGACAAACTCTTAGAAAGGTATAACCTACCAAGACTGAACCATGAAGAAATAGAAAATGTGAACAGACCAATTACAAGTAATGAAATTGAAACTGTGATTAAAAGTCTTCCAATAAACAAAAGTCCAGGACCAGATAGCTTCACAGGTAAATTCTATCAAACATTTAAAGAAGAGCTAACACCCATCCTTCTCAAACTCTTCCAAAAAACTGCAGAGGGAGGAACACTCCCAAACTAATTCTATGAGGCCACCATCAGCCTGATACCAAAACCAGACAAAGATACTACAAAAAAAAGAGAAACTTACAGACCAATATCACTGATGAATATACATGCAAAAATCCTCAACAAAATACTAGCAAACAGAATCAAACAACACAATAAAAGGATCATACACCATGATCAAGTGGGATTTATCCCAGGGATGCAAGGATTCTTCAATATACACAAATCAATCAATGGAATACACCATATTAATAAATTGAAGAATAAAAACCATATGATAATCTCAATAGATGTAGAAAAAGCTTTTGACCAAATTCAACACCAATTTATTTTAAAAACTCTCCAGAAAGTGGGCATAGAAGGAACCTACCGCAACATAATAAAGGCCATATACAACAAACCCACAGCAAACATTATTCTCAATGGTGAAAAACTGAAAGCATTTCCTCTAAGATCAGGAACAAGACAAGAATGTCCACTCTTACCACTATTATTCAACATAGTTTTGGAAGTCCTAGCCACAGCAATCAGAGAAGAAAAGGAGATAAAAGGAATACAAATTGGAAAAGAAGAAATAAAACTGTCACTGTTTGCAGATCACATGATAGTATCCATAGAGAATGCTAAAGATGCCACCAGAAAACTACTAGAGCTCATCAATGAATTTGGTAAAGTTGCAGGATACAAAATTAATGCACAGAAATCTCTTGCATTCCTATACACTAACAATGAAAAACCAGAAAGAGAAATTAAGAAAACACTCCCATTTACCTTTGCAACATAAAGAATAAAATACCTAGGAATAAACCTACCTAAGGAGAAAAAAGACCTGCATGCAGAAAACTATAAGACACTGATGAAAGAATTTAAATATGATACACACAGCTGGAGAGATATACCATGTTCTTGGGTTGGAAGAATCAATACTGTGAGAATGACTATACAACCCAAAGCAATCTACAGATTCAATGCAATCCCTATCAAATTACCAGTGGCATTTTTTACAGAACTAGAAAAAAAAAATCTTAATATTTGTATGGAGACACAAAACCCCAGACAGCCAAAGCAGTCTTGAGGGAAAAAAATGGAGCTGGAGGAATCAGACTCCCTGACTTCAGACTATACTACAAAGCTACAGTCATCAAGACAATATGGTACTGGCACAAAAACAGAAATATAGATCAATGGAACAGGATAGAAAGCCCAGAGATAAACTCACACACCTATGGTCAACCAATCTATGACAAAGGAGGCATGGATATACAATGGAGAAAAGACAGTCTCTTCAATAAGTGGTGCTGAGAAAAATGGACAGCTGAATGTAAAAGAATGAAATTAGAACACTCCCTAACACCATACACAAAAATAAGCTCAAAATGGATTAGAGACCTAAATGTAAGACTGGACACTATAAAACTCTTAGAGGAAAACATAGGAAGAACACTGTTTGACATAAATCACAGCAAAATCTTTTTTGATCTGCCTCCTAGAGTAATGGAAATAAAATAAAAATAAACAAATGGGACCTAATGAAACTTAAAAGCCTTTCCACAGCAAAGGAAACCATAAACAAGAAGAAAAGACAACCTCAGAATGGGAGAAAATATTTGCCAACGAATCAATGGACAAAGGATTAATCTCCAAAATATATAAATAACTCATGTAGCTCAATATTAAAAAAAAACAACCAATCCAATCCCAAAATGGGCAGAAGACCTAAATAGACATTTCTCCAAAGAAGACATACAGATGGCCAAGAAGCCCATGAAAAGCTGATCAACGTCACTAATTATTAGAGAGATGCAAATCAAAACTACAATGAGGTATCACCTCACACTGGTCAGAATAGCCGTCATCAAAAATTCTACAAAGAACAAATGCTGGAGAAGGTGTGGGGAAAAGGCAACCCTCTTGCACTGTTGGTGGGAATATAAGTTGATACAGCCACTATGGAGAACAGTATGGAGGTTCCTTAAAAAGACTAAAAATAGAACTACCATATGACCCAGCAGTCCCACTACTGGGCATATAGCCAGAGAAAACCATAGTTCAAAAAGACACATGCACCCCAGTGTTCATTGCAGCACTGTTTACAATATCCAGGTCATGGAAGCAACCTAAATGCCCATCGACAGATGAATGGATAAAGAAGTTGTGGTACATATATACAATGGAATATTACTCAGCCATAAAAAGGAATGAAATTGGGTCATTTGTAGAGACTTGGATGGATCTAGAGACTGTCATACAGAGTGAAGTAAGTCAGAAAGAGAAAAACAAATATCATATGTTAACACATATATGTGGAACCTAGAAAAATGGTACAGATGAACAGGTTTGCAGGACAGAAATACAGACACAGATGTAGAGAAAAAACATATGGATACCAAGGGGTGAAAGTGGTGGGGGTGTGTGGAGGTGTGAAGAATTGGGAGATTGGGATTGACATATATACACTAATATGTATAAAATGAATTACTAATAAGAACTTGCTGTATAAAAAATAAAATAAAATTCAATATATATAATACAATTTGAAGAAATAAAGCAAAATCAAACACTAAAAATGTAAAACTTAGAATTTCTAGTGTCCAGTCAAAATTTATTCAGCATGTAAAAAAGCAGGAAAATGGGATTAGTAAGCAAGAAAATTAAGATAATGGAAAGAGACAGAAATAAGAATCATTATGGAACTAGAACAGAAAGGAACCTTAAAACAATGATCTTTTAAATATGTTCTAAGATGCAGAGGAAATGATACACATAATGAGAAAAAATAGAAGATATAGAAATAAACTAAATAAAAATTCTAGAGATTAAAAATGCAATATCTGAAAATTTGAAAAGTAGATAAATCTGATCAGATAAAAGAAGATTAGATACTGTGGAAAAAATGAATCAAAAATAGAAAAATAATGAAAATAATAAAAAGATCCTTAGAGTGCCCTTGGACAAAAGAGGGAGGTGGGCAGAAAAGTATCTGAAGAAATCTTGTCAGAAATTTTTTCAAATTAAATAAAATTTATAAAGGCACAGATTCAAGAAACTTGATGAAGCCCAAATGAAAGAAACATAAGGAAAATAGCATGATCCAATTACTGATATCCAGTCATAAAGATAAAATTCATAAAGGCAGCCAGAGCAAAAATTATATACAGGGAGCACAGATAGTCATAACATATTTCTCATAAAAATCAAACTGATGAGAAGAAAAATGAAATGCCATGTTAAATTAATGAAAGAAAAAATTGTTAACCCAGAACACAATACTTACCAAAAATATTATTGAAAAATAAAGCTGAAGTAAGACTATTTGCGAGTAACCGAATGTGGGATAATTAATCATTACAGACATGCATTAAGACAAGTTAAAGCAAATTCTTTAAAAAAGGAGACAAAATATCCCATATAAAATTTGTATTTCTAGAAGTGAGAGCATAAAAAATGGAAACATATAGGTGTATGTGGGCAAATATTAAAAAATTTTTCTCATTTTTAATCTCTTTAAAATATGATTGTTTAAAGGCAAACAATTATCATGTGTTTTTGAATTTATGACATACATAGTATTACCATCTATTACTGTGATAAGTAAACCCTAGAGTAATAAAAATATAAACAAGGAATAATAGCAAATAAGGGAATAGCAGAAAAAATAAACAAACAGAGAAATAGACAATAGCAAGCAAGAATCTAGATTTAAGCTAATATCTAATATTTATATTAAATATAAATTGTCTAAAGACTCTAGTTAAAAAGATTTGTGAGACTAAATGAAAAAGTCAGATACAAATATATGCTATTTATATAAACCCATTTTAAATAAGGAAGACATTCTATTAAAAGTAATAGGATATAATAAGATAATCATAGATACAATCCAAGGAACGATGGAGAAGCTAAACTAACATCAGGCAAATAAAATTTCAGGACAGTAAATATTACCAGAAAGAAAGAGTGATATATCACAATGACAAAGGGTTTAGTTCAGCCAGAACAGGCAAAATCTTAAAGTATACATGCACGTAAAATTTCAAAGTAAATGAAAAAAAGTGGACTGAAAAAGAGAAAAGCCATAATTATAATTAGAGACTTTTTAATACTCCTCTCACAATAATTGATAAAAACAAGTAGACAAAAAGATTTAAGGGCAAATGATGATTTGATCAATACCAACTAACTTAAATGGCATTTATACAACACTCCAGCAAACAACAGCTGATTACACATTTCTTTTATGTGTACATAGATCACAAAATAGACCATATTTTGAGCCATAATTATATTTCAGTAAATAAGAAAGCATGAAAAAGAATATTCTTTTTACCACAGTGAAAATAAACCAGCAATCAACAAAAGATATTGAAAAATCCCCAAAGTTTTGGATATTAAATAGCATGCTTCTAAATAACAAATTGATGAATGATAGGGTATTGGAATGCAGTTTTAATAAAATAGAAAAATGAAAAACATAACATCAAAATGTGTGGGAAGAAGTTAATGTTCTATTTAGAAGAAAACATATAGCATTAAATAGTACTATATATAAAATAGATAACCAATTACTGTATAGCACAGAGAACTATACTCAATATTTTGTAATAAGCCATAAGGGAAAAGCATCTGAAAAAGAATATTATATATATATATAATATATATATATATATATATATATATATATATATATATGTATATACACACACACACACACACACACACACACAACATATATATATATCCTATCCAAGAACATGGTATATCTTTCCATCTGTTTGTCTCATCTTCAATTTCTTTCATCAGCATCAGACTATACTACATTAAGGCAATCTACAGATTCATTGCAATTCCCATCAAATTACCAATGGCATTTTTTGCAGATCTAGAACAAAAAAAATCTTAAAATTTGCATGAAAACACTAAAGACCCTGAATAGCCAAAGCAATCGTGAGAAGCAAAAACGGAGCTGGAGGACTCAGGCTCCCTGACTTCAGACAATACTATAAATCTACAGTAATCAAAAGAGTAATGTTAAAAAAAAAAAGAGTAATGTACTGGCACAAAGACAGACTTATATATCAATGGAACAGGATAGAAAGCCCAGAAATAAACCCACACACCTAGGGTCAATTAATCTACAACAAAGGAGGCAAGAATATACAGTGGAGAAAAGACAGTCTCTTCAATAAGTGATGCTGGGAAAACTCGAGAGCCACAAGTAAAAGATGAAATTAGAACATTCTGTAACACCATACACAAAAATGAACTTAAAATGTGTTAAAGACCTAAATACAAGTTTGGATATTATAAAACTCTGAGAGGAAAATATACACAGAACACTGTTTGACATAAATTGCAGCAATATCTTTTTGGATCCACCTCCTAGAGTAATGAAAATAAAAACAAAAATAAGCAAATGGGACCTAGTTAAATTTTAAAGCTTTTTCACAGCAAAGGAAACCATAAACAAAGCAAAGACAACCCACAGAATGGGAGAAAACACTTGCAAATGAAACAACAAACAAGGGATTAATCTCCAAACTGTAAAAAAGCTCATGCAACTCAATATCAAAAAACCAAAAAACCCAATCAAGAAATGGACAGAAGACCTAAATAGACATTCCTCCAAAGACACATACAGATGGACAGAAAGCACATGAAAAGATGCTCAACGTCACTAATTATAAGAGAAATACAAATCAAATCTACAGTGAGGTATCACTTCACACCAGTCAGAATAGCCATCATCAAAAAATCTGCAAATAATGAATGCTGGAGAGGGTGTGGAGGAAAAGGTTCTACACTGT